>NC_081425.1:50035699-50375699 GCF_949786415.1 Peromyscus eremicus | reverse complement strand
TTTAAGATTCACGTTACACTAAGGAAATAGAAATACTCATTAAATGTCTCCAAACCAACAAAAGCCCAGGGCCAGATGATTTTAAAGCAGAATTCCACCAGTCTTTCAAAGAAGGGCTAATACCAAAACTCTTCAAATTATTCCAAAAACAGAAAGAGAAAGAACACTGCCAAATTCTTTTATGAGGCCACAGTCACCCTAATACCCAAATATACAAAAGTACACAATAAAATAGTGGCAAACCAAATCCAAGAATACATTAAAAAGATCAACCACCACGATCAGGTAGGCTTTATCCCAGAGATGCAGGGATGGTTCATCATATGAAAATCTGTCCATGTAATCCACCATATAAACAAACTGAAAGAAAAAAAAACCCTACATGATCATCTCATAGATACTGAAAAAGCCTTTGACCAAATCTAACACCCCTTCATGATAAAGGTCTTGGAGAGATCAGGGATAGAAAGAACAAATGAGAGCATAATGAAAGCAACATATAGCAAGCTGACAGCCAAAATCAAATTAAATGGAGAGAAACTCAAATCAATTCCACTAAAATCAGGAATAAGACAAGGCTATCTACTCTCTCCATCTGTTCAATATAGTTCTCTAAGTTCTAGCTAAAGCACTAAGACAACAAAAGGAGATCAAAAGGATACAAATTGGAAAAGAAGTCAAAGTGTCGTATCATTATTTGCAAGTAGTATGATAGTATACATAAGTGACCCCAAAAATTCTACCAGGGAATGCCTACAGCTGATAAACACCTTTAGTGAAGTGGCAGGATACAAGATTAACCAAAATAAATAAATGAAAAATCAGTAGCTCTACTATATGCAAATGATAAAAGGCCTGAGAAAGAAATTAGAGAAACAATACCCTTCACAATAGCCACAAGCAACATAAAATGTCTTGTGGTAACTCTAGGTGACTGAAAGACCTGTATGACAAGAACTTCAAGTCTTTGTAAAAATAAATTGGAGAAGATATCAGAGGATGGAAAGATCTCCCATGCTCATGGATCTGTAAGAGTAACACAGTAAAAATGGCCATCTTATCAAAAGCAATCTACAAATTCAATGCAATTCCCATCAAAATTCCAACACAATTCTTTACAGACCTTGAAAGAACAATACTCAAATTCCTATGGAAAAAAAACCTCAGTGTAGATAAAACAATAAAACAACTTTCAGAAGCATCACCATCCCTGATTCAAGGTCTACTTCAGAGCTACAGTAATAAAACAGCATGGTATTAGTATAAAAACAGAAAGGTGGATCAATGGAATCAAATTGAAGACCCAGACATAAATATACACATCTATGGGAACCTGATGTTTGACAAAGAAGTCAAAATTATAAAATGGAAAGCATCTTCAAGAAATAGTGCTGGTATAACTGGATGTTGGCACATAGAAGAATGCAAACAGAACCGTATCTATCACCCTGCACAAAGCTCATGTCCAAGTGAATCAAAGACCTCAACATAAATCCACTTACACTAAACCTGATAGAAAAGAGTGTTAGAACTCTTGAACACATTGCCTTGAACACATTGGCAAAGAGATAATTTCCTGAATAGAACACTAGTAGCACAGAAACTAAGATCAACAATTAATAAATGGTACCTCATGAAAATTGAAAATCTTCTGTAAGGCAATGGACACTGTCAATAGAACAAAATGGCAGCCTATAGAATGGCAAAAGATCTTCACCAACCCCATATTTGACAGAGGGACAATTTCAAAAATGTATAAGGAAGTCAAGAGTCTAGAAATTAATAAAAAACAAACAAACAGATAATCCAATTAAAAATGGGGTACTGAACTAAACAGAGAGTTCTCAATTGAAGACTCTCAAATGGCAAGAAACACTTTAAAAGAAATGTTCAGCATCTTTAACCATCAGGGAAATGTAAATCAAAATGACTGTGAGATTCCATCTTACACCTGTCAGAATGGCTAAGATGAAAAATGACAGCTTATGCTGGAGAGGCTATGGGGCAAAGGGAACCTGCATTCCCACCACTGTTGGGAGTGCAAACTTGTACAGCCACTTTGGAAATCAATATGATGGTGTCTCAGAAAATTGGGAATCAATCTACCTCAAGACCTAGCTATACCACACTTGGGCATATACCGAAAGGATGATCAATCATACCAAAAGGACACTTGCTCAACAATGTTCATAGCAACTTTATTTGTAATAGCCATAACCTGGAAATAACCTAGATGCCCCTCAACTGAAGAATGAGTAAAGAAAATGTGGTACATTTACACAACAGAGTATTACTCAGCTGCTAAAAACAATGACATCTTGAAATTTTAAGGCAAATGGATAGAACTAGAAAAAAAAAATCATTCTGAGTGAGGTATTCCAGACCCAGAAAAAGATACATGGTATGTACTCAATTATGGTAGATATGAGCTATAAAATAAAGAATAACCATGCTACAACCCACAGACCCAGAGAGGCTAGGTAACAAAGAAGATCGGGGTGGTGGGGGGAGAGTATAGATCACTCTGGGAAGGGAAATTACAAGAGATTTTGTGTAAGGATTGACTGGGGGCAGGAAGGGATGGGAACATGAGGGATTGGGTTGCAGGGTTGATGGGGGAGAGTACTGAAAGAGATGGTGGAAATCAGGGGAACATTTTGGGGCCAGATAAAAACCTGATGCAAGGGCATCTCCCAGGAATCTACAAAGATGACCCCAACTAAGATTCCTAGCAGCAGTGGATAGGTAGCCTGAACTGGCCATCTCCTGTGATCAGGCAAGTTTTCAAGTGGAGGGATTGTGATGCCCACCAGCCACAAAATATTGTGGGATATTTGATCATGCTGAGACAGACATTCCAAGACTGTTAAAGTTAACCTTGAATCAGGGAGCAGAGTCAACAACTAGCTGACCAGAATTATCCATAGAGATTTTGGAGGATACAATAGAGAGACAGGAAAGAATGTGTGTGTGTGTGTGGGGGGGTCTTAGAAAGACTGGCAGGACTTTTTGATCTGGAAAGCATAGAGATAGAGTCAGCTGATTATTCCTCTGCCACCTTCTTGATCTATCAGTTTTTTACCCAAATATCTGACTACGGAGTTTTTATTGATAATAGAAAAATTTAGATAAATGCATCTGGCATCCAATGTGGGGCACAAGATCATGAGGTGGCTTCTGAAGCAACAGGCTCTGCAGCCAAGTAGTAGCCTGTGCTGCCACCTGGGGCCATGGTGACATTCAGACCCAGAATGCTGCTGCTGTGAGATGTTCTGTATGGCAAATGTGTTGCTGATTGGTCAATAAATAAAACACTGATTGGCCATTGGCTAGGCAGGAAGTATAGGCGGGACAAGGAGGAGAATAAAGCTGGGAAGTGGAAGGCTGAGTCAGAGAGACACTGCCAGCCACCATGATGACAAACAGCATGTGAAGATGCCGGTAAGCCACGAGCCATGTGGCAAGGTATAGATTAATAGAAATGGATTAATTTCAGCTGTAAGAACAGTTAGCAAGAAGCCTGTCACGGCCATACAGTTTGTAACCAATATAAGTCTCTGTGTTTGCTTGGTCTGAGTGGCTGTGGGACTGGCAGGTGAGAGAGATTTGCCCTGACCATGGGCCAGGCAAGGAAACTCTAGCTACAAATGGTGTCCAACGTGGTGGCAAGAGTTTCCACCTAAAAACTGAGATAAAAGATTCTAAAACGGAGCTAAAAACAGCTTCCTAATTGTCTCTCTCAAATGAGCGGCAGCTGCCAGTTTGAGCTAATTGTGGGTTCCTGGCGTGTGCACTCGACCTGCAGTATGGCGAGAATGAGGCCTCTGCAAGTGGCACATTAAGCTGCATGGTGGATTTAGACTTTGCTAGTACAAAACAAAAAAAAGAGGTTTCTGGGCTACACGCTGCTTGGATAAAAGCATAGATCCATGATAGCTCCCAGAGCTGGCAGCCACGTTGGGAAGCTGAGGTGGGCAGAGCCAGCAGCCACAGCTGCTGCAGTTTAAAGCAATAGATTCATAATAAGACAGATTCAGATGTAATAGTTTACAATGTGTGTAAAATATACGTAGGCTTGAAAGAGACAAAAAAGGTGATATATACAGTTATATAAACAAATACAGAGTTTTAAAAAATAAAGCCTTTAAAGAGACAGTAAAATTAACATAAAAAATAAGCCACGTAAAGATGAATATTACACAGAGAATTTGGATTTTGTTGTCTTTGGGATTTTTAACTGCAGAAAAACATTTGATTGTAAAAGCTGTTGAGTTATGCCGAAATGTATATTTTAAAGGTACCTTGACTTCAAAATTTGGATGTAAAGATGTGTTGCTTTGGAAAGGAGACTCTGCTTTTGTTCCCACAGAAAACCAAAGGCTATGGATTTGTTCCAGATTAAGATACATCAGGTTTGACCAGCCAAGACCCCCTGAAAGGTCTCCGATGACACCATGGCCCAGATGATCCAACATCCAGAACAATTTGAAGGCAACTGTCTCAGATGATACACCCTCATGGACTATTCCATAATTCTAAAATTTTCTTTGTATCCCCATGAGATACAGCGCCCCCCTCCAGCAGGAAGTAGTAAGAGAAGCTATGCCCAAATTCCCAAATTATATGTAATTTTACTTTATTAAGGTTAAAATCTTCCTTTTTTTTAAAAAAAAAGGGGGGGAAGTGCTGTGGGATGTTCTGTATGGCAAATGTGTTGCTGATTGGTCAATAAATAAAACACTGATTGGCCATTGGCTAGGCAGAAAGTATAGGCGGGACAAGGAGGAGAATAAAGCTGGGAAGTGGAAGGCTGAGTCAGAGAGACACTGCCAGCCACCATGATGACAAACAGCATGTGAAGATGCCGGTGAGCCACGAGCCATGTGGCAAGGTATAGATTAATAGAAATGGATTAATTTCAGCTGTAAGAACAGTTAGCAAGAAGCCTGTCACGGCCATACAGTTTGTAACCAATATAAGTCTCTGTGTTTACTTGGTCGGGTCTGAGTGGCTGTGGGACTGGCAGGTGAGAGAGATTTGCCCTGACCATGGGCCAGGCAAGGAAACTCTAGCTACATGCTGCCAAGGACCACATCTGGGACTGTGGTCCTACTGCAGCATGAGTCTGTGCTGAAGTCCCTGGCCCTTGTTGCCACCAAGGGCCATGTGGATTACCAGGATCCGGTCAGCCATCTTAATCCATGTTGGTGGACAAGGGACATGCTGCAGCCAGGGTCATGCAGATCTGAGTGGGCTGTGCTGCTACCAGATGTCATGGTTACATCTGGGCCAGAGCTGCAGCTGAGAGCCATGTCTGGGTCTATGGCCTTACTGCAGCCAGGGTCAATGTTGATGTCTGATGCTTAATGTAGAAGGCCACATGGATGCCATAGATCTAGGGCCTAATTAGCATCTGAGGGCCATGCTGCTGCTGGGGCCATGCTGCTCTTAGTGGTCTGCACTGACACCTGAGGCAATGGTGACATTCAGACTTGGCTGCAGTTGAGGACCATGTCTGGGTCTGTGGTCTCACCACTGCCATGATCTGTGTTGTTCCTAAAGTTTACATAGAAGTCTGGGGTTGGGACAGCAGCCTGTGGACTTATTGGTGTCTAGAAGCCATGCTACTACCAGAGCCATCCTGATCTGAGTGGCCTGTGCTTCCACCTGAGCCAGGATGTCACCCAGGCCCAAGCTACTGCTGAAGGTCACATCTGGGTCAGTGGTCATGCTACAGCTGGGGTCTGTGTAGATGTCTGTGGCCCATGTCACCTCATGGAGCCATGGAAATCATGCATGATGGTATCAGAAGACCATGCTGAGCCAGCTCTGACCTTCGCTGGCCCTGGAATAGCTGGTCCTACCCCTTGCTGGATACTGTAGCAAGAGACCTGGCTCCAACCCTCATGGGAGAGCTGTCTCCCCCAAGTACTTGGGAGAGATGGCCCCATTCCTCACCACAAGTGGGGGAGAGCTGACCCTGATGGCATGGGCATAGGAGAGCTGGCTTCACCTCTCACCTGAGGGGGATAGCCCCAGTGGCCTGAACTGACCAGCTCAATTATTGCCCAGGCCCACAGCCAGGCTTGGGGTTGGTCCATTCTAACATCTACCCCATCTAGGACCTGCTGGAGCTTATGGTCCTGTGGAATGATAACTGCAGGATCTCCATGACTTGGGCCTCTTATGGGATATCTGAGAGAAGTTTCAGAAAGAATCTAGTGATAGTGTATCCCAGAGACCTTGAACCAGACCAGTGACCAATTGCAATGAACATTTGCTAGTAAAGCTGATTGGACAAAAGTGTATACTGTGTCACACACTGTGGCTCCCAATGCCACCAAGATGAGGAGGTAGGTATTGGGGAAGCAGGAAAGATGGAGGAGTGAAGGTTTTTTGTTGTTTTTCTCTGTGTTTGTTTGTTTTGATTTTTTAAAATTTTCATTTGAGGGGTACTTCAGGGGGGAGGGGAAGATATAGGGGAACTGAAAGGTGAGCAGAGTTGGGGTACATAATGTGAAACTCCCAAAGGTTCAATAAAAAAATATGTTTAAAAGAAAAAAGAAATGCAGGTTAGTAGTCATCTATAACAATTAAACCCGTCATCATGTCAGATATTTTCAAGGTCAAACAGAAATATGTTTTAGATAGATAGATGGTCTCCAGATACTTCAGAGATCTACAGAATAAGGCATTTAAGATGTTTTAATAACACAAGGCTTTTCATAACAGTGAGATATGTTTGCTTCTGGCAGTACCAATCTAATTCAGAGAAGATGATTGCATCAAAGAGCCTCCATATGGAGTTTGCTTTTATTTGTAGCAAAGTTATCCAATGGGCAAGAAACTACCCTTGCCTCAACTGCTGACTATACGTTGTCTAAATTGAAAAAGCAAGATGCAAAAGAAGGTAGCTGCTGAAATTTGCCAAGACATTGTAGGACACTCCTTCAAAGTTCCTGTTTCACAGAGAAGTCTGTCAGATAGTCTAGGTCTGTAAGCCAAAGATGATTCCCCCAACATTGCAGAGGAACCTTGAGTGACTGTCTAGGCAGCCAGATGTCTCTATGATTTCTATAGTTTTGGAAGTTGTTTTCTCCTCACTTCCTGATTGCTCAGGTAATGTTTTATCCTTCTCTGGTCTCTGATGAGGTTGAAGAATAGTTATACTTTAGCATGACTCCTAAAGGGTCTTATTAATGAAAAACAAACCAGGTATTGGGGCGAATGCTGGAAGATTAGAGAAGCAGAACAAGCCACAGCCACCTCACCTTGCCAATTCCTCAGCTGATCCTTTTTCCTCAGACTGGAAGCCTCTGTGTCCTCATCTAGAATGAATCTCAGCTAAACTATTGCTCAAAAGCCTAAAAGCTTAACCAAGGCTTAGTTCCTCACCCTCATGCCTTAAATACCTTTCTGCTTCCTGCCATCACTTCCTGAGATTAAAGGCACGAGTCACCATGCCTGGCTGTTTCCAGTGTGGCTTTGAATTCACAGAGATCCAGGCAGATCTCTGCCTCTGAAATGCTAGGATTAAAGGCGTTTGCTACCATTGCCTAAACTCTATGTTTAATATTATGGCTGTTCTGTTCTCTGACCCTCAGATAAGTTTGTTGGGGTACACAATATATCAACCACATTATAGCATCAAATTCAAGAAAGAAACTTACAAAAGAGGTAAAGTTTATAAGATTGAGAGATATAAAAGCTTAAGTTGTTTAACAAAATATTTTAAGGTCTAAAAAGATATTTTTAGGGTGGTAATGCAAGTTATGATAGAATTCATTTAGGTATAAAATTTTGGACTCATCGAGATAGGATGCATAATAGAGTAATTTCTCAGAATTTGCCAAATATAAATGGACTGGACAATGTAAACTTAATTATTACCTGATAATTGTCCTTATTGTACATAGTTTTACTGTGTTAGAGTTAAAACCTTTCCTTTTTATTTAGACAAAAAGGGAGAAATGTTGTGGGATATTTGATTGTACTGTGATACTCTGAGACTGTTAATAATATGAACCTTGAATTGAGGGAGCAGAGTCAATGATTAGCAGACCAGAATTAGCCATAAAAATTTTGGAGGACCCAGGATATGATAGAGAGACAGAAGGGAGTAGGGATGGGCTTAGAAAGATTGGCAAGCCCTTTCTATCCGGGAAGCATGAAGAGAGGATCAGCTTATCATTCCTCTGCTGCTTTCTTGATCTATTAGATTTTCTGACTCCCGAGTTTTCATTGATAATAGAACAATTTATATAAACACATCAACACAACCTTTGACCTACAGTCTTATGGGATGTGCTGGGGTAAGGGTGGCACACAGATTGTGGGAGTGGCCAACCAATGACTGGTCCAGCCTGAGACCCATTGTCACAAGAGTGTGCCCATCCCTAATACTGCCTGGAATGCTAGGACCCAGAGGCTGGATGGTCCAGGTATCTAGGATAGAACCAGACATGACTGGAGAAAAAAATATCAATGTAATGATGCCTAATGATATTCTGCTATGCTCATAGATTGATGGCTACCCCAATTATCAGAGAGTCTTCATCTAGTAATTGATAGAAACATATAAACCCACAGTCAAACATTAGGTCAAGTTTGGGGAATCCTGCTGAAGAGAGGGAGGAAGGGATTTTATGAGCCAGAGGGGTCTGGGACATCACAACAAAACCCACAGGAACAACTAACCTGGGCTCATGGGAGCTCAGAATATGAACCAACAACCAGGAAGTCTGCACAGGACTGACCTAGGTCCTTTCAGTGTATGTGACAGTTGTGTAGCTTTGTCTACTTGTGGAACTCCTAAAACTAGGAGCAGGGGCTGTCCTTAATGCTTTGGCTGTCTTTTGGAAACCTTTTCCTCACACTGGGTTGCCTGGCCCAGCTTTAATACAAGGGGAGGTACTTAGTCTTACTGCAACTTGATATGCTATAATTTGTTAAAACCCATGGAGGCCTGTCCCTTTCTGAACAGAAAGAGAAGAGGAGTGGATTGGGGGGTGGTGGTGGAAGGAATATGGGGGGAGGAAATGGGAGATGAGGGAGGGGAAACTGGTTGGGATATAACATTATATACAATGACCATCATACCAAGAATAATCTACAAATTCAATACACTCTCAACAAAAATTTCAATACAGTTCTTCACATATCTTGAAGTAACAATTTTCAGCTTTATATGGAAACAACAACATCAACAAAAACAATCAAAACAATCCTGAACAATGAAATAACTGCTGGAGATCTCACCATTCCTGACTTCAAGCTGTACTACAAAGCTACAGTAACAAAAACAACATGGTATTGGCACAAAACAGACACATTGATTAATGTAGTTGAACGGAAGATCTAGATGTAAATCTACACCATCTATCTGCCTTTTGTAAGTAGGCCAGAAAAAAATACAGGAAAAAAAGACCCATCTTCAAAAAAGTGGTGTTATTCAAATAGGATGGTTGCATGTAGAAGAATCCAAATAGATCCATACTTACCACCATGTACAAAACTCAACTAGGAATGGATCAAAGACCTCAACATAAAAGCAGATGCACTGAACTGGATTAGGAGAGAAAATGGGAACTGCCTTGAACTCATTGGCACAGGGAAAGATTTTCTGAATAGAACACAGTTAGCATGGGCACTAAAATCAACAATCAATAAACTAGACCATATGAAACTAGGAAATTTCTATAAGGCAAAGAACACTGTCATTCAGACAAAGCAGCAGCCTACAAAATGGGAAAAAATTCACAAAGTACACACCAGATAGCTGACTAATATCCAAAATATATAAAGAATTGAAAAAAAGAACTAGATATCAACATCCTTAGCTGTCAGGGAAATTCAAATCAAAACTACTTTGAGATTTCATCTTACACCTGTCAGAATGCCTAAGATCAACAAAACAAGTGATAGCTCATGCTAGCAAGCATGTGGAGTAAGAGGAAACTCTCATACATTTGCTGGTGGGAGTGCAGACTCATAGGGACACTATGGCAATCTGACAGTTCCTTAGGAAGATGTAAATCAATCTAACTCAAGATCCAACTGCACCACTCTTGGGCATGCCCCCAAAGGACACTTTATCCAGCTACAAGGTCACTTGCTCAACCATGTTCATTGCTGCTCTATTCATAATAGCCAGAAATTGGAAACAACCTACATGCCCCTCAATAGAAGAATAAATAAAGAAATTGTGGCATATTGTATAATGGAATATAGCTCAGCTGCTTATAAAAATGACATCAAAAATTTGAAGGCAAATGGTTGAATTAGAAAAAAATCATAAGTGAGGTATCGTAGACTCAAACTAATATGGTATATATTCACTTATGTGTGGGTATTATCTGTGAAGTTAATGATAACCAAGCTAAAATCAAGACCTAAAGAGTGTAGGTATAGCATAAGGGACTAAAGGTAGCATACATATCTCATTAGGAAAAGGAAATAGAATAGATACTTATAGATACATAGGGAGGATGCTGGAATGGGAGGATCAAGTTAGGTGTGGTAAGGGAGAAATGGTGGCTGGAGGGAACACAGAGAGATAGAATAAAGGGATATTTGAGGAACGGTATGGAAATCTAACAGTAGAAACTTCCTAAAATAAATATATAAATGAAGGCAATCTAAATGAAATTGCCAAATAATGGGGGGGTAGAGTCCCAACTGGCCATCTTTTGTCACTAAAGGACAGGTGCAGTGCCAGGATTGAGTTAACTTCTGAGTTTTTGGGAACCTCCAAACAAGCTAGGCTCTTGTCAGTACTATAGGTTGCTCTCCATAAACTGACAGTAAGGCCCTACTTCCAAACACACTTATACAACTGATTGAACATGAAGAAATTGAGCTGATTCCTTCTTAGAGTTTTTGCCCCTATATTCTGTAGGTACACTCTTTGATATAGAAAGTTACTCAGCATACCATCAACAGGGAAATGTAAAAACACCAAGCCAGCCACAAACCCTTTGTTCTACAATGGTGTCCTGTCTGCAAAATATGTTAGTGCAATGGTCCCAAAAAAGCTTGCTGGAGTAACCAACGAATAACTGATTTGACTTAAGGCCCACTCTGTGAACCTGTGTCTGACACTGATTGGGTAACCAAGAATCAGAGACTAGAAAGCCCAGGGACCCTGGGTAACATCAAATACTACTATTCTAAAAGAAACAGAGTAGTAAAATATCTCCTAATGACATTCTGCTATACTTATAGATCAATGCCTTGCTCAGCCATCATCAGAGGATAATTACTCCTGCATCAAGTAAGAAAAAAATACAGAGACTCATGGCTAAAGATTATGCAGAAAATCAGGAACCTTGGAACACTCAGAACACTTGGCCCAAAATGGCATGTCTCCATTAAATCCCTCCCCTCAGAGCTCAGAGAACCCCAAGGAAAAGAATGCAGAGTGTAGGAGTCAGAAGAGATGGAAGATACCAAAAAAACAAGGTCCTTTAAATAAACTGAGCAAAGCTCATATGAACTCATAGAGTCTGAGACAGCATGCACAGCACTTCATGCAATTCTTATGAGAGATTTTGGAGGCTCAAATGTAGCAAGATGATGAACTAAAAGAAAATAAAAGTTAATAACTGAATATCTGGAAAACTCCAAAGCATTCCAAAAATGAGGTGGGAAGCAAAGCATTTTGAAATAAAAAAATTAAGCTGAGTGACAATAACTACGCAAGATCTAGTCAGAAAATTTGCTTAAAAGGAGTCTGGAAAGTTGAAATGAAAGCAAACTCAATAGTTCAATTTCCTGGAAGTTGTAGTATATGTTGAAGATTTCTGATAAAGCTAAGTACAAGCAATAATAAAAGCAAACATCAAGCCACATGGAAACCTACTATTGTAGAAGCTTCTTAAAATATATATATATACATACATATATATATATATATATACATACATATATATGTGTATGTATGTAAAAAGAGTTTAAATGGAATTACTTTATAATGGTGAAACAATCCCTCTCCTAAACACCATAGGGTATCAACTAATAAAAGCCCAGTGATGCAGTTTATTCTTTTGAAGTTGTTGGCCACTGTGGTTGGCCACTGGTTACAGGACATGGAGAAATCAAGCTGGTACTAACCTGAAAGTTTCATCCCAACTGAGGACTTAGTGTTCACAGTGTGCAATGCATGCTACCAAAACAGAAAAGTAATCATTCTTCCTAAGATATTAACCACACAATCTATAATAACTCAACTAGCCTGGCAAGATACCTACTGGTACAAGAGTGGGATGGATGTTATGGGAATAACCAACCATTTTCTGCTTGAATATAAGGCCCATTCCATAAGATGGAATTTGTGGCTGGCACTTTTAACAGGGCTGAGAACCCTGTGACTAGGTAGATCATAGGCCTAGGAGAACCTACTGATATTATTCTGCAAGGTGGATATAGTATTATACCAACTTCTAATGACTTATCATTATGTGTATAGAATAGTTTGTCTCTCAACCCTCAGAGAAGCTTCTTTTTGTAGTGTATGGTGATTAATATAGAGACTTATAATTGGTTAACATGCATAGAATACAGAGTCTTAGCCCTAAAGGGGATATCACACACACACATCAGAGATCATCATGAAAAAGGGTCAGAAATATTTTAAGAGCCAGAAGCAGTAGCTGATTAAAGTGAAACAATATTTTTCATGTAAAACAAAGAATTTGCACACATGAACTCATAGCAATTATAACAACGCGCACAAGGCCTGAACAAGAGCAAGCTAGAAAAAAAATCTCAGCATAGGAAAATAGTCATAAAGCCCCAGTCTTAGTTGAATTATTGGCAACTGATAACTGCTGTAGATATCGTTCTGTATAAATAAAACACTGATTGGCCAGTGGCCAGGCAGGAAGTATAGGCGGGACAAGGAGAGAGGAGAATTCTGGGAAGTGGAAGGCTGAGGGAGACACTGCCAGCCACCGCCATGACAAGCAGCATGTGAAGATGCCGGTAAGCCATGAGCCACATGGCAAGGTATAGATTTATAGAAATGGATTAATTTAAGATATAAGAACAGTTAGCAAGAAGCCTGCCATGGCCATACAGTTTGTAAGCAATATAAGTGTCTGAGCGGCTGTAGGACTGGCAGGTGACAGAGATTTGTCCTGACTGTGGGCCAGGCTGGAAAACTCTAGCTACAGATAACTGTTGGGAGAAGGAGATGAAGCGTTCTTAAAGATGAGGCTCCATGCACATAGCAGTAAGTGGATTTAATGGGTTTGGGGAAAAAAGGATACATAAAATTGAATAAGGTGTAGTTATAGAAAGATTTGTAGAGGAAGGAATGGTGTGTGGAAATGATCAGAATAGATTATATGTATATATTAATTCTCAAACAAAAACAAAAAGCTATCATTATCATAATTTTGGTTTGTAGTTTCCATTTTAATTATATACAATTTAAACCATATGCATTAGAAATTATCAATATTATTGATATAGCATGTGATGTTGCTAACAGAGTGAGGACAAAACTACAGGAGTGGAGTTTTGTGGGTGTTTTTTTAGGTTCTGTTGGTACAAGGCCAAATTACATTATCCTAACTTTAGGATAATCTAAATGTAACCTAACTCAATCTAAATTTAATCTCTAAGATAATTACAAGGGAAATATCTAAAACGTTGAGGAGGGAATTAAAAAGATTCATCATAAAAAATTAAGTTAAAAGAAGGCAGTACAGAAGAATCAGGGTCAAAATAATGTCCATGATAAATAAAAAAAAACAAAAACAAAACACCAAAACTGCTGAAGTTAGACTGTCTTCAAGTATATGTAATTACTTCAAGTATAAATGGGTTAATTTATCAATTAAAAAGATAGAGATTAGCAGAATGTTTTTTAAAAGAATCAACAGCATGTTACTTATAAGAGACTAATCTTGGGTAGCTTCAAAGACAGATGGACAGACAGACAGACAGACACAAACACACACACACACACACACACACACACACACACACACAGTAATTTAAAGTGAAAAGATGAAAGGGCTATTCCATACAAATGACTTAGAAAGATCTGGGCTAACTATACTAATATCAAATAGACTATTCATCTAGTGGGATGACAGAGGAGGAAGAAGGGCATTATATGAGAATGAAAGGTTTCTTAGATTTTCTACATTAATAATTAAATTTTCCATTTCAATCACAGTTTCTCCTCCCTCCCTCCTCTCCTCCAAGTCCTTCCCTGACAACATCCCCTTCCCTCCCCTATCCACTCCTCCTCCTTTCTCTTCAGGAAAGGGCAGGCCTCCCATGTACATCAGCCAGCCATAGCATATCAAGTTGCAGTGAGACTAGATACCTCCTCTCTTATTAAGGCTGGCTGAGGCAACTCAGTAGGAGGAAAGGGTCTCAAAAGCAGATAACAGTATTAGAGACATCCCCTACTCCCACTGTTAGGAGACCCACAAGAAGACTAAGCTACACAATTATAACATATATGTGCAGAGGGCCTTGATAAGTCTCATGCAAGCTCTCTGGTTGGCAGTTCGGTCTCTGCGAGCCTCTATGAGCTCAGGTTAGTTGATTCTGTGAGTTTTCTTGTGTTGTCCTTGGCCCCTCTGGCTCCTATAATCCTTCCTACCCCTCTTCCACAGGATTCCCCAAGGTTTGACAAATATGTGGCTAGGGGTCTCTTCATCTGTTTCCACCAGCTGCTGGGTGAAACCTCTCTGATAACAATTGGGCTCGTCAACAATCTATGAGTACAGCAGAATATCATTAGCAATCATTTCATTGACTTTTTTCCTTTTTAGTTCTATCCTAGGTCTCAAGGCTGTCCAGCCTCTGTATTCTGGCATCCTAGCAGTTTCAGGAGTAGGCTCCCTCTCATGATATAGGTCTCAAGCTGGACGGCTTTTTGGTTGCCCACTCCCATGATTTCTTTGCCACATTTACCCCAGCATATCTTGTAGGCAGGGCAAATTGTAGGTCAAAGGTTATGTGCCTGGGTTGGGGGTCCCAATCTCTTCTCTGGAAGTCTTGTCTGGTTAAAGGAGATGGCTGGTTCAGGCTCCATATCCCCCATTGCTAATAGTTTTAGCTAGGGTCACCTCATAGATTCCTGGGAGTTTCCATTGCACTAGGTTTCTAGCTCATTCCAGAGATTCCCCTGATTCCAGTTGTATTTCCCCCTACTCTCACCCTCCATCTGCCTGATCCCTCTTGTTCTCATGCCCACCCCTTTGCCCAGAACCCTTCCCCCTATTCACCTGTGATAACGATTATATTTTTCCCTCACAGTAAGGTTAATGTGTCTCCCCTTGAGCCTTCCTTGTTACTTAGCTTCTTTTTAGGTCTGTGGATTGTAGCATGGTTATCCTTTACTTTGCAGCTAATATCCACCTATAAGTTAGTATATACCATGTTTGTTTTTCTGAGTCTGGGTTACTTCAGGATGATCATTTCTAGTTCCATCCATTTGCCAACAAATTGCATGATGTTGTTGTTTGAACAGCTGAGTAATACTCCATTGTATAAATGTACCACATTGTGTTTATCCATTTTCAGTTAATGGACATCTAGGTTGTTTCCAGTTTCTGGCTATTACAAATAAAGCTGCTATGAACATAGTTGAGAAGTGTTCTTGTGGTATGGTAGAGCATTCTTTGGGTACATGCCCAGGCAGGGTAAAGCTGGGTCTTTAGGGAGGTTAATTCCCAATTTTCTGAGAAACTGTCATATTGATTTCCAAAGTGGCTGTACAAATTTGCCCTCACACCAGCAATGGAGGAGTGCTCCCCCTTGCTCCACATCCTTGCCAGAAAGAAGGAAAGTTTTAATATTGCAAGATGATGTTACTGAGTATGCATTTATGTACCTAGTATCAGGATGTGAAGTAACCAGGACCATCCAGGGAACATTAAATATTACTACTGTATAAAACAAAACACAATGGCAGTTTCTCAAATGGTTATTCTCATGGAACTACCATCCTACACAGAACTGTTATTCAGCAAATATTCCAGAGAATTGAACTTAGATGCTCACAGATATTTATACATCAATCTTGAAAGCAACATTTTTCATAATAGGTAGGAAGCAGAACTAGTCCAAGAACCTATCAATAAATGTACTATATAGGTAATTTAAAGCCATTTAAAGAAAGAAAATTTGATAGATACTGCATGGATGTATCTTGAAAAAATAACACTAAATAAAATAAGCCAGAAACATGCGTGTATGTCTTTCTAGACTGGACAATCTAGAATGGACAAATTCAGAGAGTAAGGGAAAGTAAAGTAGAAGATGCATGAAGTTGGGAGGGGATTGAAAAGTTTGGGCATTAGGTGGAGAATTTTGGTTGAACATGATAAATGAAAATGTTCAGCAAGCAGATAGTAGTGATGGTTACCCAACATTGTAAATATTAATGCCACCAAATTATTCACTTGTGAATGGTTAAAATAATACATTGTGTGCTCTGTATATTTTATCATGATAAAAAAATTCTCTGGAGATCTGCCATAGGAGAAATGGCACAGCAGTGTAAGCAAATGATGACAAGGGGAAATGAAAGCCTGCTGGGGTTGGAGGAAGAGTTGTATTACTGGAAAACCCAAGTCTCCCTGACCATTCCTATCCAGAATGGCAGCGTGTGCATGAAAACACAGCATCTTGATGTGAATCCATCCACAGCACAGTTACTGCACTGAGGACTCTGCTGCAAAGAGCTACTAATATGCCTGTGTACAGACTCAAAGTCAGAGGACAGTCACGATCAACTGGCTTTTGATACAAAAATCTGTTTTGTTTTGCATTGGAAACATCATCCCCACTCCTGGGCAAATTCCCAGGAGGCAGAGGATTGGTGGAATATCAATGGAAAAGATCATCTTATGAAGCCGTTAGACGTTTGTTTTGATGTGAAGAACGCCTCTTACCTCTGTGTGCTCACTACTGTGTCTACAGCATTCAGCATAGTATTCGTACCACATGAAGAAATGACTGACAGTGGGAGCTGGGGAGACAGATCTCTGTTAGTATGAAAGTCTGAGCTCCATCTCCTAGCACACACATAAAGACAACAGGCATTGCTGTGTACATCCGTGATACCATTGAGTGTGCAGGGGTAGACACAGGCAGCACAGAGACAAGCAGATTTCAAAAATTCGGTAGATGGACAGCTTGGCCAGAATGGTGAGTGTCCACTTCATTGAGAGTCCCTGTCTCAAGATAAGGCTGAGGGTTTTACAAAGAGGTACTTGACATTCTGCACTGGCCTCTTCACATTCATAGGCATGCCCACCCACATATATGCATACAACACACATATACTCAAACGCATTCACACTCCACAAACACAAAAAAATTGTTCACACTGACTTCATAACAGCAATCACAGTCAATCATTGTATATAGTTAAGTCCATATTGGTCAAGTGTGCTTCTTTCATATATATATATATCTTAAATAAATCTCTGGTGTGACTTAGAATTTTTACTAGATACAACATTAGGATGAACCATTGTGGAAGATGTCAGAATTGATGGGTTAAAATCAATAGTAACTGGACTTTGGTCCTTATGTAAGTAACATCAGTACTCAAGTGTCAATTACTACTTTCATTGATCTGTCATGTGATCCTTTTATACATTTAAGCTTTAATAATTTTGTTTTAGCATTGATTAAAATAAATCTTTAAACAGCATTTAAACAAAGGTATTAATCTGTGATTGTGCCTGTGTGTAGTATTAATGCAATAATAATAAATATTAAAGATCCTGGAAGAGAGAAGAGGGCTATAGGAAAGCTTCTGTGATGAGTAAGTATAATTCTAATCTACTCTTAGAACTGAAGTCCATCTCGATGATGAGGATTGCATGTTTTATCAATATAACATTACCATTATTCCTGCCTTATCTTTATGTTGTGAACTTTAAAAGAAAAGTTCTCAACTAAATTCAGAATGCAGCAGGCTCCTATATACACAGAAGGTACAGTAGGTAAGTCCACACAAACGAGCTCATGCTTTGGCAAGCTGACATGTACAAATACAGATAGCATCTAAACAGGGCAGTACAGGGAGAGCCATGTCAACGCTGCTAAATTATTCATTTGCTGTTCTGCAGACTGAACACTATCAGGTAATGATCTATAATTATTAATAAATAATTTAAATTTTAATAGCTCTGAAATGAAATGCTTAATTGCATCACAACATAATTAATGAAATTTGCTGAAACTTTAAAATGAGAAATTCTTTCTGCAATCATTCTTGTTCATACATTTTTTTTGCCCTAGATGATGGTAAATTATAGGACAAATAGAATGATCAAGTCCTGTGGAATGTGTATATGTGCTTATTTGTGTGGTGTGGTGTGTGTGAACTTCGGCATGGTGTGTGTATGTTGGGGTGAGGTTGCTCTGTAATTCTTGCTATTCAAAGTATTGTAGAAAATAATGAAAAGGGCTTGGCCAACTCATCTCTGACAACAAGCCTGGCTGTGACTTCTCTCAGGTGGCACAACACTGTGTTCACTAAATACATGTGTACATTCATGCTAAGAGGACCCAAAAGGACAGAAAGTTATAAACATTCAATAATGTTATACATTACTGAAATGATTTGACTTTCTGGTCCTTTTGGGTTATGGCATCTATAGGTAATAGTTTCAATAGGATGTAAAATACATTCAGATCTGCAAACTCCTTGGAGAAACTGAAAATGGCAGAATCCAGGGTCCTAAGACTAAGATCAATACATGAGTTCCCTTTCTTGTTGCTGTGACGGAATACCTGACACAAGCCACTTTAGGGTGTGTGGGCTTATTTGGGCTCACAAGTTTATAGACACAGTCTGGCATGGTGGAGAAGGCAGAACCGCTGAGACAGCTCTAACCTTAAGGACAGGTATACAGGAGGCAGCAGTCCCTCCCACCTTGGTGGATCCAGAGCATGACTTTCAAGGCTCAGTCTCCACGATTCATTTATGCCAGATAGGCTTCGTGATGAAAAGGTTCCACAATATTTCAATACAGTGTCATTATTTGGGGACACATAATTTAAACACATGGTGGGGTTATTTCAGATTCAAAGCCTAACATAGGAAGTACTTATCATTATACCCGTAGATCAATACTCTGTCAATTCTCATCAGAGAAGCTTCTATTTACAGTGGATGGTAATTAATACAATGACCCACAACTGACCGAGGTGTAGACAAGAGATTGCAAAACATTCAGTCATAAGTGGAATAGATATAGATATAGATATAGATATAGATAGATATATAGATATAGATAGATAGATGATAGATAGATAGATAGATAGATAGATAGATAGATAGATAGATAGATAGATAGAGATAGAGATAGAGATATGTAGATAGAGATATATACCATGCATCCCTACACTTCAGGGAGGTGTAAGAGCCACAGGCAATGGTTTACTATAAGGAAATACCTTATGAACACAGCAGAAGATCTACATATATAAACTCACAGTGATTGTGACAACATACACAAGACCTGTGCAAGCCCAAGCCAGACCAATCCCAGCATGGAGAGGGGAGGTGGCCATACAACCCCACCCCTAATCATGAAGTGACTGGCAATTGTTAAGTTTCTGGAAAAGGAAGAGTAAGTTTTCTCTAAGACTATATAGCCTTCTTGAATTCAACCATGCTCTTGTGGAAGACTGCACATCCAAGAATATTTCTGGCAGAACAAATAGGTCTTCAAAGTTTTTTTTTAAAGAGAACATAAACTTGGGTAGATAAGAAAGGTGGGTGGACCTAAAAGAGTTGTGGGGTGATGGTGGTATGTGAATATAATAAAAACACTTTGTAAAAAAACTCCCAATGCTCAAAGAACTAATTAGACAATTCAAAACCGCAAGTGAAGCTTTGTGAATCTCAGTACATCTTGGGGCCACCAATCCTCTGATCCATTAGATTTGCCGTCATACATCCCATTGTAAGTCATAGAACTCTGAATAGGCTCTCATTGTCCCTATGCTTCCAGGCTTTCTCAACCTTCTTTTGAGAATCCAGGCTCCCTCATCTTGGTTACTATGTGGCCCCAGTGCAAACAGGATTGTGGCCTTCTCAAGCTTTGAAGGAGGCCTAGTGTGGAACAATAGGGAGAAGACTGGGCTAGGATGAAACGTGCTACTTACTGTGACACTTGTGGAGTAGTGAGTGGGAAGAGGAACAGCTGTCCAATCACAGAGCAAGCACTAAGTATGTAGTGATGAAGCAAAGATTGATGAAAGAACAAGAGAGGTGATACATAAACTGAGTGCCACCTACTACTACTAGGGTCTGTGTCAGGTGAGATTCAATTTAAATTAAGCGTAGACACTCAGTAATTAATGTGAAAGAAATTCTACTGCTGTCATTATTTCACAAAAAAAGGAAACTAAGGCATAAGACATTTAAATAATTTGCTCCAGGACATCTAGATGGTCTGCACTGGGAATAAGATATGATCTTAAGACTGGAAACATCACACATTTGTGTCATCTTTGGCTTCTGAGATATATAGCCTTAAATTTACCCACAAGGGAGTAGAAGTGGACATTTGAAATTCTAAGAAACTTTTCCGAGGCCAAATACTACTCTGCAACTTTACCAAAAAGTGTCTTAGCCTCAGTTCTTCATCCTGTTATCACTATTCTCCAACTCCATCTTTTCATGGTGTCAAAGGAGACTATCCCTACCTACCACATACCTTCAGGTTTGGGTCAGCTGAGATTTGCATCAGCTGATGGGATGTGAGTGGGTATGACTTGGGTAGAGGACTAAAAGATACTTCTAGGGTTGGGCTTACTACCTGAACTGCCTTTTCCTTGAGTAGAGCTATTGGGGGTGGGGCAAATGGTCAAAGTTTGAAAGAACTACCAGACAGATGCATAATCTGAAGCAGTACTTTCCCTGCAACCAGAGTTAGTCATGTGCAAAGCAGGCTGAGCTGTGGTGACCTTTGGATGTATACCTGAAGCAGAGGTGCTGGGTGACCCCACACCAGTGAGCATGGGAAGACCACTTTATTGTTGTTTGCCACCAAGATTGCCTGGTTGCCACATAGCATTATTGTGACAACAGCAGATGAGTACTGCTCTACTATCCCACCTTCAGGCGTTCTGAGAAATGGACACTCAATTTTGTTCGATATTAGAGTGTTGTGTGAATGTAGCTTCACAAGTTCTCAAGCGCTTACTCCAAGCAGATGGTCCCCCTCAGGCACTGTAGCATACAAATTCTGGATCAATTTTAGCACAGCTGTGATGTAAATCCAACTTTTGGTCTCATAACTTCAGAGTTAGCCACTGAAGTAGAAGGCCCATCAAATATGAATGAACCTCTGCCTGAGTCCCCTACTGAAAGTCCTGCAGTGGCTGGGGGCAGTGGCCTCCACCTGAGTCCCCTGCTAAAAGTCTTGCAGTGCCTGGGGGCAAACGGCCTCTGCTTTCAGAGCCATTCACTCTGCCTCTTTGTCACTTACTTACCACTGTTTCCTTGACATTATTTCCCTGAGAACCTGAATCTGGCTCCATACCATTACTCCCATCCCTCATCTAGCTCAGAAATATATGTAATTTAATTTGAGATGACTGTCCCATGATTTGATTAGAGGTAACTTCCCTATTACTTTTCCTCAGTACCATTGAAGACAATTTGGTTTTAGGTAAGATTTTTTTTTTTTTTTTGCCTTTGTAGCTGCTTCTAGTTGGACTTTCTTTCCTCCATCTGGTTAAGAGGATAAAATAAAAACACAGAGAGAGCCCCAGTACATATTCTATGCAGCTTCTATGCAGACTATGAAGACTACAGAATAAATCTTATAAACTTTAAGTGATCTAAAGCATCAAGTGTCAGACAACAAACGTTTAAGATAACCCAGGACACTGCAGATATTGTTAAGAACCTATAAGACCTGTCATAACGGGGAGCAAGCAGAAACTAAGAGTGGAAGAGGCTAGGTTTAGAGTCCAGGAGATGGAGGAGCCTAGGTAAGGGCGATGCCCGTGTAAACAGCACTAGGGGCTCTGTCATATTCCTTGGTAGCCTGGTGATAGGAGACTGGTCTGGCCAAGGCAGAGGAGGAGTGAAGACAAAACTCTGGTGTGGTAAGAATCTTAACCATCGGGCTGTTTTCAAACTGTCCACTTCACCCATACTGCTGACAGAGGTTGATATGAATGAGCCAGACTGTCTCAAGTGGTGCCTTCCTGTCCCATCTGGTCACATCCAGTCTAAATACCCCATTGCTTTCATTATGACCAGGATTATTTTCTCACATTCCCATGCCCTTTTATATTGATATTTATAATGCAGTGCTCAATCATTTTAATTCAAGCTCTTAGTGCTGAAAGGTAAAGGGGCTATTGGATTTCTCTTCCTATGTAGCAGTCAGAAGCACATTTCCCTTCCTCTTCTTCCCATTCATCAATAAATTATTACTACTATTATTATAATGAAAAGAAAAAATGCAATGTGGTTCAGGATTATATCCAATTTAAGATGGGCTTTTGACATGTGGCATATGTTAAAAAGGACTTATTTACTACCTCAAGTTTGTATAAAATAAGCTACAGGAAGGGAGATGGGATTTTTCTAGAAAATCCTAAGAGTGGATTGATTCGAATTCATTCGTCTGTCATTCTTGAAGATGCAAGTTCAATTAATGCCTCTATTGTTTCCTATTACACTGTAATTATTTACACAAACATAAAGTCCTTTGGTTGGCCTGTCAGACTGATCACTGAAAAGTTCTGATTCAAACACCTGTTTAAAAATAAGGAAACCTAAGACTGAAGAAAGTGGGCTGATTGGTGGTCAGGAGTCTAGACCCATATTCCACAAGGACTCCACATTTGTTGATAGAATGCTGGTTAATGATGGCTGTCAAATTGATTGGGTTAATAAAATTACACTTCTTTGTGTGTGTCTTAAGGCATTTCCAGAGATGATTAGATAATGAAGGCTATGACCTGCTCAATGGTTTAATATATTGATGTATTCATACAATGAAAGAGTGATTGGGGGTGGAAGAAAGAAAGAAATGATAGCTAGTTGAAATAAGTAGGTCACAGAGGATGTTCCATAAGCATCTATACTGGTCCTTCTTTATATGTCCTTCTTTCTGCTTCCTGGATGCCTTGAATTGAACTGCTTTATTCCTCCATAACCCTCCTTCCTTGATAAACTGACACCTTCAAAAACATGACCTAAAACATGTCGGTCATCTTTGAAGTTGTTTCTGTCAGACACCTGGTCACTGAGATAACAGTAACTAATGATGGATAGTGCCTTTTAGGGAAGGAATATGATGCTTAGGAGCTTGAGAAATAGCAGGCAGGAAGCCTATTTCTTTGCTTTCCTTCCTTCCTTCCTTCCTTCCTTCCTTCCTTCCTTCCTTCCTTCTTCCTTCCTTCATTTCTTTCTTCCTTCATTTCTTTCTTTTTTTCTTTCTGTTTTTTTCCCCCTTTGTTTCATTGAGGAAGGGTTTCTGAGTAACCCTGACTGTCTTGGAACTCACTTTGTAGACCAGGCTGGCTTTGAACTCTTAGATCCACCTGCTTCTGCCTCCTGAGTGCTGCGATCAAAGGCATGCACCACCATGCCTGGCTTTGCCTCAGTTTCTTTTCCACTTGTGACATTCTCTAGCTTTGGGAAACTTACTGACAAAATGACACATACCTTATAAGGTTTTTGTGATGCTTAAAATAATTTGGCTAAAATTATTTTCCAAAGTTCTTGGCATATTATAAAATTCTAATAGACACCAATTGCTTGTGAGTTCCATGTAATATATCCACGGAAGGATGATTAGAATGCTAGAGAGGAGGAAACCATGACTTAAAGGCAAGAGATTTTTATTTTTACATCATTGAGATATCTCCAAGAAAATATAAAAAAGGAACAGACTAGCTGTTACGTATTTAGGAAATGTTCTATAGAGATAAAAGTGTCCTGGTTTCAGAGGCCAAAATTGATGTTCACAGGTTTGACCAAGGTACCCAATGTTCAAACCCTTCAAGAATCCTCCATCACTTTTGGGATTAAATTCAGCCAACCACACATGGCCTGCTGTGACCCACCCCTTGTAAGATCCCAAATTGTTACTCAGAGGACTTCCATTTGTGAACTTTGTGCATGAGTCATATTTACTCATACCACATGTAGTTTCCCTTCTCCGTGTTATTGACTATTCTATTTTTGTGACAATAATTTCTAGTTATCCTGAATTTAATGTTCCATCCAAACCTCTGGATGCTCCTCCCCAAAGTAATCTTTCTCTCTCTTGATCTCCTACAACATTTATGCTTTCATGGCTCCTAGGCTTTTATATTTTGGTTGAGTTGAGCTCCATTCATTTCCCACCAGATGGTGACAGTTTAAGGAGAAAGTCTAGGTCTGGCCCCTTCTCTAGTTCCCAAACATGGAACACAGCATCCTAGAATCCAAGACAATTACTTGTTAAGGCCATAGCTCCCCACTTTGTTTTATTTTTTAGCATCATTGACTTGGAAATGTTTCTTTGACCCCAGCCTTCTTCTACAAAATGAGCTGGAGTAAGCTCTTAGATTGGGTGTGTATTTTGGGAACTAGGTTCCTGCTTTCTTGTCCATAGTCACCCAGTTTAGTTTTGAGCCCACTTCTTACCTCTAACTGAGTCCTCGATTCAAATATTTTTCTATACTGCAACTTGTTAGACTGAGCAGAGCTATTTCTCAATCTTCAGTGTACCCACACATCCATCCTTCTCGCTTAAGTATTAAATGTGAGCAGATACTTCATGCCCTGGAGCCCAAAGTCCACTTTTATACCCACTTCCACACAAGAAGTACCTGGAACAGGAGAAAGTAGAAAATGTTGAACTATTTATTCTTCCTTATGGAACTACTTCTTTAAAGAAAGATGTAATTATATGACCTTTATCAATTCTCTCTACACATATTCTGGCATGCATACATACACTCTGCATTTAAGTAGTACAGTTTGATTTGAAGGTCTTCTGTATCAGGACTAATGTGGTTATTAAGTGATAAGTAAAATAGTTTTCACCAAGGTAGAAGAAATTCAAGGCATGCTAAGTTATCTTCCCTATGTCTTAGTGTGAAATTAAGAACTACCTCTTGCATAAATGAACTAGAGAATAGGAGCCAAAATGAACCAGAGCTAATGGTCAGAAGGCAGAAGGCAGATTCAGTTCAACACTGGGAGATCTTCCAAAACCAAAACTCATATCTAGAGAAAGAGACTATCCTGAACTAATGAATTAGCCTGTTAGAGAGATATCCGAAGAGGCCAGCCAATCACCTGTCAGCACTGCTGTGGCAGACAACCATTTTTTTGAGAATGACTTTGGTATGAGGTTTTTGAAAAGAAAAAGGTGAGTCATGAGAAATCAAGGTGCATCTAACAAGAATTCTCAGAGCCGTAATTTCTGTGTACCCGTCAATATTAATTACTTTGTGTTGCTAGGACAAAAATAACTGACAAATACAACTTAAGGAAGGAAGGACTTATTTTAATGCAGGGTTTGAGGGGTCCAGCATGGTGGGCAGTCACAGCCACAGGAAGCTGAAGACACTGGTACAATACATCTCCAGTCAATATACAGAAGATGATGATTTCTGGTGTTCAGACACTTCCTCCTATTTATTTAGTCCAGAGCAATGTTGCCCACATTTTGGATGGGTCTTCAACTTCTATTAACCTAATCTAGAAGTCTCCTAACAGACATGCCTAGAGGCTTGTTTCCATGGTGATTCCAAATCCCATCAAGTTGACAGGCATAACCATTACTCCATCTCATTTACTTATCTTACACTTTTAATTGCAGTCAAGAAAATCTACCTATTTTCTAAAACCTGTGATTTTTGTCCTCAACTTTATCCACACTATCTGATATGCCTCTTCTTCTGCTGCCCACCAATCTTAATCCATGAATAATTGAATTTCTAGCTATATCAGTCTCCTTGGTGAGGTCTTAAATTACATGTGACTCACACTTTTTAATTTGCTATGTTCTGAATATTGGTAACCCCCTCACCCCAATTCATATGTTCGACCCTAACATCTAGTATGATAATATTAAGAGTTTAGGCATTTATGAGGTTGTTCAATTATGAGGGTTTCAGCTTTATGAATGGAGTTAGTGCTTTTATGAGAATAATTCACAAAGTTTTTTTTTATTGGGTTTTTTTTTTCCCCTCTTACTCTGTAAGGAGGTAGCTAGGTGTCATATTGGATATTAACAGCAAGGTCCTTTGGACACAGAATCTGCTGGGACATTCACTTTGTGCTTCCCAGCCTCTAGAACGAAAATAAAGCTTTGTTGCTTATGAATTATTTACTCTAAGTTGCTATGTTAAAACACACAGATGAATGGACTGGAGCTAACACAAACACTTTATTTCATTCTGTCATCAAAATCCACTCATCTGATGATGTTTCAACCACTCTATCACCACCTCCAGTCCCTCCCATCAACATAGTCCCTCATCACAATTACTGCAGCGCTAACAGTCCTCTGGGTTTCCTTCTGCCTCATGTGGCCAAATGAAATACCCAGAATAATCCTTAAAATTTAGAAAGTAGTGTCGCCCCCCCCCTTTAAACCTCCACATTGGTTATTTTGAACAAGAATCTTTCTGATTGCTTTCAAAACTCCACAAGGCCTGGTCTCTGGTCATATTTAGGGCTTCTTCTCTCCTTCACTTTCATGCTTTAACCTTACCAGCCTACTGTCATAGCCTTTCTTAAAACATGTGCTAGTCATCCTTGCTGAGGGGAATAGGTGCTGTCTCTCTATGAGCAGCAGGGTCACTGTTCCCACTCTTTCCAGTTCTTTCCTTACAGCTTACCTTCTAATTGACTCCTTTCTTGCTGTCTCCTGCTATGGACTGAATGTTTTGCCCTGCTCCTAAATTTCTCTGTTGAAACCTGATCCCCAAATGTGATGGTCTTTGGAGGTGGGGCTTTTTGAGGGTTATTAAGTCATAAAGGTGACCTCTCAAGAATGTGATTAGTGCCCTCACAAGAAGAAAATTAAAGCTGGCTGTGCTCATGTATGTCTGTAATTCAGCACTAGGGAGGTTGAGGCAGGAGAACTGCATAGCTTGGGAAACTTCAGTTCACAGGAGAAGGAAGAGTGGGAAAGGAAGAGACCCAAGTTTTAGTCTTGTTAGCATGCTGTGAAGTTTTGTATCTTCAGACATCTGATTGGCTGGTGTCTTGAACTTGAACTTTCCAGGCTTCAGACATGTGAGAGACAAATGTTTGTCATTTAAGCCACCCAGCCTATGGTATCATCACCATCAGCATAAGCATCACCACCACCACCACCACCACCACCACCACCACCACCATCCTCATCACTACAACTCAAACTGATAAAGACCATGTGGCCATATTAAAAACATCTGTTTCTCTACTGTCTTACATGATTAACCTACATGTGACAAAGTTTTATTATTTAAATTTTGGAGATCTAAGCCTAGTAGTTTATAAGCTTTAAAAAGATGTGAATTCCATCCTATTAATCTTTTCTCATGTATTTTTCAGGATTACCAGAAGTAAGATATATTGCTAAGATAGTCTTAAGTAAGTAAGATGGTGTGGGGTGGTGGTCTCAATTAGAAAATATTTACTGTTCAGGGAGGTTGATAGGAAAACCATTGATCTCAGAAAAATAGTATTTATTAATATACTACTACATGTTAGTACAGTTCTGTCCTGGGTTCTGAGACACAACTTTATAGACCACTCTTTCAATGGAAAAGGGGAGTGAGATTGGATCCTCTGGAGTCCTTTATCTTCCTCTGCTAAAATATCTCCAAATAGACACACTATCTGAACAATTTAGGGTAAAAAAAAAATGCTTGTAGGGAAAGGACCATTATATTAAACAAGTCTCCTACTGTAACAAGATACCTGAAACCAATAGCTTCTAAGAGGAAGAGTTTATTCAGCCAATGATTTTAAAGACTCCAGGCCATGATCAAGAGGCCTTATTGCCATAGGTCTCTGGTGGGGTGATGGGTGGGAGTGAAAGTGAGCACAGGACACAGCAATCCCCCCTAGATTGATGACCAGACAGGTAATCAAAGAGAAAACAAGAATCAGGACCCTGTAATCCCCTTCAAAGGCATGTGCCCAGTGATCCTCTGCTGGGCTCCATGTTCAAAAGGTCTACAGCATATCCCAATAGCATCTTTGACATCTGTGCATAGGTAAACATTCTGGAAGACACTTATCCAAACTGTGGGAGGTGTGTGTTTTCTAAATTCTTCATTCTGGATTTTCATTGCTATTGAACTCATATCAAATTCAAATGCCTGGGGCAAATGATTGGAGCTTCATTTAATGAGCATTAGTTGCATGGAGACTATCACAGAGATGAAAGAAAGAAACCATTTTGCCTCTGGAAACATGATCTTGTTTCTTAGAGAGGAAACACAGTTGCACTGCCCAAGAGGGCCAGTTCTACAGCAGGAGGAGAACGCATCAGATCTCAGTGGACCAAGCTCAGGGTAAGAATGTACCGAAGCTGTTTTTCACCCTGCCCTGTCCTCTGCCCCCAGAAATTCCCTCTACACTCCTCTGTGTCTTCCCAAAGCTCAGTTTTCCAATCAGTCTCCCAGTGATTGCAAAATAGATCAAGACTTAGATAAGAATGGGAAAGGCTGGGGAGTCAGCTTGGTTGGTAAAGTATTTGCTGTACAAGCATGAGGAGCTGAGTTCAGGTCCCCAGCACCCACACAAAAAGCGGGACACTGTGGCAATCACTTTTAATCTCTGTTAATCTCTGTACTGGGTAAACAGAGCTGGGAGGATCTCTGGGGCTTGTTGACCTGCCAGTCTAGGCAAATCAGCACTCTTCAGGTTCAGTGACAGACCCTATCTCCAGAATGAGGAGGACACCAACAATTAAGTTCTAACTTCTGTAAGCATATTTGTATGCTTATACACACACACACACACACACACACACACACACACACACACACACTCACTCATGCGCGCGCGCGCGCACACGCATGCATGCACGCACACATACACACTGGGATTAACTAGTACAGCAGTTGTTTGTACCACATGGGAGCTTTGTTTAGATGCAGTTATCAATGACATAACATCTTTTAAACATGGGCAGAATAGTTGACACATGCAGACACATCACAAAAATCAGAGCAGTTCCAACCCAGGCTGGTAAATTTTCAACCCTGGTTGCTATGTTTTTGAGCCGTGACTGTTCATTGCAGACTATGTAAGATAAATTTCCAAGACCTATGACATTGTTTGTTCTGTCAGTGTCTTACTGACTGGCTCTAAGTAGTTTGATTCTAAACTTGTGACTTAAAAAAAAAAACTGCTATTTAAATGGTTGATCTTTACATTTTATAAAATAAAATGCAATGCCCGTCCCCTCCTCCCACCAAAAAACCCCAAGCTTTGGCCATCATCCTCTAAACTTCTGTGACTGGTCCCATCCCTGCTGCCTACATCCTCAGTCAGCGCCTGGCTGGGTTCAAGGTCTCTATCCAACTCATGCATCTCAGCCTGGCTCTGGCTTCCCAGTTGCTAAGCACCGGTCCAGGGAGCCCTGCATTCCCACACGACCTGCTGAAGGTTACGATTTCTCTGGGAGTACATTCCATACCACTTTATTTCAAAACATATCACTTTGTGTTATTCGTATTTCCTTATTTGTTTGTCTTATCCACTAGACTGTGAGATCCTCAAGGACAGAGACTATGTTTTATTCATCTTTGTGTTTCTTGCAGTGCTTATCACGATGCTGAGCCAGATAGGCCTCAGTAAATGTGGGTTGAATGCCTGTCCATCAGAAAATTCCCTGCATGCACGCAGCCAGCCTTGCAGCCAGCTCCTGACGCCTTCCTCCTTTCTCTCAGCACAGGCTCTGCCCTGAGACAGATAGGATAAGGTCTACACAAAAGCAACGAAGTGCTTAAATCAATGACTCTCATAGTGGGCCTCGAGTAAATGTTTGTTGACAAATTGAATGCCTAAAAGGAGATTTCACAGCCTGTTCCTGTCTAACACAGCCACTTGTGGAAAAATGCAGCCCTTCACCGTGGTTTCCCAGTAGTATCTACTTATTGTCCATGGGCAGACTCCCGGAGACTGAGCCAGCTGAGCTTAAAAGAACTCAACTTTTGCAGACACCACCTGGGTCACAGGGGGACCAGGACAATTAGCATCTTAGCTCTCCTGGTAAACTATGACACAATTCATTAGTAGGACCACAGTGGACTTCATCCTGAGAACTAATCCGAGACTGTCTGCCACTGGCTGTAGAGTGAGCACAAAGTACTATTGGGTTATGGTTGGGTTGTGCCTCCAGAAAGCATGGATTGGACACTTAACCTCCAGTTCAACAGTGGTGGGAGGTGGGGGTTTAATAGGTGTGCTGGTCATAAAGGCTCCACCCTCATGATGAGTTCATCATAAACGGCCTTGAGGCTGTAAGTGTGATCCAACCCATCCCCTCTCTTCTCACCTTTTTACTTTCTGCTAAAACCTAATGAAGTAAAACCGTCACTGGACGTGGGCCCTTGACTGGGAACTTCCCAGTATCCAGAGAAATACATTATGGATTGTACTTCTATATATTATAATTATGCCCTTAAGTCATCCCATCTCAGGAATCCTCTTATAACAACACAAAAATGAATGAAGACAGGCCCCAAGTACCCCCAACACGATCCCCAAACTTCACTAAGCCACACTTCCTATGTTTTTCCATCTCCTAGCAATTAAATAACAAGTCCCTGCTCACTATCTAAGATTTTTGCCATAATTTCTTTCACTCATCCCCTCATCCCAGAGAAAACAGTAAGTGACTAAATAGAAACTTCTGTTGTGAAGGAGAAGAAACAAATGCCCTGCATGCTTTACGTATATATGTACATACCTATATGTAGCTTGGCTTTGATCAAAGCAAAGAGCTGCAGGGTGCTCTTTGCAATTCCCAGGTGCTTATGGGATCCGGGCATGTGTGTGAATTCTATAGCGTCTTGTTCCACTCCTTAAATAACTGCATGGGCTGGGTGATAATTTCCTCATTTTGCAAATGGCAAACTGATCAGCAGAGAGTTGCCACTTAAAATGAGGCTAATGGTGAAAGACAAAGCTTGAGAGTCAAGCACGGACTGCACAGTGGCCTCTAGTGAGCAGCTGCTGCACAGCCTTCTGCCTACACTGCCCTATACTCCACTGAGGGCCACAATGCAGAACACAGTTCTGCTTCCAGATGCCAGCATCATTCTTGCTTGAGAGAGTTCTGCTGATTGTGTTACTTTCGAGACCACATATTTTTTCTGTCTTTGCTTCTCCTAGCCACTTGGATAAACATTTCCCAGAAGTCTCTAAGTTTGCTCCCTGAAGTTCTTTGCTCTAGGATCTAGCTCTTCGCCTCCACTGTGGCTCCTCCTCCCAAACCTGTGCTTTGCTTTTGGCCCTAGCATCCTGTGGGATATTTTCTCTCAGCAAGTATTGGATGATGTACACCATTCCTTCTAACCTGCTCAGTCTACCAGTCTATTGCAAAATATCCAATAGATAGCTAAAAAGGTTTTAGTCACCCCATTCTTGTTGGCAATTCTGTGACTCATCTATTACTAATTCTGGATTCTTTACTAACAGGACTGCTGAGTATCCTGGACAGTTCTTTTGCTGTTTAGGCAGACCCCCCCTCTCAGGTTTAGAAATGTTCTATCCCCGGTACACATGATTTCCCCTCACAAAAAGATAAACACAGATAAATAGTGGGAAATACAGGTGGGAGAGAAAGAGAGGGGACAGGACAGGGGGACAAATTCATGTTGGTAAGTTTTTCTTTTCCCTTGGTAGGAAAGCAGTAATCAGGCTTTCTCATTACATGAGCCTCTGATTTTCATCCATAAAGCTGTTCTATCCTATTCTTTCTGGAGTGGAAAAAAGACATTGCAAAGCCACACACCCTGCCAGCTTGGGATGCAAAAATGATAGGGGACAATCTCAGCAACTCAGCAGGAGGAGTGCATGTCAGTGGAATGCAATCAGGCAATGTCAAGTCCAGCAAGGAAAACTCGAGTTAACAACGCCCCTCTGCTTGTGAAAATTGTAGTGGCTGCAAAAGGAAAATGTATTTGAGAATACAGCCAGTAATAAAGTGCCTTCACTGGGAGGCAAGTTATGAGAAGAGAGACATTGTAAGCTAGATAATAACATTTGAGGTCCAAGGGTCTTCCTGACAGAGACAAGGAAACTCAAGGTTGGGAACATCACTGGGAGCTAGAGTGTTGTACTGGAAGAGTGCAGGACTTGAGCGGACCCGGAATAGAAGGCATCCCCTTGGACTTCTTCAGGTGGGTTATTCAAATTATACCTTGAATCAGACTCAAATTCAAGGTCTATAAAATAGTGAAAATAATGTTTGCCTTGGAGGGTAGCCTGATGGTGAATTGAGATGATATCTGAATAGTTTCTGTTAAATATTAGTTGCTTCCATAGGTGAGCCCTCTTTTTCTCTCTAGCTAATGATATTGCCTTTCTGTAATCTCATCATAGACAGGATCACAAATAGGGGACAGGAAAGTTTGCAAATAAAAAAGCCTGAAGTTTAGCCCCAAACTTTTTTATGAAGACAATCAGGAAAGCCTGCTTAGGGACCATGGTAGAGAGTCTCCTAAGACCAAAATGGATAACTGTGCTGTGGCAGTTCTGACAATAGGAAGGTAAAAACCAAGTTTGGGACAAAAGGCCCCTTACCTTAGAGTCCCCCAGGCTCTGTTAGGACCCTTAGCTGTCACACATTATTATTTCTGTGAAAACCTTTTACACAGTACCGTTAGCCATGCCATTATAAGCACGGGTAGTGGCTATCGTTCTCAGAACAAGGGGGAGTGGGACCACAGAATATGACAGAGTTTCTCTACTTTATGATGCTGGCATAATTAAGAAATCTGTGGTCATTGCTTGGGACCCAGCTTTGAGGCTTACAAACCAGGAGACTTCAAATAATTTAACAGACTTCCCCAAAGCTCCTCATCAAATTTTGGAAGAACTGCATTTCCCATTTCCCAGAGATCAAAATAGATCACACATAAGTCAGAGTTGACAACTGGGTAAGAGGAATCACAGAAGTTGTACAGCTGAGAAAGGACTATGGGAAGACTGTCAGTGTATATATGTACTTTAGTATGGGACTTGCTTCAACGTTGGGGCTGCAAGCTGTTCAGAAATTTCACATCTTAGGTAACCTTAGCAACTCTTGCTTTGAACATTGAATGGAATACTCATCTAAGGGAAAGAACTAGAAAATGGGGAAAAAATTTCTTTATCCTTCCTGAGTGCTGTGTAGTACCCTGGGCTTTGTTCCTGTGTTGATAATGTACGCTTCATTTCCACAGTCTACTAGGCACTGTCCAGAGTCGAACATCCTGTTTTATTACTCTGGTTGGCTCACCAACCCCTGCCCTTGTCTCTTCACAGCCATAAGAAGCACAGATGTTGCTGGGTCCCAGGTTGGCTGGATTCTCCTATGAGAGTGACTGACCAGACATTTGCCCTGTACTCAATTCCCCAGGCCATAAGCCGTCTGGAGCAGAAGGCTGCCCTTCCCAGGAAGGAGATGGCAGCTGTAACAGGTGTTAATAAATGCAGATCCATGGCCAGCGGCTGGCATGGATCATTTTATTAGGCAATCATATATTTTCATTAGCGATGGTGATGAAGCGCTTAGGCTTTTATGGGGTGTTTTAATGTTTCATTTTGCCACCAGACTTTATTACCATGCCAGCCTATTTCCTGCTGGGGCAGGCCATGCTTACTCTCTTTCTCTGTGCAGAAGCATTTCAACATTTCCTTTCCCCAAAGCTGCATCCAGAAGATAACTTCCCATCTGCTTAAGGAGACAACCGGGCCATTAAAGGCCATGAAGTCAATGACAACCCCAGCTCATAATTTTTATGTCCTTGTTGTAACCTGATGCCCCCCAGAATGTTATCCTGAGGTTAATGACTTAGGAGACGCAGGAGGGATCAGACAGCTGCACAGTGGGCACCTGGCCCTTGGTATGAGGAATTAAACAATGTTTGAAGAATAGACAAATATGGCTTCTGTCTAGTACCTGCAGGAGTGAGGGTTAGGATTATTGAGCTCAATGCAGCTATGGATTATCTAATAGTATGACTCCTGTCATGTGGCACACAATGGCACAGAGACCAAAGATTCTCAGTGACTTGCCCAAGGTCATACAGAGTGGGAACTCGAAGCCTCTGATCTCAGAGCTGAGTTTGATCACTAGGCTATGATGGTTTTTTTCTGCCAGGCAGGATCTAAAGAATAAGCTCCAGGAGACCCAATAGAAGAAGCAGCCTTCACTGAGGAACACCAGAGAAAACTTTAGGGACCCAATAGATCATCCACCTCCATTGTTGCAGGTATAGAAATTTAGATGAAGGAAGGAGGGGTGTTCATCTGAGCTGTCAAAGCATCTAGGGTTGTTTATATAGTTACCAGGCCAAGTAATCATCATTTGCTCACTGGAGAGCGGGGGAGTTCAGTATGGCTAGGGATTCAAGGAAGAACATGTTCTCAGGTCTGGGGCTAGAGGTCAATGTTGCTGTCCTTACACAGTGCACACAAGATCCTTGGGTCAGTCCACAGCACTTCCAAAAAGGGGTTAAAAATCTCTGCTAATTACATGCAGTCATTAATGTGATGTTATCTAAATACTCCTGCAAGATGCTTTTGCAGTAGCGTTGTAGGTTATAGATTAAAAACATGGGTTTTGGGAAAAACCTTTGCATTTTCTTGGCAATGTGGTAAATTGAAAGAGTCAAAACTTTATAATCAGAAAATCAAAGTTCAAATATTGAACTCACCTTCAACAATGTGTTGTTTTGGGTCTCTGTTTCCTAACCTGCAAAATGGGAATAAAATCCTTTCAAGTTGTGGAGAGACGTCATCTTGGTGATGCATGTAAAATGCTTTGCCACTAGCATAACAACCATAAAATAGGTGGTATTTAGCATAATTACCATAATCACATAGCGAGAAGAACAACATTAGGACTGTGGTGAATATGACTTTCAAATTCTCTCCTTAATCACTGGTTTCCTTGAGTTTAAATTACCTAGGAAAAACTATATTGGACATGAAGAGGCGATAAGAGCCCTCTGGCTTTATAATCTCTGTAGCTATGGGTACACAAATGCTCACAATATAAAAAGGGTTAAAAATAAGTTAACAAAGGTCATTTATTGAGAGAGAAGCAGAATAAGCTAGAAGGTTAATTTTCTGAAGGGATTCATGGCAAAAGCATAAAAGAAGAAACTCAGGCTGCCACTTTGTTCCCTTAGATATTTAGTACAGTCCTTTGTATATGTTTGGTGACCAATAAATGTTTGTGTGACATGAATTGAAGGGGCCTGGTAGACAATTGAAGATGTCCCTGTCTTTTTTAAGTACAAGAACTACAAGAAAAGGAGGGTTGAGAAGACCTAGGGGGAGTCTGTGTTCTCCTTTCTAACCAAGGGCCCCAGTGATAGTAGAAATCAGAGAGAATGAACACTACCTCCAGATTTAGCCCCTATGTCCATGTAATCTTTCTGAAATATCCCAAGAGAGTTAGATTTGCGAAATGACCCCTGGAGTGTCTTTATGAAAAATTATGTAATGCAGAAACAGGAAACTTAAAAGAAACTTCCAGGGCTTGGTTAACAGTTGGCTCCATCTGAAAACTATCTGGGTTACATACAAGAAAAACCTACCAAGAAATGCAGAGCATCGCAGACCCAACAATTAAGTAGATAACCACCAACACTGCAAGGCTTTCCCCATGTGAACAGAAAGGATCATGCTGAATGTATCTTCTGCATAGAGCTCTATGATCATTTTAAATGTTTATTTGTATTTTATTTTATATGTATGAGTATTTTGCTTACATGTGTGTATGTGCCTGTCTGATGACCAGAGGTCAGAAGAAGGTATTGTATCCCCTGGAACTGGAAGTGCAGGCAGTTATGAAGCAAGATGTGGGTGCAGGGAACTAAATCCATGTCTCTGCAAGGGCGACAAGTGTTCTTAACACTTGAGCCATCTATCCAGCTTTTCAAGACAAAATCTTGGGGAGATCACTCTATTTGTTCCTAACCTTTCAGTGTGTTAGCCTCTAATTTCTTCAGAAGAAGCATTAGTTACTATAGTTATGTTCATTCCTCTCTCCCACCTGAGGACATGACTTACAAGTGTCCATTTAATCTTTAACAACCTATCCATGTTTCCATTGTGTGTCTCTAGATCAGAGTTGCTGCTCCTCTCTCTTTATTATTCAGATCTCTGCCTTTCAGTTTTCCAGTGTTCTTACCTACTCCAGCCTCCTATTATGCCAATTTTGGTGCATTTCAAAAAGCCCCTGGTCCCTTCTAAAGAGTGTAAGTCTAAAAGTCCATGGTGGCACTCTAATGTTGCGAAGCAGAAAGAGAGGACACTTTTCTGGAGTATTGGTATACCTCCATTCTTTTAGTGCCTTATTCTGCTTTTCCCAATGGAGTGTTTTACATATGGACATCCACAAAAGGGTCCATTAGGTTGGTGAGTCAGGTAGATTTCAATTGGTCCCTTAAGCTGCTTTTTTGTGTGCTAATTGTGCATACAAGGAGGTGGGAGAGGATTCTGGGAGAGGGGGAACCATTGCCTCTAGTTCTTTCACAAAACATGACTAGACATCGTAGATCTGGGAAAGAAACCAACCAGTAGTGATGGGGAAGGAGGGAAACAAAGAGTGAAGCACTAGAGAGGAAACAGAAGAAAGTAGGGTGAGTGAGAGGAATCAGAAGACGTTATACAGATGCATGAAATTATCCAAAATGTCAAGGAAAAAGTGGCAGCCAAATAGAAAGGCTATTTTATAGTCCCAGCACTTGGGAGGCTGAGGCAGGAAAATAATGAATTTTAGGGTATCCTTGGCTATATAATGAGACCCTGCCTCAAAAAATATGGCAAATGTGTGTCCCATAGAGATGGAGTATACTCTGTAACATATCTTCATTTTCTTCTATTTTAGACAAGTAGACAAAGACTTCTCTCTCTAGGAAAGATGGGCAGTCATTGTGGGTCCACTCTTCATTTGGGATGAACTGCATCCTTACCTATCAAGATGCTAATGATGTCAGACATAAATGCACAAGAAGTCCATGTGATAACGGTAACTGGTAACTCCTATATAACTAGTAGTTTATAGAAGAGACGGCTCTGTGCACTTGAAAGCTTCACTTTGGTAGTAAAAGATAGAAACGAGGAAACTTTTTTATTAGGTTTTCACCCTCACAGGGACATGATAAAACAGATCCCCACCAGAGGAACTTAGAGCTACTGAAAACTCAGAAGGAATGCTACATGATCTCTCTGCTTTGTCTTTTTCTATATACCACCACCAACCAATGTCAGTTTGTCTAAGTTAGGGAAGAGATATTAATTTATGTGCCCTGTCCTAGTCCATTTTCTATTGCTATAACTAAGTACCACAGACATGGGATTTAAAGACATTAGTAATTTTTTCTTGGCTCAGGTTACTGAGGCTGGGAAATACCAGAGTATATATCCTATGCATCTGGTGAGGGTTTTCCTGCTTCATCAGAACATGGTATAAGGTGTGATGTGACAAGACAGAGGTAGCATGGTTAGATGGGTTTCTGTTCCTTCTAAATCTAAACTCACCAATAACATCACAGTGTCTCTCATGGTTTGAGTGGGAAATGCCCCTTGCAGGCGCATGTGTTTGAACACTTGGCCCCCGCCTGATAGAACTGTTCTGAGAAATTGTGGAACCTTTAGGAGGTGGGCCAAGTTGGAAGAAACTGGAAGATGGGTTGCTTATGGGTTATAGGCCCACCAAATGAGAGCTCTCTATGTCCCAATTGCCAGAGATGTGAGATAGCCATGCCATAGTCACCCACCACAGTGAGCTAAGTCAGGCCCAGCTGCCATGTCATGATTGATGTACTATATCATTTCAGATGTGAGCATTCCTCCTTATGGTTGACTCTTGTTAGGTATTTGGTCACACCAATGAAAAAAGTACCTAATAAAGGGCTCCAGTCTAATGCCCTCAGGTAATCCTACACCTCCTCCCAAAACCTGTTTCTCAATACCATCAGAATATGTGTTTGAGGACTAAGCTGCCAATGGATTAACTGTGGAAGACAAACATTCAAATGACAGAGGATCCCTTCTCTAAAGAATGCTTCTCTTCCATTATACCACATCAGATCTGCAACCTAACCCCAGGTATACTTCCCTCTCCAGACACGCACACTCCTAAGCCTCTCTTTCATTTCCTAATATTTTCTTCATTTGAAATGCTTTGTGCATCTACAGTGTTCTTTCTCGGTATTATACCAGGCCTTTTCTTTTGTCTACTTCTACTGTCAGCATCTTAACTTGAAGGGCCTCCCTCTCAGTCATCAAAGTAAACACCTTGCTTCTTTCCTTAGTATGCAGATTATAGTATTTGTGGTTCAGTAGCTACCTTCTTATTATACTGTTAAAATCACAAATCCCAAGGCTGTAATTACTATGCAAATAATATAAATAAATGAAGTCCTAGGTATATGGTATGGACATGTACAGAGCATAGGTCCCTTGAAAATGAATGTGCCATCAGAAGATATTTGGAATAATTGGTTTTCTTCATGCACATAAACCTGTTAACTGTATTTGATCTCTACATTTTCAATGCCTGAGATAAAGTATCTGGCACATTCCTTAGCCAAAGGGTACTACCAACTAGCATTCCCATTTGTTTTCAGAATCTGTGTCCCTTGGTGACAAATTGTAAAAATTATTATTCATTGTAAAAGTTAGAACACAGTATGTACAAATATTCCTGAATACATGAAAACAGAAAATGGCACAAAACACAAATTTGAGAATTCAGAGTAAGGAGTAATTAATTCTAATTAGGAGATCAAAAAGATGTGCCACATGAATATAACTTGTGAGAACAGCGGTCTATGTCACTCCATTAGCGGTCTATGTCACTCCATTAGCTTCTAAAGAACATATCAAAGTTTTGTTTTTGTTATCTTTTTGTCTATCTTCTAGGAATTGTGACTCTAGATGGCATTAGCATCTGATTTCTCCCTGTAACTCAGAGATAGTACACATGCTAATAATTTCATTTTGTCTTTCTGTCTATGGATCTTAAAATTTAGTAACTCTTTCTCAGTACTACATTGAAATTTGCCCACATTGCTCAAGGATCAGCCAGTATTACTTTAGCAATGTTCACATTAACATATCTTTATCCATATGTTAATTAGCACAGTCAACTCTTACCAAAGCAATTAGTTACCATATATCCCAAGAGTCTTTAGATCATCGTGGTATTATTTACTCTCATAATTGTCTGATAGACCTTCAAATTGTGACTATGTTTCATTGACAAGTGTGGTAGTAGGTTCCAATTTTTATGTTTCTCAATACTCTAGCTCACCCTGTTTACATGACCAAATTCCCAGACTACTCCACTAAAATGTCAAGCAAACAGAGACCTGGTAACCAGTCTTCAGGAGTCTGAAGCTTTCTAATCTAGGGATACAGTCACCTGGGTACTCCAGAGTTGTAAACAACTCAGTGAATCATGGACTACAAGGCAACTTTGAGCTAGAAGCTGTCATTTAAATAACTCAGATTGCTCACATTGCCTTTCTCCACCCTGGTAGATCCTGTTACTACTTCCAGATGTTTGCCTACTTTAGCTCATCTCAAAATGCCCTTGCTGTACACCTGTGGTTTAGACTGGGTGACAAAGAAAGGTCATTGAATAGAAGGATGTGAAACTTCACATACTGCTGACTGCATGGAAATTTAAATGTATAAATGCCAGGGCACTCTCTGAGAGTGTTTCTCTCCTAAATAAATAATTTGAAACAGTAATAGCTGTGATTTTTGCAGTGCTTAATACTTGGTGTTCTGTGTCCTGAGTAGTTTAGGCTCAAGATCTCATTTAATCTTACAGTAATCCTGTGAGATAACAACCATTATCTCCATTTCAAACACTGAAATTGGAGCTTACCAGAGTTAAATAACTTGCCCAAGGTCATACAACGAGGTGGAGATGGCAAGATTAAATCAATTGTTCTGGCCACTAAGTGTGAGCCTTAACCACTGTATGAGGCAATTGCACATCTCTAAATCCTCGAAGAACTGGCTAAAAAGTCACTTAGCCTGAAGTAATCTAGACCCCGGAGATAACTGTCACATTCCCTATCTTTAGAAAATGCCCAGTGTCTAAACCACTGTGACTTCTGCTGGGCTGAGGCTGTCATCTAGTAAGACTTCAGAAGTCTGTACTGAGACATGATTACAGATACGATTACATTTGGAGAAATGCACCACTGAGTAATCCCATTGTTGGAGAAACATTACAGAGTGTACATGTACAAATTAAGACTGCCACTACACTGATTTTATGGAACCACTGTCAGAGTTGGTAGCTCATTCGCCAAGACATTGTTATACAGCACATGACTTTGTATTTCTTTCATTTTTATCATTCATTGTGTGTGGTATTGTGTTATATGAGGATATTCTAATACAAATATTGTTCAGTTTATCAATTTAATAAAGTTATTTGTGAGTAAAGAAATGAGTTCCAGTGATATTATATGATAATATCATTACTACTAGGCACATGGTATCATGATGCATATATGTATGTAGTAGTCATATTTTCCCCAAAACAATTCAGAATGAACAGCTATAGTGAAAATGTCAATATAAAGACATAAGAATATAATATTATAAGAAAATCAGGACTGCCATGTAAGACAGAAATATGTATTAAAGGTACAGTCTTTACTCTCAGTAATTTTAAAATCTAGATGAAAATATAAAGAGTAAATCAATAATAATTATGGTCCTGCAGTAGTGGATTAGAGTCCACCCTTTAAATTCATCAACAGACATGCCAGACTGGACACAGAAAAACCCATGAAGCATCAGTCCCACACAGAGAACTATAGCAACTGAGGGAAACTGGGAACAGAAGAGGGGAACCTCCCTAGGGAAAAGCACACCAATTCATTGTCAGTACCAAACAGTCAGCCCTGAAAACATACATGCAGGTAACATTATGCTGACTGATTAGGCTCTATTTAGGAATATATGTTTATACTCATATACATACATAATTAGTAAAAAAGGAGGCCATAAATTTGAAGGAGAGCAGGAAGGAATATATAGGAGGGCTTGGAGGAAGGAAAGAAAAAGAAGAAATCTGTAATTATATTATAATCTCAAAAATAGAAACATAAAAGTCAGAGGTCACTAAACAATTATTTTTTTAAAGTGTATCTGAATTACAGCTGAGTTAGCAAAGACCTCTCAAACCTTTAATTGTATTTTTGAACTTTTAAAATAAACCATTTCAGTGAAGTATATTATAAATTAAAATAAAACTGTAAGTAGAAATTTTGACATAAAAAATGTGATCATAAAATTTCTCATGTCAAAAAATAGACCATCCCCAGAAATCTAGAAGACCCCATTGGAGCCCCTCCCAGCCACTAGTCCCTCTCACTAAAGTGCTGACTGTTGTGCCAGCTACTACGCTTAGGAGTAGCATTTTTCTTTTTTAACTCTGTATTCATAAAATCTTGGATCATGCATTTTTTGTATCAGAATTATTTTTCCTCAGTGTTTTGTTTATAAATTCATCCATATTAATCCATTATCACCTATCTTCAGTGGCTTCTCAATTTGCATTTTTACATTTTGTTCAGTTATATGGTTTTTGAACAAAATTAACCCATGTTAGCGTGATTATTTGGAAGTGTTCATACTGTTAGGCTACTTTGCATATCAATAGCATACATAGTTAATTCCTTTTATTGATGACAAATATTCTATGGTATGGATATGCCACAATTGCTTAACCATTTATGCATTGTTGACTGTTTAGGCTATTCTTTCCAACTATTGGTGCTATATAAGTAAAGCTGTCATGAATACTTATGTACCTATGTTTGTGAGGGGAGTCTTTCTTTTAACTCAATACTTGGGAGCAGAATAAAGGGATACATGATAAACTTATCTAACTTGTAAAGTGTTTGCCAAGTGCTCTGCAGTCTCTTCCACATAATGTCTACAACCTCACCTACACTTGATATGACTTACTATTTTTTAATTTTTAGTTTGAGTTTTAATCACTCTAATAAGTTTGTACTGGTATTTTGTCTTTAATTTTCATCTCTTTGGTGATAAGGAATCTTTAACATCTTATTTACTCATTTTCAGTTCCTATATTTTCTTTAGTAGAATGTCCAGGTTTTCTTTCTTTCTTTCTTTCTTTCTTTCTTTCTTTCTTTCTTTCTTTCTTTCTTCCTTCCTTCCTTCCTTCCTTCCTTCCTTCCTTCCTTCCTTCCTTCTTTCTTTCTTTCTTCTTTTACCAAAATCTTTTTTTAATTAAGAAAAATTTTCCATTCCTTATAAACAGCAATCAAAGATTCTCCCTCTTTTCTCCTCCTGCCCCCAGTCTCCCCCTCCCAACCCATCCCCCTAATTCTCCCCACAAGAAGGCAAAGCCTCCCATGGGAAGGCATATCCAGTACAGGCAAGTCCAAGCCCCTCCCCGTGACTCAAGGCTGCACAAGGTGTCCCATGATAGGTAGTGGGCTCCAAAAAGCCCGCTCATGTACCAGGCATGGCTTCTGACCCTACCACCAGGGGGTCCCCAAGCAGATCAGACTAAACAACTGTCTCGCTATGCAGAGGGCCTAACTGCTTCACATGCAGGTTTCACAGCCATTGATCTAAATTTCATGAGTTCCCACTAGTTTGGTTTGGTCTCTCTGCAGGTTTCCCCATCATCATCTTGGTGCACTTACTCATAGAATCCCTCTTCCTTCTCTTTGAATGGACTTTTGCAGTTCTGCCTGGTGTTTGGCTGTGGATTTCTGCATCTGCCTCCATCAGTCACTGGAGATAAGTTCTGTAATGACAGTTAGGGTATTCACCAATCTGGTCACTGGGGTAAGCCAGTTTAGCTCAGGCACCCTCTCCACTCTTTCTAGTAGTCTGAGCTGGGGTCATCCTTGTGGATTCCTGGGAACTTCCCTAGCACCCAGTTTCTCTTTATCTCCATGATGTCTTCCTCTATCATGGTATCTTTTTCATTGCTTTCCCACTCCATCCCTGTTCCAGCTTGACCATCCTGTTCCCTTATGTTCTCATCCCCTATTCCCTACCCTCCATTGCCCATCCCTCATCCCCAGTTTACTCATGGAGATCTCATCCATTTTCCCTTCCCAGGACTATCCATGGGTCTCTCTTTGAGTCTTCCTTGTTAGCTAGCTTCTCTGGAGTTGTGGATTGTAGTTTGGTTATCCTTTGCTTTACATCTAATATCCACTTATGAATGAGTACATACCAAGTTTGTCCTTCTGAGTCTGGGTTACCTCACTCAGGATGATATTTTCTAGTTCCATCCATTTGTCTGCAAATTTCATTATGTCATTGTTTTTCTCTGCTGAGTAGTACTCCATTGTGTATATGTACCACATTTTCTTAATCCATTCTTCAATTGAGGGGCATCTAAGTTGTTTCCAGGTTATGGCTATTATGAATAATGCTGCTATAAACACAGCTGAGCATGTGTCCTTGTGGTATGATTGAGCATTCCTTGGGTATATGCCCAAGAGTGGTATAGCTGGGTCTTGAAGAAGATTGATACCCAATTTTCTGAGAAACTCCTATACTGATTTCCAAAGTGGCTGTATAAGTTTTTGCTCCCACCAACAGTGGAGGAGTGTTCCCTTTGCTCCACATCCTCTCCAACATAAGCTGTCTGCAGTGTTTTTGATCTTAGCCATTCTGCAGGTGTAAGGTGGTATCTCAGAGTTGTTTTGATTTGCATTTTTCTGATGACTAAGGATATTGAGCAATTCCCTAAATGTGAGAGCCATTTGAGATTCTTCTGTTGAGAATTTTCTTGTTTAGCTCTGTAGCCCATTTTTAAAATGGGATTGTTTGGTATTTTGGTGTCTAGTTTCTTAAGTTCTCTATATATTTTGGAGATCAGCCCCCTATCAGATGTGGGGTTGGTGAAGATCTTTTTCCATTTTGTAGGCTGTCGTTTTTGTCTTATTTCCAGTGTCCTTTGCCTTACAGAAGCTTCTCAGCTTCAGGAGGTCCCATTTATTAATTGTTGCTCTCAGTGTCTGAGCTACTGGTGTTATATTTAGAAAATAGTCTCCTGTGCCAATGCATTCAAGACTACTTCCTACTTTCTCTTCTTTCAGGTTCAGAGTAAATGGATTTATGTTGATGTCTTTGATCCACTTGGACTTGAGCAATAAATATGGATCTATTTGCAATCTTCTACATGTTGACATCCAGTTATGCCAGCACCATTTCTTGAAGATGCTTTCGTTTTTCCATTGTATAGTTTTGGCTTCTTTGTAAAAAAACAGATGTTCATAGATGTGTGGGTTAATGTCAGGGTCTTCAATTTGATTCCATTGCTCCATATTTCGGTTTTTATGCCAGTACCAAGCTGGTTTTATTACTATAGCTCTATAGTAGAGTTTGAGGTCAGGGATGGTGACACCCCCAGAGGTTGTTTTATTGTACAGGATTCTTTTGGCTATCTTGGGTTTTTTGTTTTTCCATAAGAAATTGAGTATTGTTCTTTCCAGGTCTGTGAAGAATTGTGTTGGAACTTTGATGGAGACTGTGTTGAATCTGTTAACTGCTTTTGGTAAGATTGCCATTTTTACTATGTTAATCCTACCTATCCATGAGCATGGGAGATCTTTCCATTTTCTGATATCTTCTTCAATTTCTTTCTTCAGAAACTTAAAGTTTTTGTCATACAGGTCTTTCACTTGCTTAGTTAGAGTTACCCCAAGGTATTGTATATTATTTGTGGCTATTGTAAAGGGTGATGTTTCCCTTATTTCTTTCTCAGCCCATTTAGTATTTGTATATAGGAGGACTACTGATTATTTTGAGTTAATCTTGTATCCTGCCACATTACTGAAGGTGTTTATCAGCTGTAGGCATTCCCTGGTAGAATTTTGGGGGTCACTTATGTACACTATCATATTATCTGAAAACAGTGAAAGTTTGGAATGTCCAGGTTTTCATTGGATTATTTGTCTCCTCATTTATTGTTTTAGAGGCCTTTATAATAAATATCAGACCTTAGTTGAATGTATGATTGGTAGATACTTTTTCAGAGTTTTCTCTTTTTACATTTTCATAAAATTATTACTGATATCATATGAAAATACAGTTGATTTTATATGATGGATTTATACATCCTGAAGCCATTTAAGTTAAACAGTGTTTCCATAACTTTATTTTTTTTATAATTTACTTCATACACCTAAACTATAACAAATGTACATTTCTTCTAGTCTTTTTTATCTTGTATTTTTCTTTTCTTAATGCACTGGATAAAAATTTCTAGAATCATGTTCAATAGAAGCAATAATAGCTGACATCCCTGTGATGATTCAGATATTTTACCAAAATATATTTTAGGAAATATTTTACAAAATCATATAACAAACCCCAGAAGTATAAAGTTTGCTATATATTTTTTACAATTTGTACAGTATTATATTAAGAAAGATTCCTTCCATTGTTAGTCTAATGAGTGATTATGATGAGTACATGTTCAATTTTATCTAATACTGTTTCTGTTTACATTAAGATAATCAGATGACTATAAGGAGACACAGGAGAACTAAAGAGATTATGTAATGTTCCATATATTTCTTATTATTGTGTTTTATGTCTATATCTGCCAAAACTCATAGCATTAAAAATTTTTGCAATCTTTTGAAATATCAGTAATGTATTCTTTTTCATTACTTATCTCAACTACATCCTCTTCCTTTCTCATCCAACCCCTCCTCTCATGCTCTACCTCAGGTTTATACAAAATTATAGATTATTCAGATGGGAATATCTTCTTCCTTTCATTGAAAGTAAACTCTGATAGCATATAAACAATTGAAATAAAAGCCATCTTTCCTTTTCCTGTGTCTTGAAGAGATGGGAGAACAAATTTGACTTAAAAGAATCATGTCTGATGATGGTGGAGAAGAAAAAAGGAGTTTCATATCAGGAAATCTTGGGAGGAAAAGCTGCTTGCTCTTGGGCTGTGTTTGGTTTCTCGTTGCATGGAGGGCATAAGTTCCACTAATTAATATGAAAGCAAAACCCCGATGCCCATGACACTCTTTTTACTCCTAGGCCAAAGAGCAAATCTGTCATGTTATCTGTAGCTTCCTTTCATTAGTCCTCTGACTACCACATATATGCAGTGGCACACAGCCACATGCATTCACACACATGAACAAACACACACACACATGGGATTTACTGTGTATTGCAGTAAATCTTATTTAAAAAAATTAATGCATGAAATCTCCTGTGGTAAAACAGGGCTATTCTCCACTTTGTATAAAGATTAGGTATAACCTAAGTTTTCCCCAGAATCATAAGCCTGATTTCTAATAATAGCACAGAATACATTTCACTGGATCTCTTTCCACATACCGCTTCTTGTAAAATTCATCCTATAGTTAAATGCCAGGGCTTTCTTGAACGCTGCTTCTGCAAGGCGTACATGCAACATCATACTGATAACAATGAAGACTTTATAGTTGCATCACCAAATTTAGCAGACAAAAAATGTATTTATCTGTCACTCATCTGTCCCCTTCATATTGCAAGAACTATAGAAGTCAGTGCTGAGGCTAGAAGTGGACATCCTTCCCACTACTCTTGGACACAATGTCACAAATCCTGGTATGTCAGTGTCTTATAGGATTTTCCATAGTGCAGTAGTATGTACGCAGTTTCACCATCCTTTCTCCATGGCATGAAGTATAGTGAATCCGTGGGCTCCATTGTACCTTCAGGTACCATGCTTTCTTTGCAATTGTCATTCTAGAAGATGGCTTTACTACCAAGATCAAAATGATCCTCTGGTGAGTTTCTTTGAGTAGATCCATACAACTAGAGATGCCTAAATATAAAGTGAAGTTTCTTCTGACGCCCCATATAAGCACAGGTGTATGCCCCCACCCCATGTGTGCATACACACACACACACACACACACACACACACACACACACACACACACATACACACACAGTTTGAAGAAACCTAATTCTCTCCTTGACCCTGATATTTATCTGTCTTATTAGCTTCTCTGGGAAACCTGTAGAACCAATGCAAACACTAGACAAGGGCTTTCTCTTAAAAGGGCCACAGCCAAGATCATTTAACACAGATTTTTGGTTTTATTTTTTGTTTTTCAGGGTACTTTCCAGTGACTAAGCCAACTAGCTATGGTAAACACTGAGAGCATGATGGGGCCTTTCTGTTGGAGCTTATCAAACAGAGACTTAAGTGAAGCTGAGCTTTTAAAATAGGACAGATGTTGATCCTCTCCAGCAGTGACAGATCAGGATCTGCTTGTGTTTTTAACATCTTTGCTTCTTGACTTTGCTGTTGTTTTCTACTGGCTCAAGTCCACAGTCAGAATACCCCTCCCATAAAGGTCTGTGAGCTCAACCAATATCTGAGAGAGGTAATGCTCATCTACAAGTCATCCTTATTTCACTTACAAAGACATCTTTACTTATGTGGGCCATTGACTACACTTGGCTGTGCCTTAAGTAACTGTGGCCAAATGTATTTTCCATGCTCAGATTTCACAGACTTTCTAGAACCAAGAGATTTCTTTGAATACTTGTGACCAGACTATCAGTCCCACAACCGTCCCCACATTGAGCTTCACAAAACATTTTCTCTTCATGTAGCTCCATCATAGAATTATATTTGGTAGCAAGTCCTTTCATTATGTTTTATGCCTTTTTCCAGGTCAGACTTCAAAGAGTTAAAGCTTTTTGTAGCTCTTAGAGTTTAGTTAATGGTTTCCAATGCATCCCCCCCCCCCACCGCCATTCATTCCTCACCACCTTGCAAGGTAAGGTGTGCTATCTACAGTTTGTTTTGAATGAAGGGTATAAAATGTAAAATGGTTAAGGGTCTCCATCAAGTTCATTGATCATCAGAGTCTGGATTCAAGCCTTGGGATTTGGGTTCCATAGGTGTCTTTTTAAAACTGTTTTAAAAACAGCCTAAAAGTAAGGGTCACACATGTATTTCACTTGACATTTATGCCATTTTTGGTGGATTTGAGGCAATATTTTAAGACCTGGAAAGTCAAGGAGAAATCTGGGATTCTACTTTCCTTTTAAAAAGATCTGATGATTGTCCAGATTATATTCTTGCGTAGTAACAACTGGTTCAGTCTAGAACGTGGGCTCTGATATATCACTGTGCCCATCGCACATCCCAGTGTCCTCCACACCACGATTGAGCATCAGCTTCCACTTATTATTATGTTCCTGAGGATTATAGGGCAATAAATATTTCAGGGAAAATATTTTCTGGTACTCATGACTCTATTGGAATTGAAGAGGTGACAGTATAGGTGGAGAGAACTTCATGTCTTCAGGAAAATAGACAGAGCTCTGTCTTTATATAGATGAAGCTACATGCACATTACTTTAAAGCCAAGTGTGTTCCAACCAGGCCCCAGAGCAGTTGCAGGAAGCCCATACCCAGTCACTATGTCTCCTGACTCTTTCAACATGGATGCTTTTTTTGAACTTTACACCCTTGCTCACAGTCATCAAAGGCTCACTGTGGCTTTCAGAAGAAAGCCTGACCTTTTCAATGGGATGCTAAGGAATCGAGACCAACACTTCCTTTACAGTCTTGTTAGCTGCCTGCTCTCATTGTCTCACTGCAATTCAGTTGAGTTCTGTTCAATCCAATGCATGATGACTGCATGCTTGCCAAGGAAGTGACAATGTATCTGACCCAACAGGAAGAAATGAGGATAGGATGTTCCTCAGAATCTCCCAACCACTGTGTAAGAGAATCAAACTCTAAGAACTCCAGTGCAAGGCAGAGTGATGATCCTTTTAGCTGGCCTGGGAATCTCTCCCTTCAAGTCTTCTGCTCTTTATATGACTCTCAAAACTGACTCATCATTTCCTAGCCCTTTGTAATTCCACACACCTGCTACACCATTCCTTCAATTCCAGCCATCTTCCTAAGCAGCTCTCCTGACTTTCTGTAGTTGCTCTGGTCTTCTATCTCATTACCCTTCCTGGTCTCACTGAGCCCAGAGTACATAGTCCTAGATCCTCCCAGAACAATTTGACAAATGTTGAGAATGTCTTGGTCTGGGATTTGAACAGCTTTTCCTCACTCCCTTCCTCAATACTATTGGAAGTTGCTATGGGAAGCAATGAACGTATCATACATTCTTCGGCCCCTTGAAAGTAGAAAATAAACTATGAACCCAATAAAAATGTATTACTTTATAAATTCTGCTCACCACAAGTCTCCAAGGACACAACCAGCTTCACTGCTGATTGAGACAACAGATTTTCTACCGTTTTGTCTCAAGCCAAATAGAGACAATAACTTATTGGGCTATTCTAAAAATAACCCTCTCAACCTTGGTATCTACATTACATACATATGGTGTGTACCAATCTTGGGCCCCTTCCATCTGCTTGATAGCCAGAGTGCTACCGATGCAGAATTGAAGTTATTTCTATTGTGTATTCTAGGCATCACTCTTTGTTCTGCTATAGATGAAATATACTAGTCCTCCCAATCCCCACCCAGACTAAGCTACATTTGAGCACTAACATTCTAAAAGAAGTATATTACATGGCAGTATATGCTATACACAGGAGAGTATATGCAGGCAGAGATGTGAAACATTAGGTCCAGATCATCTGTACTCCTACAGATGTTTTCATGGATAGCTCTCACAAAAAGATTTTCTCCCAGGAGAGTTAATCAAATACAAACAGCAAAGGACTGAGGGATAGAGAGATGCCTCCATTATGAGAGCATCCTGCTCTTTAAGGGACCTGATTTTGATTCTCAGAAACCATGTCAGGTAGCTCACAATCGCCTGTAACTTCAGATCCAGAGGGATGGATACCTCTAACTTCTACAGGCACCTGTATACATGTGTGCCTTTCTACACATGCACACATAGATACACACACACACACACACACACACACACACTCACACACACACACACACACACAATCATACTTAATCTTTAAGAAGATTGTCGGGTAGGACTGCTTTAAAAGATATTGGTCACCTTGTACCCTAAAGGAAGAATGCTGAAAAGATGATGTAGAGAGTTAAAAAAAAATTATCCTTCCCTGTAGTCACTGATGCTGGAGGTTGGAATGACCTATGCAGCCAGAAGCCACAGTACAATGAGCCGTAAATTACAGACTAGGAGATAGATTTGTGGACTGAGAAGAAGCCTTTGGGCCATGTCTACAAGGTCCAAACAGACCAAGATTCTTGCCTAGTAAGGGAGTTAATTTAAATCATGAATCTCAGACCGGTGAACAGTCTCTGCTCCTTTGTTTATGGAATTATCAAAGTTGGACAAAATTTTTTTTTTCAGATTCAGGCATGCAAAGGTACCTTTTTGAGTTGGGTGTGGCTGCCATGATCTAAATGTGTCCCCTCCAAATCATATGTGGGATACCTTCTCCAGATAATAATGGTAATAGATGGAAGCTGGTTAGATAATAAAGTTAAAACATTCATGAATGGAATTAGCACCCTTATAAATAGGACCCAGGGCACATGTTTGCCACTTCTACAGTGTGAGGATTCAGAAGGTGCTTTCTATGAGATGGTACATGAGGCCTCACCAGAAATCAAATTGACTGGTACAGTCATCTTCAAATTCCCAGCCTTCAGAATTGCAAAGGATAAACCTTAGTGTCTGCCAGCTACCCAGTCTCTGGTGCTTTATTACAGCAGACTAAATTCATTAATATAGAGATGGGGTGCTAAGGTCATAATATCTTTCATCAGCTTGCTGGCATCATAATATAACATTTCAAATGGAAAAATGTAGGGAGATGAAGCACGGAGGACTAAAGGTCTGTCCTTCTCACACATCATTAGTATTTGTACTAGTTGGTGTCTCTAGAGGTCCACAATGGATAGAGTGTTTATATATTATAAAAGGAATTTAATAGAAGGACGTCCAACTGGCAAGGTCTCAGCACTCTAACAATGACCATCTTCAAGCTGGAGAAGCTGAGAATCCAGTAGCTGCTTAGTCCATGAAACTGGACTCCACTACAGTCCCAATCTGGTGCTGAAGGAATGGAATGTTTCTGGTGGATCAATGGTCTTAAGCCCACACTGGAAAGCTGAAAACGCTGAATTGTGATGTCAGGGGAAAATGCCAGCAGCAACAGCATTCACCAGCCAGAAGCTAAGAGAGGCAGACAAATGTCACTGAAGTTTCCTTGAGCCTCTTTATATCTGGTCCATCTGCTAGAAGGTGCTAATGGGGATGCTTTTCTCCCTTCAATTAGAACCTTCTAGAAATGCTTTCACAGAGCCATCCAGATGCTTGCATCTTAGTTACTTCCAGATCCCATCATGTTGACAATCAAGATTACCCATCACAGGGTTGAAGGATGGTCTGGCCTTGTGCAGCTGGGCAGGACAGGTACAGTGACTTCTGACTAGACATAGATGAAGGACTTAGGACCATTCAACTGTCTACAAAGTCCAGGAAGACCCTGGTACTTGTCCCTTTTGGGAGTTAGCTTATTGAGGTGAGGTGGTACCTTGTACTTCTAGCCAATGAAAAGTGAGTCTTTACCACTTCAAGGTCAGACAAGAAAATATTCTTGAAGGATTTTAGTATTTCTCAACATCTTCCCAGGAAGCCTAGAGAACTCCCAAGATGGTACAACAGAATCATGGTGGAGTTCTAGTCAGGCTGGGTCTGAGTTATAATTCAGAATCATTAAATCATCATGTATCTGTGGCAAGGGTGATAAAAACATTTCTGTTGTGTGAGTAACTAAAAGTGTGTGGATACATATTCCTGCTGAAAAGTCTAGTCTCTCCTGATAGCTATAGCAAGCCACACAGCCACAAGGAAAACTTTTCAGTAGACACAAATGTGGGGCTTTGACTTCAGTCAGGAAGTTCTTTGCTTATTCCCTAGTTCTTTAATCAGTCATTCATTCTCTGATTCAGGGAAGCCCAAGTATGCTGAGAATCTGCTATCTGCAATAGGCCCAGGTATACATATGTGAATGGAAAATGCAGTGACCAGGAAGAGAAGGCCTGTGTGAAGGGAAGGGAATATAGAGAAGTGGGTATTGTGAAAAACCACCAAAGATGGCGCTCAGCAAAATTATACATCAACAAAGTTTTCTACAGGATGGCATGAGAATAGAAATGATAATGAAGAACCCAGAGAAGCAAGACCATTCCCTTTACTTACATGGTACTTGTTAAGGGAGACATGGGCCACTTGGTTACAAGTAACAAACTCCAGGCCACCCCTTCCCAGCAGGCTTTTTGAAGTGGCCACATCCTAGGCATCCTAAATGCCACACCTCAGAAATTGCTGGCAGCCTTTTGCTTCCTCAGCAGTGGTTTCTTGGCAAAGGTCTGGACAGGAGAAAGCTTCGAGGTAAATCTCTGGAAGCAATCAGACATGTTGTCTCCTGGTGCGGTGTCCTGCTCATTAACTTACTGTGGAGACTCATTAATCCAGTGTAAGAATGTAATTAAAAATAATCTCCTTTTCTTGGAGAAGTGGAGAGGGAAGAAGGTGCAGAGTGGAGCAGAATTAGCTTAGCCGATTACCGCAGTGAGAACACAGTGATAACAGCTCACCTTTCTCTTTACTGGGAATTCTGCTTTGTGGGGAACAATTTTCCTTTGCATGTGTCTATGGCTTCCTAGCTTCTCAACTGGTCGATTTCACCTCTCATTGCTTCCCTATGAAGCTGGTGGGGAAGCCATTGTAAGCGCCCATCAGACAGAGTTGAAATTTATGGTCCAGAACTATGTGAGACACACCTGTCTTAGTGACTTTCCTTGCTTCTGTGACAAATATGTGACAGAACAACTTAAGGGAAGAGAGATATGTTTGGGATGGGCCATGCTTCTTCATACCAAGTAGCCAGAATGTGAAGTAGCTGATAACATGGAGTCATCAGTTAAGAAGAGAGGCCCCAACCAGAGCAAGGACCTACTTGTAGACCTCAATGTCTGCCCCCATCTTCAGTGATGTACTTCCTCCGGCTTGGTTCTACTTCCTAAATGTTCTACAACCTTCCAAATTAGCAGCACCAAGTGGGTCTCGGTGTGGAAATGTACAAGCCCATGAGGACACACTTCACATGCAGATTGTACCTCTGAGAAAAAACACCTCAGAGCCCCAAAAGTGCCAGTCTGGAGCCCATTCCATTTCACTAAGCTGGGTCAGTTATAACCTCACTGGACCTGAAGGGTGGACATACGGACCCCAGCCCCTGCTCTGTGGTAGGCACATGCAGAAGCAGGATTATGAACAAATGTTCATGGATAAACATGGACTTCAGAACTGAGATTTACTTCGAATCCTGTCTCCTCTATTAGCCAGTCAAGTCACCTGGGACAATCAATAAAGACTTATGGGACTCAGTTGAACTGCACATTGGTAAAATAGACTTAGAATATTCTTATTCATTCAATAAATATTGATGAGAGAGAGACAGTGCTCGCTTCGGCAGCACATATACTAAAATTGGAACGATACAGAGAAGATTAGCATGGCCCCTGCGCAAGGATGACACGCAAATTTGTGAAGCGTTCCATATTTTTTAAACAATATTTATCCACAAACCCAGCCCTACAGAAAGCACTAAAGGAAAATTCCAACCTAAGGAAGTTAGATACAACCTCGAAAACACAGGCAATAGATAAAGCCACAGCAGTAAACCCCAACGAAGAAAAGTACACACACATCACCACCAAAAAATAACAGGAATGAACAATCACTGGACATTAATATCCCTCAATATCAATGGACTTAATTCACCTATAAAAAGACATAGGCTTACAGAATGGATACGAAAGCAGGACCCATCTTTCTGCTGCATACAAGAAACACATCTCAAATTCAAAGATAGACACTACCTAAAAATAAAAGGCTGGGAAAAGACTTTCCAATCAAACGGTCTTAAGAAACAAGCGAGTGTAGCCATCCTGATATCCAGCAAAATAGACTTCAAACTAAAATCAATCAAAAGAGATCAAGAAGGGCATTACATACTCATCACAGGAAAGATCCACCAAGATGAAGTCTCAATTCTGAACATTTATGCCCCAAACACAAGGACACCCACATATGTAAAAGAAACATTATTAAAGCTTAAATCGCATATAAAACCCCACACATTAATAGTGGGAGACCTCAACACCCCACTTTCACCACTGGACAGATCCCCCAAATCGAAACTTAACAGAGAAATAAAGGACTTAACTGATGTCATGACTCAAATGGACTTAATCGACATCTACAGAACATTCCATCCTAACAAAAAAGAATATACCTTCTTCTCAGCACCCCATGGAACCTTCTCTAAAATCGACCACATACTTGGTCACAAAACAAATCTAAACAGATACAAAACAATTGGAATAACCTCCTGTGTTCTATCAGACCACCATGGTCTAAAGTTGGATTTCAACAACAACAAAAACTACAGAAAACCTACAATCTCATGGAAACTGAACAATACCCACCTGAATCACCAATGGGTTAAGGAAGAAATAAAGAAAGAAATTAAAGACTTCCTAGAGATCAACGAAAATGAAGACACCACATATCCAAACCTATGGGACACTATGAAAGCAGTACTAAGAGGGAAATTCATAGCACTAAACACCCACATAAATAAGCTGGAGAAATCTCACACTAGTGACTTAACAGCACACCTGAAAGTTCTAGAACAGGAAGAAGCAAAGTCTCCCAGGAAAAATAGATGCCAGGAAATTATCAAAGTGAGAGCTGAAATCAATAAAATAGAAACAAAGAGAACAATACAAAAAATTAATGAAACAAAGAGTTGGTTCTTTGAGAAAATCAACAAGATAGACAAGCCCTTATCCAAACTAACCAAAAGACAGAGAGAGAGCATCCAAATCAACAAAATCAGAAATGAAAAGGGGGACATAACAACAGACATTGAGGAAATCCAGAGAATCATCAGGTCATACTTCAAAAACCTCTATTCCACAAAACTGGAAAACCTAAAAGAAATGGATAATTTTCTGGATAGGTACCACATACCTAAATTAAATCAAGACCAGATAAACTATTTAAATAGTCCAATAACCCCTAACGAAATAGAAACAGTCATTAAAAGTTTCCCAACCAAAAAAAGCCCAGGACCAGATGGTTTCAGTGCAGAATTCTACCAGATCTTCAAAGAAGAGTTAATACCAATACTCTCTAAATTGTTCCATACAATAGAAACAGAAGGAACATTACCAAACTCCTTCTATGAGGCTACAATTACCCTGATTCCCAAACCAAACAAGGATACAACAAAGAAAGAGAACTACAGACCGATCTCCCTCATGAACATTGATGCAAAAATACTCAATAAAATACTGGCAAACAGACTCCAAGACCACATCAAAACAATTATCCACCATGATCAAGTAGGATTCATTCCAGGGATGCAAGGATGGTTCAACATACGAAAGTCTGTCAATGTGATACACCATATAAACAAACTCAGAGAGAGAGACAGACAGTTTTAGATGCTAGGGTTGTATCAATGAATATAACTTTGCTACCCTCGCAGATTTTATTTGACAGTGGATCAGTGATGAAGATGAGCACTGGCTATTATAAAGATGTCTTTAAAGACAAAATCAGATAACTTAGCACCCAGTAGATGCTAAGAAAAATTTCAACTCTTTGAGTGGTAACAGCTCCACTCCCAAGGCTGTTCCTGAAACAAGCTATAAACCAGGGAAGCTAACATTGACTTTCTATATTACCTATTTCTTTCCTCATAGACTAGTGTTCTCCTCATCCTATGCCCAGTTCTTGTAAGGACTCATACCCTTCCAAAGAATACCAGAGCTTGAGGATAATGTCAAACTACTCCCGCAGACCTTGGATGTTATCAGGGACTCTCCTAATGAAACATGAAAACCTTGATGGAACTGTGGATTTTCGTAGAGGTGGAAGGATCTTGAGATCTAGTTTAGATCTTTCATTTCAATCACATCATAAAAGTGGCATCTGGTACTTCAAGGGAGTTGCTTCAACACAACCCATCAGAATCATAAGCAGGAATGTAGGACGTGAGGAAAGCCAGGTTTTCCAAACTGAGACTCTGGAAGACCTAGCTGCATCATGGGAGTCTTTTATGGGACAGGACTGATAGGACTAGAAGACCAACCCCTGAGATGGCCCCACTTCCAACTTTAATTCTACTTGAATCTACTCAAAAGTAGCAGGGCTAGTTTAGCAAAATAGAGTCCCAGAAGATTGCTGTTTAGCACAGTCCCTCTAATTTACCAATCAGGTTTAAGATCCACCAAGATGGATTTTTGACATTCTACCCAACCTTGGAGAGAGGTAAAGCCACAAAGACAAATGGTAGGCCACAGAAAGATCCTTGTGTCCAATGTGTCCCTGACATCCAGTTTCACTGTCAATGATCAAACCCTTCCCCAAAGCTCAAGGATAGCCCCTCAGGAGGCAAGATGATGCCGTCAGTGAACAGAACCCCATAGTACAGGCAAGTACAGACTATACTACAGCCAATTCTGGGAGAGGATATCAAGTGCCAGTGACTTTGCCTATCCCCCAAGAATATAGAAGACAAGAGTTGTCTTCCTGAAGAATGATGCCAGGGAAAAAGCAAAAAGAGAGAAATCACCAGGTATCCCAGAGATAAAAACTCCTCACTCAGCACTCGGATTCTAACCAAGGTTACTTCCATTATCTACGAAGGACAACAACCCCTCAGATTTGTCCCACACAGCATATGTCTATAAAGTTCACTGATGTCTCCAGATACTTAAGGAGAGTCCAGATGGCTCATCAATGAAGCAGACAGACCCCTCCCCCTTGAAGATATCCACTCTATCAGAAGGCAAGAGAAATTTTGGGGGAACAGTGAGAGACCAAGGAGAGCTCTCGCTTGGCTACATGGTGTCTGACATTTAGGGAAGAAGATTCAACTTTTTGAGGCTTAGAGACTTTCCTTGAAAGAGAAAATGACCATTATTTCTCACCATAATTGGACACTCACCTGCCTGATCCAGTCATGGAAGATCATACTGGATGGTCATAAAATTTTAGGTGGAATATGTTATTCCTCTGTGTGTGTGTGTCTCTCTCCACCTCTCTCTTCCCTCTCCTCTCCCCTTCCTCCCCCCTCTATCTCTGTTATGTATAGGGGCGTGTTTTTGTATATGTGGAGGTCTGAGGTCAACTTTGGATGTCTTCCTTGGTCACTTTCCACTTTCTGTTTTTAAAACAGCATCTCTGATTGAACCTGGAGCTTGCCCACTTGGCTAGAGTGGCTAAGAAGCTTTTGGGACCTGCCTGTCACTGACGCTGTCCTCCACCCCAACACCAGATTTACAAACATGTTCAGGTTTTACATAGGTGCTGGGGATCCAAACTCCGAACTCAAACTGATGTAACACATGCTTTACCCACTTTCTCTCCAGCCCTATTCCTGCTATTCTTACTGACATTTTATACAAGAGCAAAATGAGGCTTCAAGGGATGAGGTAGCAGCCCAAGGTTGCTTATTATGGGCAAAAATAAAAGACACCTGCTTCCAATATACTGTCTCACAGAAACTATACAATATTTCCAGCAAGTAAGCCATTGTATATTCTGAAAGATGTAAAAATCAAAACAACTCTGCTGAAATACAGCGGCTATGATTTCCCTTCAACAAGGGAAGAAGGTTGAGCTAAGAAATCAAAACAACTTGACACCCTACTATGTGCCTGGCAATACTTCTGTTTGTTCTGTCATTGAACCATGATCATCTCAGCCATTGCATACAGTGGGTATTCAAGTTGTGTGCTATGTGTACCTGTGTGAGCGTAGCACTTGCATATGCACGTGTACATGTGTGCACATGTGGGTAGAAGCCAGAGGTCAGAGTCAGGTATCTTACTCAACAGTTGTCCGTCCTGAAATTTTGAGATAGCATCTCTCACTGAACCTGGGGTCCACACTGGTTGGACAGTGATCTCTGAGGATCCCCGTGGCTCCTCATCAGCTTTTTACCCAAATGCTGAGGATCTGAACTCAGATCTTCATGCTTGCGCAGTGTGCTCTTTACTACCTGAGACCTCCCTGTAGTCCCAAGTGTTCAGTTTTCTGGTTGGCATCCAGGATCTGAATTAACCCTGAGCCCACGGATAAAAAGAGACAATGCAGAAATGCAAACCTAGGCCTAAGGGTCCCCAACCAAGACCCTCACTCTATGTTGGTCAGCTCCCATCATGAATTCAGGAAGAATACTTTGCATTTTCTTAAAAGCCAACAAGACTCAGTAAGCCTAGGAAGCAGGAGCTGAGGCTGAATTGTACCCTGATCTATCTCTCTCTCTGTCTCTGTCTCTGTCTCTGTCTCTCTGTCTCTCTCTCTCTCCTTCTCTCTCTCTCTCTCTCTCTCTCTCTCTCTCTCTCTCTCTCTCTCTCTCTCTCTCTCTGTGTGAGTGTGTGTGTGTATATGTGTGTGTGTGTGTGTAGGGTGTGAGGGTACAGCAATTTTTGCTACCAAATCTCTCCGTCAGTAAGAAGTGTGTCCATAAACTACAAATGACTGTTTGGCTAAAGGCACTGTGTGTTTGAAGGCACTACTAGCAAACAGCTTAATTGCAGCAGACAAGTCTTGCCATCCCTTCAAATAGATAAATAGCTGTCACAGAAGGCATTAGTTGCAATGGCTTAAATATCTGTGGTTTATTTACAGTCATAGGAACTGCAACTGTTTGAGCATCCAATGGAAAGGGCTGGCTGAATCCTTTCCCAGCCTCCTTTTCCACACCTCCCCATACAACCCTGACTAGTCCCTCCAGCCTACCTACCTCCCCCTAGCTTCTTTTGGGAGCTGTGCCAGATCAGCGTTTTTTATTTTATGTTGCCTGATTTATCTGTTCTGCAGAGCTTTCATTTCGACTTGGAGAATGTTCAAAGTAAAGCTCACCCTGTTACAGACTTAATTGGACCATATTTCAGTCCCAGTGTATCTGTTCAGAGTGGCTTCCTTATCCTAGGTCCATAAACTTTTATTAAGTTATATATCAGCAAATATACATATATATCTCACTAACGTGTTTGGGATCTTTTCCTTCCTTCCTTTCTTTTATTTTTTCTCCTTTTCTTTATATTGTTTTTATTTTTACTGTAGAAGAGACATGCCTTATGGACCCAAGGGATAGGGACTAGAAGATATGCATTTCCCTATCTTTGTTTAAACCAGGAAGGACTGGACCACATTAACCTCAATTTAGCACAGCCAATAGATGTCAGAGCTGGGGTTTTTCTAATTTCCATTCAGCTTATTGGGTGTGCTTGATATGCTAATTCTCAATGTGTACTCAGCCCCTAAAAGAAGTCTGCCTTTCAACTGCACTGCTCCTGGAAGGAAGGGAGAGAGATAAGGGATGGTTTTGTAAAAGAACACAGGTTTACAGGTGAATGGCAAAACTGCTTCCTCTATCCTGTTTGGTAATTTGAAATATCATTTCATATTAATATGCCACACAGGGAGAAAACATCTCTGTTTTCCATGTCCCTGATTTCTGTGTGTGATGGTTTGGATGGAGGGCTCTAATTGGTGGACTTGAGTCTGATGTCACAATTTTTTTTTTAATTCACTAAAATAAAAGTTCCCTCTTGAGTTATCCTATATCTACTCATTTCCCTGGATGGATGCTGTGCAGAACCAAAGTAGCAGAGGGTCATAGAGGAAGGCTTTCCCAAGGGTGGTGGTGGCAAACCATTGACTACTGGAAATGAGAATAGAGGCAGAAGTGATATTTAGTGGTTCTGCTAGAGGAGGGAAGAGCCACACTTTCCACTGTACAGTGAAACCCACTTATATTAATTCGAGGATAGTGTCCATTGAATTTTAAAGACTCATCAAAATTCTCAAAGCCAAGTGCAACCCATTCTAGCAGTGCCCTAACCTGCATATATCCATATATCAACCAGCTAATTGGATCTGCTGCTCAACTTCTGGCCCTGGGAGAGCATTTTCCTAACAGAAGTTGGGCTTGTCCTGTGGCTTTCCCTGCCACATGGGTATTGATCATCTTTTCTTGACTCATTCTCTTCTCTTTTACTTGGGGGAAAGTAACACCTTTACACACACCACCACTACCATCACCACCACACCACCACCACCACACCAGTACCTGGAGGATGTTTACATGATATTCTCTGAAGGAATAATTTCTGAAGAAATCAGCCCCATTGAAAAGGGACATCTATCTAGTCATCCTCCCTAATTTAATCTTAGGGACCTTTATTTAAAGTTTGTAGTGGAAAAAGAACTGACCAGATCTAGGACTGTCTTCCTTCCCCACTGTAAGTCCTGAGACTTTAAACAGCTTTTTTCCACCCACCCCAAGTTTATGTGAAATGGGTACAATTTCCTGCCCTATGAGATAACATGAGATTTACAGGTAGTGTATGCAAATATATTCACCTCAGAGCCTGGCTCATGGAAGCACTAATCCCAATAATAACACCTTATTAGTAATACCATTATTACATTCTTATTATCATTATTTTGTTATTACTATTACTGTACCATACTATTAATTTTACTATTGTTGTTGTTATTTTGTTATTACATATTATTATACCATATTAATAATTTTACTATTGTTGCTGCTGCTGCTGCTTTACACATGACACAACTAATTCAAGGGCTTAATTCACCAATGGCTATTTTTGAAGTTGATTTATTGAAAAATATAGAAACTGTGGATATGCCCAAATAAATCACTTTGTAAGGTGTTAGAGGTAGAAGATGAGGACAGAGCTCTGTCTACTCAGGAATTTCTCTATATGTGAGGGGAGCTAAGAATTGGTTAGATAAAGGAGCACCTTCATCAGTAAACAGCAACATACAACAGTGCTCTAAGCCAAATGTATATGGACTGCTGGGAGGCACAAAGTGGACTGTCTGACTGGCAAAAGGAGGCAAGCATTTGGGCAGGCATTTGAACAGCTGTGGTATTACAGATGGATTAGTGGACAAAATTGCACATTGCTATCAGGTATGAAAGAAAGAGAGAGCATTTGGAACAAAAGGAGTGATGCATACAATAGTCTAGACAAGAGTGTGTGTAAAAGACAAGCTAGTTCAGTGTGATAGGAATTTAAGATGTGGAGGTATAAGTGGCTGAGATGTGAAATTGAAAATGAACTATATTAGTTATTAATTCCTCCATAATTAATCACCCCAAAATTTAGCTTCTAAGATAAAACTGTTATCACTTCAAGCTTCTGTAGTCAGGAGAACTGGTCTACCACGGCTGATGCCTCAGTTTTCTGCCTTTGTGTCTTACAAAGCTGCTGTCATGGCATCAGCCAGGGCTGTGTCATTGCCAGGATCCTGGTGAGTGATCTGCTCTGGGGCTCACCTGTGTGACTGTAGGCAGGGTTCTCTTTCTCACTAAGCATTGGTTTGCCTCTTCCTCAGTTCCATGCCACATAAACCTCAACACAGGCCAGTTTATAAGACAGCACCTGTCTCTATTAGAGGGAGCAGATGAAAAAGCAAGAAAAGAAACACCAGTGGGGTAGAGGTCAAAGCTCTTTTCACAGCACACATGTAATCTTCCATCATTTTTGCTATGTTCTGTATATTCAAAGACTATTACTGGGCCATCTTTGTAGTCAAAGGGAGAAGACTACACAGAATGTGAATACCAGGAGGCAAAGACCCCTGGGAACACCTCAGCAGTCTACTTGCCATGAGTAGGCAAAGACTCTGGAAGCATCTGAATGTATGCCCAAGGAACCTGTACTTTATGAGTAGTGAAAATCACTATAACTGTGTGAGGGGTGAAGATAATCGGTGGGATTAGACTAGCCTATTCTAGTTACTAGGGAAACTGGGGTCCCCCTTAGGGGTCTCAGTCTCATTAATGAAATAATTTAAGAATGGAATCAACAGGAAGCTTGAGGAATTTTGTGAGAGTTTAAAAAAAAAATCCCCAAACAAGCAAGCTGTAAATCTTGGCAACTGCCTGGAGGAGGAAGACAGAGAAGATGGGAAGGAGAAAGCCATGCCATTTGAATTAGGCATGAGGTCAGCCATATGGCAGACAAGTGACTGTGTGGCAAAAATGCTGGGGGAAGGGAGTTTCAGAAGAAGATTAAGGAATCCCAAAGTATTAAAGAAAGCATGATGAGAACAGAAAAAAATGAAGAAAAGTAGTTTTGCTATTCTGAGTAATTCAGAAAAGTGGGCAGACTTACAATGTGCTAGGGAATGTTAATGCTAAGAAGAAAGAGTATATTATTTCATGAAGGGAATTATTCCTCCTATGTTTTTAGTGTGGTTTAAAGTGAACCCACCTTCCTGATGGATGTTCTCTTGGCCAGGTGATTGATAGGTCCAGCTGCATTTACTCTTCTGTTTTGTGCCTTGGAATGCTAGGTCTTTCCCTGTGCCTGATCAAGGCTAGTGTAAGACTGACGCAAGCTGGAGGAAGGATCCTGTGGGAGAGACTGGAGTAAACAAGGCTAGCTTAGTACCCACACTACTACTGAGATGCTCAGGGTCCCTTCTGTTCCTACTCTGTACCTGTATCCGAGTGCTGTTCTTCAAGCCACACACATCTTTGCCTCTGCCAGCCAAAGTCCTTTCTATAGAGATGCAGCTGAGTTATCTCCCATAGTGTTTTCCTCACTCTCTGAGGTTGAGTTGCCATTCCACACTATGGTCATTGCCCAGAGTGACTGTAGTCAGTTATCACAAATTCAGTGGCTTGGATGACAGAAATGTATTCTCTTGTAATTCTATGGGACAGAAGTCTGAAATCAAAGTGTCAGTAGGACTAGGATCCCTTCCAAGAGGAGAATCATTCCTACCTCTTTCAGCTCCATAGGGCTCCAAACACTCTTTGGCCCAAGGCTGCATCAATACAGTGATTATCTCTGTCTTTTCATGTCAGTCTCTCCAGTGTCTCTTGTAAGGACATTTGTTATTAAATCAGCCAGGACAATCCAGGATGCTCTCATCTTTAGAGCCTGAATTTAAATAAATTTAAATAAATAAACAAAACTAAGACATTTGGTTAAGATATTAAATACGTAACATTCACAGGTTCTGGGACAGGATGGGAACATGGTTTTTTAATCCTCTAGACATCCTCTGTACTTCCTTGTGTTTCTGTGCTTATCTCCAATACAGCAAGTGAAATAAACACCTATTTATTTCCACTCCAAGGGCAGCATGCATTTTCTGCAGGAACAATATCTCCTGAGGAGGGAAGGACTGATTGGAGAGAGAGAACAGAAAGCACCTTTTACGGTTAAAAAATGTAAACAAATATAGAGGATGCCCAAGGTCTGCCCATGCTACGGTGGGGAGAACAATTAATGCTACAAAGTTAAGATGGTTCTAGCATTAGAGCATGAAAACAGAGTAGAAATAAAGGTGAAGAAACACTGAACTGGGAAGCTGTTCCTCAAAAGGAGAAACCATGTCATATTCACCCCTGTATATGTTTTACACACACACACACCAACAACAACAACAACAACAACAACAACAACACCAGCACAGGGCTCAATACAGTATTTATAACCCAGAAAAAAACCAACAACAACAGATATGCCTTCTTCGTGCCTCTATGTTTCATTTAAAAGGGACCTGAATGGCTTGTCACACAATAGAGCCTGTCACACAAGTCCCTGCCTTGGTCTCCAGTTAATCTTCCCACATCTGTCTCTGCCCCTTACCCATGTGATACAGCATTTTGAATTATGTACTTTAATAGGTGTCTATTTTACAGCCTAAAGTCACAACGTCTAACGATTTGAAATATCACTACCGCAGCCGTTGCTCCCTTCAGAACGCTACATATTTAAACAGAATTTCAGTTACCAGAAAAACTCATCTTTAGAGAGCAAAAGGGAAGGGTGGGGTGGGAAATCCACTGATTTAATGTTTTATCAAGAGGAAGGGAGTGTGGAGAGAGCTTGCTCAACATCAAACGGTCTTGAGTGCGGAGAATTTAGTGAGGCACGGAGCGGTGTAAATTGGAAGATTTAAAAGCCTGAAGTTTAAACATCACTTTTGTTTTCCCAGGCCCTAGATATTAATAAGACTATTGTGCAAATTATAAGTCTTTCCTTTGTAAGAGATAGGGAAATCAAACATTTGCATAAACTAACAGAGATTGCATTCTCCAAGGTGAACATTTCCAAGCCTTTCTCAATGCAGCTCTCCTGGTGGAGTGAGCGATATTGCCTCATACTGGATGCTTATCACTACTCTGCAGTGCCTGAGGCTCCTGCCCTCCTATTCTGGCATCTGCTTCCCTTGGTTCATCTGCAGGTAACTGAGTGGTCCAGTCCCTGCCCTCACCCCAGGTTTCCAATAATGCAATCCCTCTCTAACTTGCCGACTTCATTTCAGCCCCTTTATCCTCCAATTCTTTATCTAAAATTCTTTCCCTCTACTTGTTCATAAACTATCCTTTTCATTAAGACATTTCTCTGTTCAGGAACCTGCAGTGGCTCCCTAGTGCTTGTCAGATAGAGTCTGGGACCTCAGTCCAGCTCTCAACACCTGCACTCTTCCTGTGACATGTCTCCTGTCCACAGCTCCTGGTTAGTTTCCTTATTCTCTAGCCAAGTCAGGGTCCTCCCCCATTCTCCTCACTTGTGGATCTCACTGTTATCTTCAGGGCTTTGCTTCTGCAGTATCCTCCACCAAAATGCCCCCTCCTTCCTACCCATGCTGTTCTTTCTTCTTTCAAGAGTCTGTGCAGACCTTCTAGCCATGAGCTGTGGCCTCTAGCTTACCCCAAAAGGAAAGACATGTTAGTTACTTTTCTCATCTTTGGGACCAAATGAACACCCAACAAGAAACAACCTCAGGAAGGAAAGACTTACTTTGCCTCATGGTTTGAGAGGACACAATCCGTGGCAGGGAAGGGACATCATGAAACAGATCTGCGGTTGCTAGAGCATTCAATGGCTGACTTACATTGTGGTGGACCAAGAGGTGAAAAGATCAGGCTAGACCCAGGCTAGGCTACAGCCCCTGAGGCCTGTTTCCCAGTGACCTACTTTTTACAGCTACACCCAACCTCCTATGGATTCCAGAACCTCCCAAAACAGTAGCGACATCTGAAGACCAAGTGTCCAAATATATGAGCCTGTAGGGGATGTTTCTTTGAACTGTAACAGAAGGATAAGATTGAGCCTCATTTTCCCCATATGTGTAACATAGAACATTAAGCAGAAAATCCCATGACTGTTGAGGAAATGAGATGGTTTTGTGTGATTTTGGTGCTCCCCATAATTCTTCCTAAAATGAGAAATGTTGTTATGATTACTTTGTTCACTTATTATTGTACTAGTGTATAATTGTATTAGCTCCCATTTAGTAAGTACCTACGATAGGTCAGCTTACATAAGAGTTTATATCCGTTAATCCTCCCAAGCAGTCCCTCATGGCAGTGACATTTAATCTAGAAATATGGGAAAGATGAGCATAATGGATTGGAGGCATACACAGCTTTATCCAGTTCCAGCCTGTCCTTTGCTCAACACAGAGAACTGAATGGTTATTGGAGATTTGATCTCCCTCTGTGCTACAATTGATAACTATGCATTTTAATCCTATTTTGCAGATAAAGTGGGGTTCAGAGGGGTTAACAACTTGCCCAATGCAATGAGAAGGAGGTGGAGCACTGGAAACGGAAGTCTTATCTTTCTGGCTCAAAATTTGCTGTTTTTAGACTCAGTGTAGACAGGCTGTCTGCACCAACGTTTACAATTCTTTTTCACCTGTAGAATGGGAAGAATACTTCCGTGCTGTCTCAGGGTTGCTCTAAAATGGAGCAATTGTGCTTTTTTTGGAAACCCTCTCAAATATCATATGCAAAATTTATTAAAATACTGATTACATGGAACCATTCTCCCCAAAGCCCTGTCTCCACCATTTCCAAATAGTCACGACTTGGTGTGGTCTTGACACAAAGGCACATGAACTGCCATTGATAACCTTTGAAGGTTATCACAGAAATGCAGATTCAGGATCCACTAGAAGTGTGATTGCATGTGTGTGCATATGCACTGGCAAAACAGCTAGACATGTTCTCTTTATTAGACTTGCTGGTGCATGTGACATCATAAGAGTGCAATCCAATGGGAGAATTCAATGCTGTCTGTTCAAATCCCAAAGACAATCCATTGTGAGAATATTCAAGGAACCTAGAAGGAATAGTATGTCTCCCTGCTTCCTACTCATCCTTTCTCTCCCTTTTTTGGTGGAACCTCTGCGCTGGGCACTTGTTTTATCATCTTTACCTTTTCCCTCCTGCCTTTCCATCGACAGAATCAGTAGCAAGCATTGGAAAATAAATGTGGTCTGTTGCAGTAATTTTTTAACTTTTATTTTCCAGCAAAAAAAAAATTCTTTCCTCCCACATAAAAATCAAATGTGGTGTTTTAACACATAAAACAGAGAGAAAATAATATTTTGGTATAGGTATTTATTTATGAGTTTAAATATCATTTATCCACTTACATAAATTCTATCCAGTAAGAAAGTTTTTGATGAGCACAGAAATTTAAGTGAGGATCATAGATAACAAAGGTAGTCATATGCATTTCAGATTATTCAGTTTCTGTATTCTCTTTAGGCTTCCTAGTAATAAAATCCTAATGGGGTAGGGAGTACAGTATACATGGAATTAAATTAAAAAGAAATAAAGTAAAACAAAAACCAAAGCAAAATGTAGTGTTGACTACAATTGCATTAATTACTAATTTAGCTAAAAACACTTCAAGTACTTACAGAAGACAGTGTGAGAAACTAATATGCAATAATATGGAACAGAAGCATGTGAGTCTAGCATCTTACGTCTCTTTACATGAATCATAAATGTGGTGTATGTGTGTGAAAAAGTGTGTATGCATATGTATGCTGCAAGCTGAAACAATAAAGTATTTAAAATTTATAAAAATTGAAAAATTAACATTAAATTCTTAATTATCTCCATTAAACCTTGAAATTCTACACAATGCAGTATGACAAGATGTATTCTAAAGTATAGGGTGGCAATTGAAGTGACAAAAGGCCATAAGTCACCAAGTATAGGTTCCTATAACATTTGAAATCACTGTGGGCCACATTCAGTACAGCAAGATGCCATAGATGTCAAATAAAGGTCCATTCCTCAACAAGATAGGATGGCCCTGGCCAAGCCTTCGAACAGCTCAGTTGTGTCACTCTTTCAAAACCGATGCCCCGATCCCCAGTGCACTGCAGTCTCCATTCTAGTTTTTCCACAGAAGTATTAACCACATGGCCTAGGCATTAACACATACTATGACCTCAACTGTAGTACCTCACCGTCCTTTGAATTTATCTTATGTGGAGGTTTGAATAAGAATACCCCCCACACACACACACACATGGTTTCATGTATTTGAATGCTTGGCCCTAGTTGGTGTAACTGTTTGGGAAGGATTAGGAGGTGTAGTATTGTTGAAGGAGGTATATCAGTGTTGGAGAGTTTTGCAATTTCAAAAGCCCATCCCATTACAGTTAGTGTTCTCTCTCTCTCTCTCTCTCTCTCTCTCTCTCTCTCTCTCTCTCTCTCTCTGCTTCATGGTTGTTGTCTCAACATGTAAACTCTCAGCTACTGCTCCAGCACCATTCCTGCCTGCCGGCTGCCATGTTCCCTGACATGATGGCTATGGACTCACCCTCTGAAATGTTAAGCCCCTATTAAAGTCTTTCTTCTACATGAGTTGCCTTCGTCATGGTGTCTCTTCACAGCAACAGAAAAGTAACAAAGGTGTCTTCTAATGTATCTTCACATTTTTTTTCTTGAAGCAACTTGAATGGCTCTGAAGTTTTCCTATGACAAATATATCAAAATGCCCAAGCAGAACACTCCCACAGTGGCCACACAAATTACAGTTACTACTAACAAAACTGCATAGATACTATTATGATTTGTGGAGGAGTTCATTGTGGCAAGGAGATCATGGGAACAAGAAAGTCTGACAAAGCTGCCTCACATTCATTGCTTTGCTTCCAGACAGCAGATGCAATGTGACCAAGGCATCGAGTTCCAGCTACCATGGATTTCCTGCTGTGGTGGACTGAATCCTTGAGCTCTGAGCCCAATGAACCTTTCCTTCCTCAACTAGCTTTTGGCAGAGTTTGGTCCAGCAAAGAGAAAAGTAACTCGTATAAAATCTAAAGCAGATCTCTGGTCTGTCCTTTCACTGTAGCTCAAAAGTCTGTTGAATTTAATCTAATGGAACAGAAGCATAAAACTGATAGCTGGTGATATTGTCTTGTCTGTTCATCTACCTCCAGGCAAGAGCTGCCAACCATTCATCCCAGATAGCAAATGTTCCTTCTTTTAATGATCATTACAATTTTTTAGACCTAATATTGTTCTTGAGCACAGATGTGCATTTCCCAGGGTGAGTTATTATTTGGGTGAATGAAATAGAGCTCCATGTCTCTAAATACCTTGCAAATTCTGCATATTCAACTATCTTTACTAGGAATACCAAAGATTCAGAAAAAAAAATTAATGAGCCCTTTTCTGCCTAGCACTTCTCAAACTTGAACATACATTATACAATAGTTTTCAGCTAACACCTATTAGCAGTATTTGAATAAGCCCAGGGTTCTGTAGAATTGTCTTTGCAAAGACCAGGTATGTCCTAATCTTCTCTTGATTGACATCTTGCCATGGTCTAAAAAAGGACTTTATGGTGGCTGAGTTGTGTATTTGATAGTTTGAATCAGTTACTTCTCTGTGTTCAGTGGAGAGCTGAGAACTCTTTATTTTCCTTATAAACAAGGGGCTTAGTTTTCCCAAGTATGGTTTCACCAACAGATGGTTGCCAGGGTCAATTCACTTTCTATGCATATCTAGAATGTATAGAATCAAAGGCATTCAAGGAGGGTATGCAAGCAAAAGTGTGAAGAAAGAAAATACCTCCCTTCCACTTTAAGCAATCTGCTAGGGGTGGAGGACTAACCCCCCTGACTTCCATACTCCACTGTGCTGCCAAAAAGATGAGAGCTCTTCCCACCAGTTCTTGCAAAGTGAGACACAATGTCTCATGACACTCTTTTTTTTTCTTGTTTTTGTTTTTTTGGTTTTTCGAGACAGGGTTTCTCTGTGTAGCTTTGCGCCTTTCCTGGAACTCACTTGGTAGCCCAGGCTGACCTTGAACTCACAGAGATCCGCTAGCCTCTGCCTCCTGAATGCTGGGATTAAAGGCATGTGCCACCACTGCCTGGCTCATGACACTCTTCATGAGTTTACATTGACTTGACTTTCTCAAAGACTATTTTAAGTGAATTCCCTTAAGATCAGGAGAATGTCTACACACTCATAAATCATGGAGCTTTCTGTTCTCAATCATACATAGGACATATCTATCAATGCCATTATCTCTTTAGAGGACAAGGAGCACACACGGCTTCCAAAATTTGGTTTTCCTTTGCTCCCCACAGCTAGTCCATCAGCAGGTTCAGAGAACTCAGTATTCAGAAATCAATGGTTTTCCCCACTCCTATAATCCCCTTCTTTGTTTAAACCACTGTACTGGCTCCACTAGGCCCATAAAGCAGCCTCCCTGACTATTCTCCCAGCCTCCAACCTGGCTTCTTTCAGGTATTTTCAATTCTTTTAAACACTTGATCTTTTTGGAACTCAAGTAAAAGCATGTTAGTTCATTATACCCAAGCACTAAAATTACTACTATGCCTATACCCTGCTCAGAGTAAAGGCTTTTGGGTGGCCTGTAAGGCTCTCTGGATTTATGTCACCACTTGAAGACTTCCCTGCACCCTACCAACTACTGTTGATTAAAATACTTTAAATCCACCTCTTGGTGTCTGTTCTTCAACTAAGAGTGCAAACCTCAGGAGGGCAGCAATGATTCCTGGTGTCACAGCTCCCTGAATTCCTAGAATGAATGGATGCTAGCTCAGAGTTATACAAGAGCTTTAAGTGACTGGCTTGGACTTTAGAGGAACACTTTGGACACCTCTAAATATACGTACCTCAGGGGTTAGGCACAGGTCATGCTGTTTCTGGGGAGTGGTCACAGATGCAAAAGTGTCCAGTGCATTCTTCCCCTCTGTTCTTTGTGAGGCCACATAATAAGCACATCTTTTCTTCTGGTTGAAATTATCTCAGTTCCATGTGTTAACTCTGATTACATAAAGTCTGATCAGAATCTCTGGCTACCATTTATAAATGCCTTTGATTTTTAGACTTGGGGAAATGAATTAATTATCATGTAATACATGCAGATTAGTAGCCATTTAAAAAAAAAACCATGGACTCCATGGTTGGAGGAGGGGCACTAGCTGACTACAACTTATTGATCTTCAAGCCTTTCTATGCAAGATGAGGACTTAGAGGCTCTGGACTTAGAGGCTCTAGGAGATTGACTTTCTCAAGGTCACACAGCTACTCGCTGGAAGAACAAAGATGGGATCCCAGTCTTTGATTCCCAACACTGTGCTGGTGTAATCAAAGACACAGTCTGCTGGTTGCAGAGGAACCATACACACGCTGTATGTAACATTTGCATAACATATTACACTAAAGACAGGATCCCGACTGAGATTCTCAGCAAGAAAATAACAATTATTTAATCAGGGCTCTATTTATACGTTTACTGTGAAGGTTAGGTTAAGATTCACTGGCTTGATTAAGGGCGCTGCTTACACATGAAAGTGTTTACTGAGCTGAGCTCCCTGGAGTGAAATTCAAACTAACTTGTGACATCCACAGTACATTTTCATGTCCTGAAAGCCATGAATATCTTTACTGAGACCCAAATCTTTTGCTTAAAACAAACAAATGGCTACCCATTAGGGTAAACTGTAAACAGTCGGCCAAGACAGAGTCTTTCCTTTGGATTGCTAGTGGCTTCTCATCTTGAGTTTGAGTCTTTAAGCCTAATGAATATGAATACATCTAAAGATACAAAGTGAAAAGCATGTGTGTATTCAAAGGTGTTGTCCTATGCATTGCGTTTGAGCCTTGGAATGATCCTGTAGGGTGGGAAAAGCATATATAGTCTTGGTTTCATACCTTTGGAAGCTAGAAGCTCTCAGGAGTTCAAAGAGTTGCCCAAGGTCTCCCAACTTATTAATGAGGAAGAATGCTAAAGTTAGTGTGGGGCCTAGTCAGGTTTCCTTGTTTACCACATTTCCACCTACTACTGTGAAGGGATTGAAGTTAGAGCTGTCTTATGAACCACTGTCTAGCAAACACTTTCCAACTTTACAAACCAGAGGCTTTGTAAAGTGAGGAGCTTTTCTCCTAATGCTGTTCTTGGTGGGGTACGGGGTGAGGTGGGCTTAGTGTCCCCCCTGTAGTTTGCTTGGGAACTGAGTACAGTCAACTCTACCCTTCCCTGGCTTTGGCCCAGTCACCTCCAACCCCTTTGGTTCTCAGCTTCTGCATGGATAAAACAGAGCAAAGGGAGCCTACCTATTTGGTGATATTTATAGGATGGCCAAATGAAAAAACACATAGATGGCCTTGCTCTCTCCTGGCCTTTGTGGGTTCGTTTTTTCCCACTGATCAGACATGCATAGAAGAATTTCTGCGCCTCAATTCTGGTGCAGGTAGAAACACATCCTCTTTGCTGAAGACTGCATACACCTCAGTGACACAAGACTTGGAAGTCCCTAGCAAGAATACCATTGTTTTAATGGACCACAAGAAAATATCATTGTATGATCAAAGTACAAGCATTACAGGCATTATCACCAGTGGCAAGTGGGAGATATCCCTGATACCCCCAAATTACCCAATCTGTCTCTTAGATACATGATATCCGGTCCCCGTCCCCACCTTCATCCAGCTAGCTGGTGGTGCTATGACAGAGTTTGACCAAGCTCCTTCCAGCCTCACCTCACTCATCTTGATCAGTTTCTTCCTAGGTCCTTCGATGCCCTCTGCCCTACCCAGCTCACCTAGCACTGGGCCCGCAGACCCCTTCCGCTCTGCACCCATGGACTTTCACTTTTCTCTTCCCCTCTCCCTCTAGAGAACAGAAGTCCCTTTAAGCAGGCAAGCAATTTTCAGTGTGTTCCCCACGTGGAGCTCTGTGGGTGCAACACACACTGCTGCTGTCAGGGAGCAGGCAGCTCCTATAATAGACTTTATTTAAGCTGATTACCACAGGAGATAACGGCTAGTGATGACCCGGAATTGCTACTTTCCTTAAACTTCTGAAGGCAGAGAGGAAAGTTTCATTTTTATTTCCTTAAAAAAAAAAAATTAAAAAAAAAAAAACAACTGTAAAAGCAGCTCCTTTGAGCTCTGCAGCACCTCCCCTGAGATTCTCATTTCAGATTAGCCTATCAGGTGTGCAGTGCCATCCAAGCTTATTTCAGCCGGGGCTGGTTTGCTATTCCTGCCTTTCACAAGATCTTCCCCTGAAGGCTGGTGCTCCCTGGTGCCTGCTTGCCCCTGGCTCGCACTGAGTCCTTGAGGACAGCTCTATTACTTTATTAGCTCCCCTCAGCTCCCATCGCAGTCCAGTTTTTTTTTCCCCCCTTTCTCATTTTTATTTCCCAGTCTGGTTCCATCCATTCTTCTCTCTCCACTCCCTTTCTATCCTATCCCTTTGTTTCTCATTACTTCTTGTCTACTCCTTCCTGGGTCTCTACATCCTTCTCCACTGTGTCCCACGCCTGCCTCAGTGTCCCCTCAGCTCTAGCTCCAGCTTGCCTGGGACCCAGTGGAAGCATGAGCACATTGTTAGGGTTGTAGGAGTGAGCTTTGATTTTTGTAGGGCAAAGGTGATTGGCAAAAATCACACAGGTCAGGTCAAGTCTTTAGCTCGCCCTAGTCTAATTCTGAGGTGGGAGGCAGGTGTGAAGATGAAGGAAAGCTGTTGGGAGGTTGCTTGAGCTAGGCAGGTCCACAGGGACAAGGCCAGGTTTCAGGGACCACTGCTGAATCAAAGGAGCCAAAAAGCAGAATGGAGATGTTGGCAGCTACTCTCTGACTCTGGGGCAAGAAGGGAGGGAGAACTCATCAGTCACAGACTGACCCGCTCTGTGTCCAGTTCCACTGTGTAGGTACAAAGGCAACAAGGAGAAAGGGAAATGCCAATCAGTCTCTTAAAGGGGCCACTGGCTGCCTCTAATATTCTGGTAAGTGTCGGAGGAAGACAGGTGATGACCACTTCTCTGTGGGTTCTTTAGGCTGTGAATGGAGAGAAGCGTCTTGATAAACACATTACACCTCATGGGAAGTCGGAGAAATTCAATTAGGTTTGAATGAGAAAGGTAACTTGAATATCAATTAATTGTCTAATTGAAGATAATGGAGACCTGGGGCACCCTGCCAGGTTGATTCTCACACCCAAATCCAGAGATTTTCCCAGGGATTAAGGACGCAATTTAATTACACCTTCCTATTAGATTAGATGCTGATTGCATTAGGAGATCTGAGTTAATTACATAGTTAATTACACAGCCAATAACTCCTCTTCCCTAATAGCATGCTGACTGTGGGCTGGTGCCACAAATGGGCTCTCTTTCCCTAAATGGGAGCACTGGGAGCCCAAGGTGGAAGAAGCGCCTTGAGGAAGGGGACTTGTGAATACTAATAGGGAATTACTCTAGTCATCCCTTGTTCTTGATGAACAATAAATTATTCTAATAACATTTGCCATTGTATTCATTCATTATCTAAGGATAATTAGGAAAGAAGAGCTTCCCAAGGCCTCCCTGGAGACACAGAAAGGTGGCACCCATGGGCTGCCTTTGTCTACCAGCTTTCTCCAGGGAAGCTTCCCTTCCCCATCAGATGGGAATACTTGGGGCTAGACTTGGCCCTGCCTATCATCTCCCACAGCACACTAAGCTGCAAATCAAGTTTTAGAATTTAGCTTTCCGGTTTTTTTTTTTTTTTTTTTTTTTTTGTTTTTAAATCTAGGAGATTTGGAAGGGCCTATAAGTGAAAGGAGGTGGCCTGGGAATTTGTCTGATGACACAGAGTAGTGACCTAGGGCCTGGAGTTCAATATCGATTCTGTTGCTAGATACTGGGGGACCTCTCAACTCAAACTGCTTTGTCCGGGGTTTTGCCTTGTCAGCTTCTCTTGCTACTATGAAAAACCATATGCTGAGCATCAAAAAACAAGAAAATAAAAATACCAGAAATTTCTTTTTAATTCTGAAGGCTGAAAGTCCAAGATCAAGACACTGAGAGCTTCAGCACTTGGGAAAGGCTGTTTAGTTTCTCATTTCTCATTCATAGAAATCTTTATTCTGGTTTCTCAAGTGATGGAAGAGATGGGCGCTCTAAAGCTGTGTGTGTGTGTGTGTGTGTGTGTGTGTGTGTGTGTGTGTGTGTGTGTGTGTGTGTGTTGTACGCAGGTGTGCGCAAGTGCAAGCATAGAGGTCAGAGGGGCATGTCCGGTGTCCTGACTTATAACTCTTCACTTCATTCCTTTTGATGAGCTATCTCACTGAGTCAAGAGCTAGGCTGGTAGCCAGAAAGCTCTAGCCCCCTCCACAGCCCTGGAGTCGCAGGTAGATGCAGCTACCCCTGGCCTTTTACGAAGGGATTGTACAAGTGAATTCACGCTCTCATGCCTGCACAGCAAGTGCTCTTACCCACTGAACCATGTCCCTAATCTTTCTATGTGGATTTTAAAAAATAAAATAACACTAATCCTATTCACAAGGGCAGCAGCCTCACCATCTAACCACTTCCCAGAGGCTTTGCCTCCTGATACCATCTTACTGATGATGGGTTTCAACACAAGGATTCAGGGAGGACACACATTTAACTTATAACAGCTTCACTCAAGGTTGACTGGTTTGAGTTTTAGATATAGATTGAAATGAAGTTCAACTCACCCAGTGGCTGTCAGAACTACCAGGGCTGAAACATTCCTGATTAACAAGAACTATTGTTATTTTGTGTTGCACATGGACATAAGGAAACCATATGTGGACGAACTGATCTCCTTCTATACCTGCGGAGCCGCCTCTCTTCACACAGGTTACAGATGGTAGCGTCCCTAGTGAGAAGGACAGTGTTGGTTCTGACCTGCCCTGGCCAATATTTGCTGGAGGATGCTTTGTATGAGGAAGTCAGTGGCCAGGCTGACTGTAGGTGAAGGAGAGAACAAGCTTGTTTTACGGCCTTCTAGGTAAGGTGTCCTAGAGGTGGAGTATCAGCAGCTGATAGTGATGCAGGCCTCACGGATGTGATCAAAATGAAATGCATAAGAATTTAAGGGATAAACAAGAACCAAGCTTTGTTTCCCAAACACCTCATTCTTTTCCACTGCCCCAACCCAAAGCATGCTCTTGATGGAATGACAAATACTTTCCTCACAGAACTCCCTTCTCCTGGAGCTGACAGCCCTGATTCTCCTTCGACGGGCATCTCTCATTAGGAACACTTCTCTGAAGACTTTGCCCAGCGGATCCCATTCCTTCTGCCTCCCTAACGCAGTGGACCTTTCTCCTCTTCCCCAAAGTGCAATGCTTTCCTCACACAACTGGTTACACCACGGTGCGTGAGACATCTGAGGACACTGATCAGCTTCGTTTTTTCCATCTGTGAATGGACCCACACACTCAGTAAACTGTTGCAAAACCAAATCTTCTACATTGCCCTGGGTATTTGGAAATTTAGAGGTTCAGTTGTACAGGAGGGTTGACTCTCCTGGATTTTTCTTGCTGAGGTTTGGATGATATTATTCTGGCTATCTTACATCACCTGCACATGACTCTCCTTAAATCTTTGCTGGTGACCAGACTTCTACAGCCCTGAAGTCTTTGTACATCAATTACCCAGGGAACCTTAGCAAGGGTTTGTGAGAAGACAGCAATCTCCCATACTTTTCATTCCCCATCTAGGCCCTCTGCCCTCTCCAGAGCCCCCATAAAGCTTTATAACATAGGGGTGCTGTGTGTTCCTTGCTACCAATCTATCCATCTTGTGTCTTCTCACCTTCTCATGGGAGCCTGTCTGTGGAGGCTCTGGGAATTTTATTCCTAACTAACTTCTTCAATACCCCTTTAAGGAAAGGATCCTGTTTTCCATTTCAGAGAGTCTAGCAGACTCAATTAAGATTCAGAATTAATAGTTAGCAAAACCTCGAAGTGTTCCACACACTATTTGCTTTGAATAAAGTCTCCTTCAAAGGCCTTAATGCACTAGCTTTCAACTGGAGGTGGTAACTACCCCTGGGGACATAGAGAAAGAAATGGTGAAGAATTTACTGGTTGTCACAAGGGCTGCCTGAGTTACTATCATCAAATGAGGTGACTGCAAGGATATTAAATGTTTTATTGTGCAGAGGGTAGCCCTGCAGAATGAATTGTCCCATCCAAAATGCCAGTGGCACCTTGTTTTAAATCACAGCAATGAAAATAACAAATACAGACTATAGAGCTTTGAGGTAAATGGGGGAAGTCCTTGTTCTGAGGACATGTAGTCTCAGATCTGCCTCTGACCTTCCTGACCTCCTCCAGGCCTTCCTTCCCTCCAAGGACCCTGGTCCTGAGCAATGCCAGGGTTGCATCTTTAGGGGTCATAGTTCCTCCTAAAAAGCATAGGATAGGGACAAGGAACCCAATGAATTATTGCTCCTTTTCAGCCATCTCTGTTGGTGACCCAAACAGTTCTCCCATCAGGAGGGCAGCCTCATTCATGTTAGAAAGAGCAGTGAGGTGGACATTTGCTGTGGTTGGATTAAGCTCAAGTGTTCCATTGTGATCACTTGAAGAGTTTGGACGCCTCACTTGACCAAAGTGGGCAGAAAGCAGCTGCAAGCTGACTTCTCCCTGGGGAGTCCTCGGTCATCTGAGGGGGGTAAATCCACTTGGAGATGTTTGTTTCTGAGGGGAGGCAGAGAAAGCTACTTCCAGTTGGCATCTCAAGTGTGCTTTTGAAATGGTGGTTAAAAACAAATGTCATTGAACAACTGCACTCCCCCGCTCTCATGCGCTCTCTCTCATGTGTCTATGTTATCGGTATGTGAGTATGTGTTTGTGTGCATGTACATGCAGAGACCAGACGTAGGCAGCCGTCGTCTTCCTCAGTTTTGGAGAAGAGGTTTTTCACTGAAACTGGAGCTCATCGATTGGTCATGCTGACTCAGCAATGAACTCCAGGGGTCCATCTGTCTGCATTACTCCAGCACTGGAGTTACAGACAACACATCACCAGGTCTGGCATTTTAAGCGGGTGCTGGAGATCTGAGTTCAGGTCCTCACCTGTGCATGGCAGACACTTCACTAACTGAGCCATTTTTCCCACTTCTGGCCTTGGACTCTTGACCCTTCTGCCTTCGCCTCCTAAGTGCTGGGACTATAGGTACTCGGTTGCTATAATGGAAGATATAAGACTAGGTAATTTATAAAGAAAAACGGTTAAAAGGTTAATTCATTCCTCAGTTCTACTATCTAGGAAGACCATAACTGGGCAAGACACATCTGCTAAAGGCCTCATTCTGCTTTACGTTTTAATAGGAAACTGAAAGACAAGCAGGTAGGTACACATGGGCCAAATTCCCACAGCAGCTAGTCTATCTATTGCTAAGAGAAAGGCTTATTCATAAAGACTTCTTCCTCGTGATACACACACCTGCAAGATGCCCCACTCCCCCCACACTGCCTCATAGAGGAATTAGTTTCTAGCACATGGGTTTGGGTAGGGGACACACTCAGATCACAGCACTTATTACAGGAGATGCTCTGAATATAGGGAAGACTCTTAGAAGCCATACAGCCAAAAATATATCACATTGCAAGCAGACTGCAGGGATTTCTACTACTAGAAATGCAAATCAGTATTGATAATCAAAACAGGAAGAGATAGGGAAGATATGGGATACTAAATTCTTGTCCCTGAAGCTGAGACAATTAAGTGAGATTTTCTTATTTCACTTTACAGGATCAAAGGAGACTTAAATGAACTAAAATCACTTTCCTGCCAAGATATTGTCAGTTAGAGGTAAAGAGAACCTAGAATGCACACCTACCCCAACCCCTACCACTGCCACAGGCCATGTTCAACTTCCATTTGCCTACCAGTCTTGTAGATAGATTGTGCTCAGGCCTTCCTGGAAAGAGGAGCACCCCTGAAGACCCATCTGGAAACATCCCAGGAACACACTTGTTCTCTGAGTTATACTGGTTTAATGTAAGGCTACCATAACCCACTCTCCTAGGCAAAAACCCAATGAATAGGACAGTTGAGAGGGGAGTGCTGGTCTAGAATGTGGCGAAAATAAGTACCTAAACAGACAAAGATAGTGCACTTGAATATGAACTGAATTATCATTTCCAATTCCCCACCACTCCCCATGCCCTTCTCTTTTCTAGGTCCCCACTTACTCTCTTGTGCCTCTACCTTCACCATGGGAACATGTGCCATCTAACAAATGGCCTCAAGCAAGATGATAGACAGCAGAGACAGAACCCAGCAGAAACCAGTGCAGTTCAGCTATCCCTCAGCCCCACTACAGATGGTATAGATGCAAATAAGCAATAGATGTCTTTAGCTATAGCTTGCAACGTATCAGCAACAGAATGATGTAATAAACTTTTGAGTTTTTTTCAATACTTGACTTGACCCTCAGAATTTAGCAACATAGAAATCAGCTCCTTTCCAAGATATGCACATACACTCACACACATGGGCACACCCACTATTATATAAAGCACAGCCTGCAAGAATTGCTTGCATTTTGTATTCTCTGCTCTTCTACTCTTGGTGCATATAAGTCAACCTCCCAGAACCCTTCCACACTTGATTGCATAGCTTGCTTTCCCTGTCTTCAAACATTCTTAGTGTCTCTCTTGTTCATGCGGCTAGGGGCCAAAGCTTGTTAACTGTTATCTCCTCTAGTGTCTTAAGCCAGTACTCAATAATTTGGTTAGTGACGCTGAATGGATACTAGAAAAATCCTATTGGGGTCCCCCACTCTTGAACTTCCTCGGCAACTCCAGAGTTTTCCACATAGGAAAGTCTTGGGAAATTCACGTGGGGATACCACAGAATGTCAGAAACCAAAGCCAATGTGGGAGAAGAAGGCTAAGTGTACAACAAGAGCAGAGTGGGAAACTGAGAGAGCTAGCCAGAAGTCAGCCTCGTACTGGCACAGATTATGGATAAACAAATGAAGAAAGCCAGCGACGTCTCTGAAGCACATGTGCTCAGGAGCATGGATTGAGACAGGAGTCTGGTTGATGATTTTTTGTTGTTGTTTTTGTTTGTTTTCTTTTTTCCATTTTTATTTATTTTTTTTCTATTATCAGCTTGATACAGTACAAATTCTTATCCTAATAGTGAAATGTTTCACTGAGGCTTGCCCAGTGATTGAGTATTTTTGATGGTTGATGATTTTGATTTTCACGTGGTGCTCATCTACAGCCAACATCTCTGTGAGATACAAGTTTGGACAGATTCAGGCAAACGGTGCAGCTTCCCATCACACTAAGCATCTCCAACTAAGATAGGCTGACCTGAAACTGATATGGGATCAGAAAGATCAGAGAAAACCTCCTTCTTTGTTCGAGCATCTGCAGGCATGTTGAACCTTGGCATTGTATTTCTGTGCAAGGTTTATTTCTCCTGTATTATCTGCATGTCTGTAAGGCTCTTCATGCTTTGCTAATGATTTTGAGTTGGCTGATGTGGGAGATGGGACTGATGAGGGTGCCTTGAAATCTCTTTGGTCTCACTTTATTCTCTAGAGGAGCTGAGTTGTCCTCACAGAGGCTGGGAGCTGGACAATACAGATTCAGGGCTGGAGGCTTACAGAGGGTGGAGCTGTAGCAGTGATTAGAGTTCCTGATGGCTGAGTATCCGACAGAACTCCAGGAGCTCTGAAGCATGAAGGGAACATGAGGAAAATACTCCAAGGAAGCACTCTATCACCAAGAGACAAAGAACTGATCATGGATTCTGAGCAGCTGATTGCTCAATTCTGGATGCAGTGGATGCTTTAATAGATTCCTTTTTGCTGGGAAGATTGAGGTTCCAGGTTCTGAATCCTGGCCACAGCGAGAAAGCAACCAATATATTCCTGTTAGGAGAAGAGGCTAGAGAGCAAGCACAGGCTGAGCTGGGACTGTCTGGGATCAGAATAACCCTTGACCAGAGGAAACCTTCTTTTTTACTCCAGCATTTAATTATACAGGCACCTTGAGCCTTGGTGTCGCATTCTATACAAGATTCATTTCTCCTGTGTCCTCTGTATGTCTGTGAGATCCTGCATCCCTTTCTAATGATTTCAGAATCCTCATCGATGTGAGAGATGTCACTGATGAAGGTGAGGAAAGCAGAAAGGAAGGCCAGGGCTCCGTAACAGGTGGAAAAACCAGAAAGGAGTGTTAGGGACCAGTGGAGGACCAGGAATGAATACCCAACCGCTGTTTCCTTTTCTCTCCAGGGTTAAAGCTCTCCATGCAGCCCTAAGGTCCTGAGCAGGAGGAAAAGTCCCAACCTTCTATGTATGGAATAGCTCTGTGGTCAGAGCAAGGAAGTACTGATAGAGGCACAGGAGAGTGGTGGGAAGACGGGGCTGTTCCAGAGACTCATGGTGCTAGCATCGTTTCATTTAGTAGCCAGTAACTACAAGGAGTAGAAAGGAAAGGGGGTTTGCCCGGTGTTGAGCAGGAGTTGGATTACATCCAGGACTGACTTCCAGGTTCATATACTTTCACTAAGCCTAAAGTGGGTAGTTAAAACTGTTGGTCCTGTAGATTCTTGAATGGAGGAAGCATTTGTTTAGAGATATCAGTCCTCACTCCTCATCTTACTCTACTAGCCAAGTCATCTTGGGAGGATGGACATAGTATCTCTTTGTCTCACCCTTCTAGGTAGTAAAACCCAGCTATCAAGGCTTCTACCAGACTCCAATTCTATGAGATACTGTGTGAAGGCCTTAAGACACTATTGAATGTCTGTTAAACTAATTGTTTCAATTATACAAAAAGCATTGAGTGTTTTATATAAATCATTATATTTAATGCTTGCCCACCCAAATTCCCAGGTATTAGCATTTTACTCCCTGGTATTGTGCTCCTGGGAAGAAACTTGAAGAGGTAGGGTCTGTTGGGAAGCCTTCTGTTTATATAGGTGTGCTCTTAGAGAGATTGTAGAACCCCAGACTCCTCTCCTTTCTTTCTTTCTTTGTCTACAGTCATGACATGATTGCCTTTGTTCCATTGTGATGAACCCCCCTTTCACCACGGGCCTTCAAACAGTGAGGCCAATTGACTATGGACAGAAACTCCCAAACCTTGTGGCTCTTTATCAGCTGGTGACTGAAGTTTCTAACATCATGGGAAAGCCCTGACTGACATCACCCTCATAGGAGTCCCTTGAAAGAACCATCATTATTATTTTTACAAAATGAGAAAAATTCCCATCTTATCCTTGGTTCAATTCTTCATTGGGCAGATTTTTGTTAGAACAATATACCCGAGATAACGTGTGCAGAAAGAGAAAATGTTTGTGTTGGCTCACAGCCTTGTAGCTTGCATCCATGATTACTTGGCCCCATAGCTGTGGGCTGGTAGCAGGGTAATGTAAGGCAGAAGGAGTGGTTAGTAGAGCACATGTTTCCAAGACAACCAGAAAGCAAAGAAGACCAGAATGCCACAATCCCCTTAAAGTTCATACCTAGAAAGTCTAAGGACCTCTCACTAGCCCAACCCTCTATGCATTTAGCACCACTTCCTAGTAGTGGCAAGGTAGGAACAAAACCTTTTAAACACAGACCTTTGAGGGATGCTCCTGACCCAGATAGAAGAATCTCTGTCATCACAATGAGAAAAGTTAGAATTAGAGAGAACAAGGACGATCCCTAAGGCCACCAAACACTATAATTAAGTTATCCAAAGACCTGGTGGTTGGTCAAAACAGACTCAGCTCTGAGCTGCTATTTGTGTAGAAATAATTTGTACCATTAAAAGAGAAAATCAAAGTGGTAATGATGTGGCAGCTGGAAAGACCAACATCTGGGGCTGAGCCTGATAGAGCACAAGATGGCACAATAGGTCAGTGTGTGGTATCCAAAGACCAGAAAACTTATGCAGGTTTTCTGACCATGCAGTTGAGAACCCTGGCCAGTGATGACCTCATAGTTCTAGATCAATTATGTGGTCATTCTGATTCCTGTTTCCAAGGCAAAGTTTGTTCCCTAGTCACAGTATTATTTTCTGCTGGGTTTACAAGTGGCCTCTATATTGTTCCCTTGAGGAGAAATGCCTTTAGGGGTGATGAAAGCAGAATTCAATAGGACGAATTTAGTAAGAGCATGGCAGGATTGATGGATGAAGCAAGGCCAGTGACTTCTTGACCATTCTCTAGTGCTCATAAGAAACTAGGAAGTGAACAGGAGTATATTTGTTGTCAACATGGTTCCAGGCAGAAATTTTGTAAATCCTAACCAACCTGACCCATGTTGATGTGCTTTGATAGCATGGTTTCACTTTCAAATACCTCCAGAGTATTGAAATAATATTCCTGATGTACACCTGCACCTCTCTGGGGTTCATTATGCAGTTGAAGACACAGCCAAGCCATTGGCAAAACCAAAGAGGCAAGGCCCACATCAGCTTTAATACAACAGAGTAATACAGAGTTCCAAACCCACATCCAGGCCGGTCATGGCTCTCATCCCTTATCAATAAGAGAGCTGGCTTCATCTGGTGTTCCCCATGCCCTATTACAGGGATGACAAACAGTATCAATTGAACTACCACTGAATGTGACACTGTGGAATATGAATTCTTTTCCATATGTGGATACCACAAGAAGTTCTTCCAAAGCCTCTAGGAGCTCTTCACCTCAGGACTAGAGACATGTGTTCAATCTGAACCTGGTTTTGCTACTGGGTACCTGATAATTTGCATAAGTATCTACCGAGCTTTAAAACCTATATCTTAGTGTGGTGGAGTCTGAAGTGTGTAAACTGCTGAGCCATGTACATAGAAACTGGTCAACCCTTCTTGTCAATGAAGAGTGTAAAGAGAAGGTAGTGTTGAAAATGATTGTGTACACACATTGAGCACTTACGGTATGCCCCAAGCCTCACTGAGCATTCCTGAAAAGTATTCCTGAAAAGAGCCTGTGTCTGAAAGACTGATTGATTAAAACTGAAGTAATGTGCAAAGATGGGAATATTAAAGGTCCAGAAGCCAATCCTGGACTGTATCCAGCCCCTGGAACAGCCATATCTGGGCCACCTCTGTGTCAGAACTAACATCCTGTGAAAATAGATAATAACCCTTTGAAATCTATTAACTTAGCCTGCTACTAGATTCCACCAGCCCCAAAACTAAGAATCAGACAACATCATCAACCTTTAGAAAAACTTCTCCCATCTTACTATAACTGCCCCTCTGGCCTGCCCACCATGTATTTTAGACTTGCCTTGGCAAGACTTTATTTTTTGTGGTTATTCCGTAAAACCATAATATGTCTTGAAACTGCTTCCACATTGAAAGATGGAATTTGGAGTAACTTAAACATGTGTTCATGGACCATGGTCACCAGTGGCTCCAGAATGAATTATCTCTTATTCTAGTTAAAATGGGAGCTGTTTTTACATGTGTTGTTACTGTGATGTGCAGACTATACACTACATGTGTGTTTCATTTCAGGTTTTTTTTTTTGTGTGTGTGTGTGAGTTGATCATCACATCCATTAGATGGAGCCACAAAAGGAGTCACAGTAGAGGTGCGGGAAAACTGCTTATTTCTGACAGGGTTTAGACAGAGCCTTACAATACAAGGAGGAACACATGGAGGAAACTGTAGCGAAGTAGCTCAACTATATGATGAGCTAAAAGAGAGCTTTAGGAAGGTGTCTTCCTTCAGATTCAGGGTAGAGTACACAAACCAAAGGGGTGTGAGGATTTCACAGGTGTGTTTGAAGGTCACTGGGTCATGATCGAGGAAGGGTAAGAATGGTGACCCAAGCCTCATCACACTGGGAAGCATGATCACCATCTGGTGAGGTGTTTACACCTGGGTATGAAGACGTTGACACAGTAAGAGGAAATGAGGTCTTAAAATGTACAGGACACACTATTCTAAGTGTTTTACATGTTTGAACATATTTAATCTTTGCAGCAGCAGTGGAAGTTTAGCTATAATAATGAACTTTAGTAATCATAGACTCCCTTCATCCTCTTATTTCACAAGATTCCTCCTCCTACCAATGCCAATAATGATAATCAAAGATGAACTCTGTTTTTCCATATGATTTACTTTCATCCCACAATGTGAACAACATGATGTGATGTTTCCGAGCCAACCTTGTATCCTGTCCTTGGAAATTCTGCTACTGCAGTGCAAACAAGCTTGGGCCATCTAGAACAAACCTGCAGTTCAGTTATTACTACCAGAGGCCTCAATAAGCCCGTGGCCAGTTAACACCAAAACCTTGGAGAGACTCATGCAAGATCAGAGGAGCTACCATCTCAACCCCAGAGTAGGACCAGATCTAGCAGGCTGATCCTAGATCCACAGGAAGTAACAAATACAACTTAAGCTATACAGTTTTGAAAGCATTAGTGGGAAGTAATCACTAAATAATACAGTACCATCATAAAATTATATACAAGGAGTAACTGGATAGTCAACAGAATACACAGCTGGCACATTTTAAAGCTAGTGTATAAATTCAGGTTGCTTAGATTTCAGCTACTCTCCTAAATAGCTGCTATGACCCTGAGAACTGCCACCCTGTTCTTCTACTAGTGTGTGGGGCTGTGTAGGAAGAGTTCTGTTCTTAGGCCTGCAGACTGAGAGTTCATTTATCAGGAGTGTCTGGCGTTTCTGGTGACAACAAAGGGACATTGAAATCCCAGTGGCTTGACACAGAAGTCTTATTTTTTTCTCAGTATCACTTGCTCGTGTGGATCAGGACGCCATACCTGATGATCCCCTAGAAAGAAGGTACCAGGCTGGAGATGTGGGTCAACTGTTAAGAGTGCATATTGCTCTTACAGAGGCCCCAAGTTCACACACAGGGCAAGTCACCATTGCCAGTGACTCCCGCTCCAGGGGATCCAACATCCTCTTTCAGCCTCTGCAGACACCTGCACTCAAATACACAAACCCACACACAAACATACATATAACCGTAATTAAAATTAATTAAAATATTAAAGAAGAAGAGGAGGAGGGGAAGGAGGAGAAGATAAAGGAGAAGAAAGAAAAGAAGGAGGAATGGCAGCCTGGGAATATCTTACATCTATTTGCCCACGTCCTATTGGCCAAAAATACCCCCCCACCTAACCCCAAGAGACCTGGGGAATGCAGTCTTCCTGCTTGTACAGGCAAAAGAAATCAACATTATTAACCCTGCAAAATGCCATGGATGTATGTATGCAGGAAACATGCAGGTGCTCAGAACCTCTGGAGCTCCGCCTGTCTGGTTTCTACCATCCCTGCAGTATCCAGCTCTATGGCCAGCTGATGGCTGAGACCTGAATGCCTCATTTTCCTCCAATGTCCCCCTGAAGCAGACTGCTGTCAGTCTTACTTTGCTGGACACCCAGAACATGAATCAGATTTAGAATAGTGTTTCAACTACATTAATGACTCATCTGCCTCAAAGCCTCAACCAGTTTCTCAGGTTACAGCTTTGTAGGATATTGGTTTGAGGCCAGAGGCCCTCACCTCTTCACATGTTAAATACCTACAAAGACCACTTTTTTTTAATTGCATGAAATTTCAGGGAGCTTACAGCTTATCTGAGAGCCACCAGGGAACGTGACACTGTATGAGTCTATCCAGCAGCCTGCTTGTCTCATCTTGTGGGTAGAGGAAGTTAGAACTCAGCCCAGTGGAGAAACCTACTCAAAGTTGGACTGCTAGCTATTCTTAGCAGGACTAAGTGGAGACCAGTCCTGGAAGGCTTGATTCTGTGGATGGGGTGTGTAAACTATGAGATCTCTGCCAGCTTCCATGAATTGAAATGATACAAAGGATGTGGTGTCAATACAGTCAACACAAAACATTGCCTTATTCTGAAGGGAATATATAGTTTACTCTAGGCCTGGTACAAGTGAACAAATATGGCCCATGAACTCTAACTCAGGTGGTCCTGAATCACATGTTCCTTGGTGGGAGTAGTTACGGGAACTTTCATAGTCACAAAATAACAGAAGGCCAACAATCAATGCATTTACCACATACATTCTAGTCATCTGTCTGAAAGATCTTCAACACCCATGTGCCCTTTTTCAGGAACTTCTGTCCATAGGAGCTTATGAGTGACTTGTGAGAAATGGTTCCCTGTGTGTCTAAGGCCTACTAAGCCTCTTCCTTCTCTATCCCCAGGCTTCCCCCTTCTTTCTCTTTTTTTTTTTTCCACACCTATGAACATTATTTCCTTCCTGAAGTTGCTCTGACAGTGTGAGCTGATTGCTGCTGCCTGGAGGGAAGGGTTTGTGTAGAGAGGGACAGGCAGGTGGCAGTGGAGGCGGGGGAGGGGCTGAGACAGCTAGGGCCTCTCACCTAAGAAGATGAGGTATTCAACAGGAACAATGCAGAATAACTAGGAGGAGGAGGAAGTGGCAGGCCTGTTTCCCAGGAGACAGTCTCACTTCTCTGCTCCCTGCACCCTCTGAATCCATCATCCCCCACCCTCAGAAGGACTAGCACTTCCACCCCCTAAACCATGGTGGGGAGAGGAGGCACCAACCAAGCTCACACCAATCCAGTTCAAGACCTTTTGCACTGAGAGAGCATTAAGCTAAATATAGACATAAAAGAATAAAATGAGCATTAAAAAAATAGAGGAAACCATGGAGAGAAAAGAGGGGAAGAAAAGGGGGGGCACTGAGAGAGGCCAGCTATCAGCCGCCCTGCTTTAGTGGTGATGGTAAGAGACACAAGAGAAAGATATCCAAGTAGACCTTCCTCACACAGAAAACTGTACTTGTAAAGCTTGTAAAGCTGTTATCTCATTTCATGGATGGGGAAACTGAGGTTTGGAAACAGTGACTTTTCCAGGATCATGCAGACACTTCTTACAGAAGCAAGTCTCAGACTTTGGACTTTACATCCAAATCCCAGGTCCTTACCTTCTCACAGTCCAGGTTCATGTGGGTGCCCTGAGCATGTCCTGGTGCTGAGTTGGAGTGCACATTTATAAGACCAAAATCAAAGATGGCTGAAGATGAGCAGGGCAAAGATAAGGAGGAAAAGGATAGTTTTTCTCTTCTTTTCCTATTTTGAATTCTAGAAATATCAGCCTTTTCCTCTGAGGATGAAGAGACAAAGTGGAATCTGTAAGCACTTAATTACACTTGTTTTCATAGCTATGGCTAGTATCACCTCAATTTCCTCTGGAGCTAAGAGTGCTCACTGGATGTTAGAGAATGGCTTGAAGTAGGGTTTGGCAGTTACTTACTGTGTGCTCTTGCCAGGGCCAAAAGCCCATGCTAGCCTATTATTCAGCATCTGGAAAGCTCTTCTCAAATGCCAAGTGCTGTGGTGTTGTCTTATGAGCTCTGATGATCCCAGGAGTGAGGTCAGCTCTACTTCAGAGACTGGATAAACAAAGGTTCATATTGAACGGCTGCAATGCACCACCTCCAAGGTGAGCATGCTCTGCAACATCAGTTAACCATCAACTCTACGACATGCACCAGCAGTGATCTTTAGCAATGTGTGTTAGAATGAATGCATAGTGTTCATGATGATGATGATGATGATGATGATGATGATGATTGTGATTGTGATGACGCCTTGTTTCAGTATGTGACTTTATTTGTAAATGTGGTATGGGGGTTTTGGGTGTCTGCGTGTGTTGGTATGGTGTGTGTGTGTATGTGTGTATTGATGTAGTGTGTGTAAATGTTGTGTGTATGTGGCAGCTTGAATAACAGTAGAAGTTGGCTTAAGACCAGCATTAAAGAAGGCTGGACAATCAGCTAGGCAAAGATAAAGGGAAATGATGGTTTTGCTCCTCCTAATGCCAGGCCATTTCTGAGAGGAACTCCTCAGATGCTCAAGCCTCTTATACAAAATCCTGTAGTATTTACATATAGACAAAACACATTCTCCCATATGCTCCAAATCATCTTTGTTACTTATACTTTCTTATATTTATATGCAAGATCAATGACATATAGACATTATATTGTACTGTTTTTATTTGAATTGTTTTTATTTTTCTGTTAATTTTTATTCTTAAGGAAATATTTGTGATGTACATCTGGTTGCATCTACAGATATAAGACCTGAGGCTATTAAAGACCAACTGTAGTTAACTGATTTTAATTATTTAGTCATTTCACTTGCTGATTACAGGTCGTCTAGCTATGCTCCCCATGATCCTCAATGTGGTATTTAGATATCCCATTCTTGGAAGCACAGCTGGCCACTGGGGCAGAAAGAACATGGGGAATCACACAGTATCCCTTTATATTTTCAACTGGATGATATATAGATCCCCTCTGTGCATGACATTGATCATCTTGACATCTCAGGAGCCACTGGGTCCCAAGATTTAGAATTAGAAGTGTCTGCACCCATAGCTGATATCTCCCAACAAAAGATGCATCTATGGATTAAGGATCATAGAGTATCAGAGACACAACCTCAGAGATCATACAGTAGCAATTTCCTAGTTCACTGAAGACGAATGACCAGAAAGGATGCAACTAGCCCATGCTTAGAGTAAGCTGTCTTGTTACTTCCTTGTTTGAAAGACTTCAGTGGCTCTCCATCACTCTTGGTCTTGTTTTAGATTCTGAAACAGTATCTCAGGCCTCAGTTCAGGTGACCCAGAACCCATGATCCTCCTGGCTCCCATTCCAAACTGCTGGGATTTCAGGTGTGTGCCATGGTGCCAAACTGCTCTCCCTCACTCTTGTGATAGAAAAAAAACTCTTTTGTATGACCTGGGATAGTCCACCAGAGCTGGCCCCCATCTCTTCTGCGGCCTCCTACTTCTTTCACACCTTCTTGCTCTATGCTCTGATAACAGAGACTTCTTTTGTTTCATTTTTATTTGTTTGTTTTTGAGATTATAATTTAATTACATTTTTCATTTCTTTTTTCCCTCCAAACCTTTCCATATACTCCTCCCTACTCTCCTTCAAACTCATGGTCTCTTTTTTCATTAATTGTTACTAGATGCATATCATATATCATATTATATATATCTATATTATATATAGATATATATAGATATATAGATATATATAGATATAATATATAGATATATATTATATCTATATATCCTGAAATATAACGTGTCTAGTCCATATAATGTTACTTATATGTATTTTTCAGGGCTGATTATTTGTTGTTAGACAACCACATATGCTTTAACCTTCCTACCTCAGGGTCTCACCCCTTATTACACATCCTCAGAGGCTACCCTAACCCCTTGATCCTTCCTCTAGCACATGTGGTTCTCAACCTGTGAGTTGGGACTCCTTTGGAGATCACATATCAGATATCCTGCATCTCAGATATATTGATTGTGATTCATAACAGTAGCAAAATTAGTTATGAAGTAGTAACAAAATACTTCTGTGGTTGGGGGTCACCACAACATGAGGAGCTGTATTAAAGGGTCGCATCATTAGGAAGGCTGAGAACCACTGCTCCAGCAGGATCATCTTGCTGCCTTCTCATCTCACCCCAAGTATCACATTCAGAGAAACCGTTTCTATTACCAAACCATGTCAGGCACCCGTGCTTTTCAGAGCCTATGCTTTGTATTTGGATATGATAGGAAGGGCTTCTTCTCCAGTAAACAATCCTCATCAAGGCAAGGATGGGGCCATGTCCACGTGCTTGTCTCTGACCAAGTAAGGTCCATTATAAGATTTTCAAACAATTATATGGATCTTATTTCTCAAACATGCATACATGTATTTAAACACCATAAACAAAGTGCCACAATTCTCTTTAATTGAGCAGCAGAAATAGTTAGCTTGTGAATTCCACTAACCATGAAAAGGCAAGGCATGTTCCTTATATACTAGCTTCCATGGCACTTACCTGTGTTTGTGACCCTGACAGGGTCTCATTAAATGTGCCCATACTGTTGTCATTAAAATAATAATAATAAAACCTCAGGTAGGTTTTCATTAAAAGCATACCAAGGAGCTGGAAATATGCTCTTTTTGCACAGGGTCAGTAGTGGCCATGTGATAGGCAAGTACAAAACTAGGCTTGGCTAGGGGAATTGAGCTATTGATACCCTTATATCTCCCCAGCCAGCCTGGAATATCTACCTTTTATTCCCATAGGCTAAAGTGTGATAGATTGCAAGTGAATTAGCTAGTATATCGCTGGTAGTCAGTTGATGGGAATAGCCATTAACACTTTAGATTGCCATTAATTTTTTTATCACCCATTATCACCTTAGAGTGAATTTCTAATCACAGATCAGGCTCTAAGGAGATGGAATTGGACTGACGGCTATAGAGCCAAGGGGGGGGGGGTGAGAGGGTTTGGTGGGTACCAACATTGGTACATATGCCTGAGGACTTGAGTTGGAGCCCTGGAGCCCATAGTTGATGGGAAGTCAAATCCTAAAAGGCATCCTCTGATCTTTGCACACAAGCCAAGGCATGTGCATGTCTACACACACACACACACACACACACACACACACACACACACACCTAATAATAAAAAATGAATATTAATAATAACAATAATAGATAAACTTTAAAAAGTAGAACTGAGAGGAGGAGATCAGAAAGAGCAAGCCCGGGTGCCTGATTTCATATTTTCTTCCTGAATATGAAGTTGCCTAGGAGACAGAGGGGATGGACCACATCTAAGGCATCACCACCGTCCCACACTAACTTGTGTATTTTGCAACACTGGATTCTACAGAAAGGGAACTGTCAGAATTCAACTCTTAGCTCTATGGGAAGAACAATGAAACCCCCTCACTGAATCTCTTTTCTTGGTGTTCTGTAGAAAACCTTTTGATATGCTTCTCAACTTTCCCTCCAGCTTCCTCTCCCCACTGACCATCATGCATAGGGACCACAGAATACTGTGTAATGTTTTCAGAGACTTGACTTCCAGATGCATCTCCCTGTTATCCTATGTACACAGAGTATGATGGCTACTTTATCTGTTGACTTGATGGTCCAATGGTGGGAGTGCTTATGTCTGGGAGTGTCTATGAACATTTCTGTAGTCGAGATTGACATTTGAATTGCTAGGTGAATAAGCAAGTATGTATGTGTAGGGGGGCACCCAATCTAAGGAAGACCTAAAAGGAATAAAAAGCAAAGAAAAAGTAAACAATGTAGTTTTTTGCTTGTTTCCCAGCTGCAACATCCACGTTCTTTGTTAAGACTTAGACTACAACTCAGTATTTGGCTCTCATTCTCAGGTGCTCTCTGCCTCTCTCCATCTCTCTGTCTCTGTCTCTGTCTGTCTCTCTCTCTGAGTGTCTCACTCCCTCATTCTCTTGATTTCTCATCTTTCTTTCACCTCATATAAAGATTTAGACCTGCCTTTAGAGTTCAATCTCCAGTTGCAAGCCAAGAACAACCAATCCCCAAGTGATCCACCAATTTACCCCAACTCCATGAAATCCTGGAGATTTAGTTGGCTTCCCCTTCCACTCTGGCGAAAGCCTTGATCTTTATCCTTGAATGACAGCTTGGCATTGGGTTTAGGGGAGTCTTGTTTTATAGTTAATTAAAACCTTGGAGGAAGATGTAAATTTAGTGGAATAGCTTCCTTTTTCAAGCTTTAATTTCACATTAGGTAACTGAAATGTTGGTTTTTAGATTGCTGTTCTGTTATTTTTCTTCGGGTAGAATTTGTATTACTAAGATATAATTACATACAGTGAAATACACAGATATTAAAGCATATAGTTTAGTGAATCTTAACCTGCTTATTGCACACTTTCTCTCTCTCCATGTAAACAAAATATTAATAAAGGTATAGAGCCTTCCCAGGATTCTAGAAATCTGTTTGTCTCTAAAGTCCCTTGCTCTTGTCTGTACACCCAAGAGTAAGCCACTATTGTATTTCCAGGAGCTAATTTTGTTTATTGTTGAATATGGTATTGTAAGTAGGTGCTCCTTTCTGCACCTGGCTTCTTTAATTCAATATGGTGCTTCTGATATTTGCATGTGTTGTGGTGTGTATTCTCAATCCATTTTCAGTTGCTGGGTTGATTCTATTAGATGAGCATACTTCAAGTCAGCTTTACTTCCTCCAGCTATGGACATTAACTATAAAAAGTATTGTGGATACATGATCTTAAAAAAGTCCTTCTGAGGGCTGGTCTTCCAGAGGACCCAGGTTCAAGTCAGCACCCACATGGCAGCTCACAACTCTCTGTAACTCCAGTTCCAGGGGACCTGACTCCCATGGCAAAACACCAATGAACATAAAAAATAAATAATTTTTAAATTCCTTCTGTAGGTATACATTTTATAATTTATTTTTTGGTATGTACCTAAGAATAGATCTATGCCCCACAACAAATTCCACACACTTTTATAAATATAATCTTCCATCAGCAATACACGATGCTTCCATTTTCTCAGCTCCTATTTCAACATTTCAAACTACTGATTCTAGCCACATTTGCAAATATGTAGTGTAGCATCATTTTTGCTTAAAGTGTTGGACATTGTTGTGGGTTTGTTGTCTAATAGTGTGCCTCCAGTCTGCTTGTCTTTATCTTTCCCCTACTTTTGTTAGATTTTATTTCTGTTATTCATGCCCATCAGTGTATTTTAATGCTAAACAAAAGGCCTCTATATTTTAATTTCTTCTCCTATTCTTTGCCGCTATTTTCTTCTTTGTTTAAGGTCGTGAAGTTTAGTAATTTCCTTCAGTTCATTTTAAAATCTTACCTCTATTGAGAAAAAAAATGAATTCTATTAAACTTTGTAGTTTAGCTATCTAAGAAATCTTTGTGGGTTACCAGATTTAAAAAGTGCAGTCCTGAAGTTTTCTTTAAGAACTTTGCAGTTTTAGATTATCTGTAGGCCAGGCATAATTTATTTTTAGTTAAAAGTCAAACTTAAATTTTTTTGTTATAGAAACCAAGTTGATCCACTATTATTTATTTAAAGATTCCCTTTCCTGATTCAAAATCATTTGTAACACAAATCTTAAAATGTCTTATTAATAAAAACAAACCCAAGGCCAGTTATAGGGGTGCATGCTGGAAGATCAAAGCAGCAAAACAGGCCACAGCTAACCTCACTTTGCTAATTCCTCAGTTGATCCTGTTTCCTCAGACTGGAAGCCTCTGTGTCTTCATCCGAATGGCACTCAGCTGAACTGCTGCTCGAAGCCTAAAAGCTTAACCAGCTCCAGTTCCTGATTTTCGTGCCTTATATACCTTTCTGTTTTCTGCCATCACTTCCTGGGATTAAAGGCATGAGTCTCCATGCCTGGCTGTTTCCAATGTGGCTTTGAACTCACAGAGATCCAGATGGATCTCTGCCTTTGGAATACTAGGATTAAAGGTGTGTGTGCCACCATTTTTTGGCCTCTATATCTAGTGGCTGTTCTGTTCTCTGACCCCAGATAAGTTTATTAGGGTGCACAATATTTTGGGGAACACAATATCACCACAATCATTCTTAAATTCACTTTTGCTTAAAAAGTCATTTGACCTTTTAAACACTGTCTTTCTATTGTACTGATCAATTTGCCTAGGCAAAAATCAGCATTTCTTATGATTATTACTGCTTACTCATCATCCTTAGAATCAAATGTTTCTCTACCAGCAAGGCTTTTCTTTTCCATGAATGCTGTAGCTATTACTTTTCATTTCTTATATAAATTTTAGAATCAGATTGTTAATTTCTATAAGAAGATTTTCTGGGGCTGGAGAGATGGCTTAGAGGTTAAGAACACTGGCTGCGGTTTTTCTCTCCTCCAACAGAGCAAGATGCCCAAGGGAAAGAAGGCCAAGGGGAAGAAGGTGGCCCCGACCACCGTTGTCATGAGGAAATGGGAGGCCAAAAAGGTGGTGAATCTTTTGTTTGAGAAAATACTCAAGAACTTTTGGCACTGGGCAGGACATCCAGCCCAAAAGAAATCTCACAAGCTTCGTCAAATGGCCCTGCTGGCTACATTAGTCTGAAGCGGCCATCCCCTATAAGCAGCTCAAAGTACCTCTTGCCATTAACCAGTTCCCCCAGGCCCTGGATGACAAACAGCTACCCAGCTGCTTAAGCTTGCCCACAAGTACAGGCCAGAGACAAGGCAAAAGAAGTAAAGGCTGTTGGTCTGTGCTGAGAAAAAAGCAGCTGGCAAAGGGGACGTCCCAGTGCTGTGGATATCGCTCTGTATAAATAAAATGCTGATTGGCCAGTAGCCAGACAGGAAGTATAGACGGGACAAGAAGAGAAGAGAATTCCAGCCTGCTGTCCAGGGAGCAGCATGTAACAGGCACATAGGTAAAGCCACGGAACAATTGGCAACATCTAGATTAACAGAAATGGGCTGAGTTTAAGTGTAAGAGCTAGTTAGTGGCAGGCCTGAGCTAATGGTTGAGAAGTTTTAAATAATATTAGCCTATGTGTCTTTATTTGGGTCTGAGCGGCTGCAGAAATGCAAAAACGCAGGAGCTGTGTGGACACAGGAAAACTTCAACTATATCCCAACTAAGAGACCCTGTCCTTTGAGCAGGGATCAATACAGTCACCACCTTGGTGGAGAACAAGAAAGTTCAGCTGGTGGTAATTGCCCATAATGTAGACCCCATTGAGTTGATGGTCTTCCTGCCTGCCCTGTGTCGAAAGATGGGGGTCCCCTACTGCATCATCAAGGGAAAGGCCAGGCTGGGGTAGTTGGTCTACAGGGCGACTTGCACCACTGTTACCTTCACACAGGTTAACTTGGAAGACAAGGGTGCTCTGGCTCAGCTGGTGGAAGCTGATAGGACCAATTACAAGGACAGATATGATGAGTCATTTCAGATCTGCCACCACTGGGTAGGCAATGTCCTGGGTTCTAAATCTGTGGCTTGAATTGCCAAGAACTCACCACTAAACTGGGTTAAATGTACACTGATAAGGTTTCTGTACATGACTATAATTACAAACTTATCTTCCGGGGGTGGGGGGGTAGGGACACTGGCTGCTCTTTCAGGGTTCCCAGGTTTGATTCCCAGCCCTGATATGACTGCTCACAACTGCCTGTAACTCCAGTTCCAGGGGATCAGATGCCATCTTCTGGTCTCTGCAGGAACCAGGACAGGCATGCAAGCAAAACATCCATACACATTAGAATAGAAAAGAAAAAAAGTTTGCTGAGGGCTGGGACTATAGTTCAATGATAGAGTACTTGCCCATCAGGTCCAAGACCCTGGGTTTGATTCCCAGCACTGCATAAACAAAACAAAACAAGTTAAAATATACCTTCTAAGGATGTGCTTGGCATTTTTAACTGACTCTACAAATCCATATAAAGAGAATTGACATTTCTTATAAAGTCCTAACTTTCAACTCATGAGCATGGTCTATCTTTCCACTTAAGTCTTACTTAATTTATTTCATCAATACTTTGTTATTTATAGAGATACCTCTTACCTATTTTCCAAAATTCTTTTCAGGGGTTTTGTGTTGTTGATGCTATTATAATTGAAATTGATTTCTTAATATTTTTGTTTTTCTGGTTGCTGGTAGTTAAGAATACCACTCATATTTGTATATTGATCTTAGAATCTCAGATTTTGCTGCATTTATGAATTAGATCCAGGAGTTGTTTTCATTGTGTTTCAAAATTATTTTGGAATTTTATATGTACACTTATAGCATCTGCAAATAAACACAGTTTTGCTTCTTCACTAATAATGATTATATGCTTTCCCCCTGTCTTGCCTAATTGTATTGGATAGCATTGAATGCTACATGTCATAGGCATGGGGAGCATGAGTGCCATGCTTTGCCCTTGTTTTAGAAAAGGATTTATTTATTTGTTTATTTATTTATTTATTTGTGTGTGTGTGTGTGTGTGTGTGTGTGTGTGTGTGTGTGTGTGCCCATTAATGAAGGCCAGAAGAGGGAGCTGGATCCTTTGAATCAGGAATTAAAGGTGGTTGTGAACTCCCAAACCTGGCTGCTGGGAAATGTACTCTGGTCCTCTACAAGAGCAGCAGCACACGGTCCCTTAGCTGCTGAGCCATCTCCTCAGCCGTACCTTTTTCTTCACCTTATACTTCATATTCTCCTCCATTAAAATGAGGATTGTGGGTTTAACATGCATGCTGTTTATCACATTGAAGAAGTTTTGCTTTATTTCTTTATTTTTCAAGAATGAGCATTGACTTTGTTCATGTGATTTCCTAGATCCACTGATGATTTTAGGAACTCTTTTTGTTATATACTTATAGGATCAATATATTGATTAGGTTTCAAATGTTACATTAACTGGATATCCCCAGAATAAATTTCATTTTGTTGTGATGTATTTCTTTATATGGTGTTGGACTCAACAGTTGTTAAGGGTTTTGATTCATCTGTTTTCACAAGTGGTATGCCTCTTTAATTTTATTTCCTGGTGAGGTCCTTGTCAGGTTTTGTTAGTTCGATTGTGGTTATGTGGGTCTCATAAAACAAACTCAGAAGTGTTTCCCATTCTACCTTTTGTGAGAGTTTGCGCACCATAGGTTTTTCTTTGCAAAAACATTTAATAGAATTTTACAGAAGAGCTGGCCAGGCCATAAGGTCTTATGGTAGGGAGGTTTTAAATTATTACTTCAATTTTTCTAATAGATAGGAGGTTATCTGGGTCATCTATTTTTTCTATCCATTTGGTAACTTTTGTTTTTTAAGAAGTTTTCCCATTTCGCATTTGTTGTCAAGTTCTTTAGCACACATTCCAGAAATTTCTCCCTTATTTCCAATTTTTGTTTTTCTTGACCAGCCTTCTGGTACTGTTTGTTGTTACTTGATTTTTTTTTGGGGGGGGGGGGCAGGGTTTTGCTTTACAGTCCAGGAAGAACTGAAACTTTCTGCATAACCCAGGTGGGACTTGAACATGTGATCCTCCTGCCCCAACCCCCTAAATGCTGAGAATACAAAATTGAACCAATATACTTACCTTTTAATCTATCTCAGGGACTTTTATATTTCTTTTTTTTTAATTATTTTTTATTATGTCTACGTATAAGGGCCATGTGCACATTAGTGCAGAACCCAAAGAGGGTGTCAAATCTCCTGAAGCTGGAGTTTCAGTTGATTGTGATCCACCCTGTGCAGGTGCTAGGAACCAAACTCTGGTCCTCTACAAGAGAATCAAGTACTCTTAACCATTGAACAATATCCCCAGCACCTACATGTCTTTTTTTTATGCTTTATATGTATATATAAATACACACACACACACACACACACACACACACACACACACACATATATATATATACACACAAAATACCCATATATGTACACACATACAAAATATCCATACGTATTTTGTATAGATATGGGTATTTTCCCTACATGTGTCTGCATTATATGCTTGGGGAGACCAGAAGAGATCATTGGATGCCCTGGAACTGGAGTTAGGAGACGATTGAGAGCCATGTGTAGACACTGGCAATCGGACTCAGGTCCTCTGAAAAAGCAGCCAGTGCTCCTGAGAGCTGAACCATCTCTCCACCCCCAGGCTCCTACATTTTTTAACCTTACTCAAAGAACTGAGATTTTTATTTCTTGCTTTATCCTATATTTGGTTGCCACCCACCTCATTTATTCCAGTTCATAGTTGCTAACCTTTAAAATTCCTTTTTATAATACTTTGCTTCGATTTGTTATTTTCTGGCTTATTAAGATTAAAAACTTAAGAAATTTTGGACTTTAATTATTGTTAATATGGACATTTTAAGGTAAAACAGTTTAGCAGATGAATCCTATACACATATTCACTAAATTGTATTGCTGTTCAATAGAAATATTTTTTAATTTCTTCTGTATTCGTTTAATATTCCTCATGTGACAAATTTCTGCAAATACAGACTTGAGACATTGTGCATTTGTCTTAAAATTCTAGAGGTAAGAATCTGAATTAAAGTTGAGGTGTTGACAAACCACCACTCATTTTAGAAGCGCTGGGAGAAAGGCCATTCCCTTGTCTTTTGCAGGCTACTGGTGTTTATTGGTTTGTTGTCCCTTTCCTTACACTTGAAGTGCACAGTCTGTCATCCTCTCTCCACTCAGATAATTAGTTCTAGTTTTGCATCTTCTTTCTCTGGTTCTGATTTTAGTTAAATTCTCTTTGACCAGAAGATATAGTGCTTGTAACTTCAGTCCTTCAAAATGTACTGAGTCTTAAGATTTTGGCCAAGCACATGGCATATCTCTGTAAATATCACACATGTATTTGAAAAGAATATGCTTAGCTACCACAGGCTATAATGATGGAATATAAATTAGGTTGATGGCATTGTTGAAATATTCATTCTTTCTGCTATTTTCCTGATTTGTCTGTCAACTTATAGGACAGAATTAATAAAATTCTCAACTAAGGCTGGGATTTATATGTTCATTCAGTTCTATTGATTGTTGTCCCATATTCTTTGAGACTCTTGCTATACAACTATCCTTCTGAGAATCACTATGTGTTTTTATCAATCGGCTCATTTACCATTATGAAAAATCCTTTTTCTTTTTTTGTGAGATCCTTTATTTCAAACACAAATTGGACATTAATAGTGTCATTACAATTCCTTATGTGTCCTCAGTATACTTCTCCCATCATTCATTGTCGCCTTACCTACCATTACATGTTTCATGACAGCATAGAACCAAGTAGTTTTCTAGTGTTCTGACAGTGTCTGAAAAGTGCTTTGTCCACGAACTTTGATTAGATTACTGGTAGAGCTTCTGATGACTGGTCCTAGGAATTCGATGCACATTTCCCTAAACTATGTCCAGATCTTTGCAAATGGCCCTTGTTGTGGTTTGCATACAATTTCTTCCTCTAAAGGTTCATCTTCTGGAAGCTTGGTTTTCAGAGTAAGGATTCCAAGAGGTGGTGCATGCATGCAATGCACAGATATACATGCAAGCAAATCATCCATATACAAAAATACAGAATGAAAGAAAGGGGGTGGAAGGTAATTACTTCAAGAGGGGCACCTAATGGGAAGTGATTAGCACACTTACCTTATGACCAGACCGTCTTCTTGAATACTGGGTTAGTTCTATGAAAACTGAATTAAGTCTTACAAGAGGAAATCAGGTCCTAGGGTAGTGCTTCTCAACCTATGGGTTTCTACCCCTTTGGCAAACCTCTAGCTCCAAAAATATTTACGTTAATATCTATAACAGTAGCAAAATTACAATTATGAAGTAGCAGTGAAAATAATTTTATGATTGGGGCTAACCACTGTATTAGCATTAGGAAGGATGAGAACCTCTGTCCTAGGGGACCAAGGTAGGTCTCTCAGGACTGGGTGCATTACTATAAATGTGAAATATTTTAATGCAAATCTTCTCTCTCTCTCTCTCTCTCTCTCTCTCTCTCTCTCTCTCTCTCTCTCTCTCTCTCTCTTCTCCCTCTCTCTCTCTCCCTCCCTTCCTCCCTCCCTCCCTTCCTTTCTCTCCATGTGATCCTATTCACCTTGAGTTCCCTTCCAGAAACTGAGCAAATGTTGATCTCATATGTCTCTGACTCATAAGAATGAGCCAAATAAATAAATAGCCTTTTTGTTTTATTAACTACTCCTCTTCAAGTATGTTATTATTACAACAGAAAATGGAGTAACATCTTTTTGTTGAATTCTCCTCAAATTTGTGAAGAGATCATTTATTTCCACAGGAGCTAGGACTGACATTGGCCAGGATCCTGAGAATTGTGTCAGATACAAGCAAAGTATAAAATATGGTCCCTATTTACAGTCAGTCACACAGGAATGAATGATTTGTAACAAGGCTATCGAACAGTAGAACATCTGCACTTCAGGTTTTCAGCTGTGAAATGAAAAGAGTGAACTCAAACTTGCTTTAAAGGATTCCACAAAGAAAACATGTTCTGCCAAGTTTCTATCTCACTAATCATCTTTATCATTGTCTGACTGTTATTTCATTAAAAATAAAACAGATTTTCAAGGTATGGTGGTAGCTTTTGGCTCCAATGCAACACTACTGTTAACATCTTTATAACCTGTGAGATTTGATACAATGTCTAGGATTGCCCAATGAGGAGTAGGAGGGCTGGCATGACATTGTCATGGATGTTGACAACCTGAAGATGGACACAACAGGCTCAACTTAAGGATGGTTGTCTGGGAAGGAGAGAACTCACAGGGACAAGGGCATTTCAGGTTAGGTAGAGACTGAGAATTCAAACAAGACCCAAACTGAAGTCTGATATGTAACAAGATGCAATGGGTGATTGGCTTGTGATGGAATCGGATGGAACTAGATTTTAGAAGCCTCTTAGTACCAGCTGGGCACACACATCTTGCTGTCCCTTCTCAGAAAATACAAACCATTATAAGAGTCTTGCTATTAGTATAATTTCTTTCCTAATTGGGTACTGTTTTCTTCCATTGTGTGTATGAGTTCAGACAGCAGTACTGTTCAAGGTCACACCTGGCACATGTCCATGGAAGCAACAAGACGCTACAGAGGACTGAGCTCCCAGCTAGAAACATTGGTTTTTTTGTTTTCTGGACCCCTTTGAGGAGCCATTGCCTGGTAGGGAACTTCAAGGTTGGGCTGATTTTTCAGATCAGTGGTATTCAAAGGGCCAAAGTCTACTGTTTACAAAGAACTTTCTCATCTCTGTCTGGTTCCTAGAACAGAATTCCCAAAAAGCAAAGAGTCTCCCTTGGTGGAGCTATTTGGTGGCTGTTTACACATTTGCACAATTAACATGCCTTTTAGATGTAAATAGAAATCAGCCCAGAGGAACACACTATTAAGTAGCGGGCAACGTGCAGCGTGTTTTAATAAAGCTGTCAGTGAAGGGTTAACCTCAGTCCTTGCAACCACTCCTGGGGCATCAACAGCACCAGGCAGAGGCCTGCTGAATAGCTGAGCTCCCACAATGCAGCAGAGAGGGCAGTGTTGTGAGGTACTCCCAGGTGACACTGTTTGAATGTCATTTAAAGTTCACTTTCATTATTTTAATTGTCACTGTAAAAATTTCCCATTCAGGACTGATTATGTTCTAAGAGAAATCAGAACTTAAATTCCAATCAATCATAATTGAACATGTTGTTGCAAGTGGCATATAAAGCTGTGTCTCGGATGTGATTAAGACAAGTATTAGTTACTTGGGGAAAGCTGTAGGGAGATCTAGGAGCAAGCAGGATTAATGCTGAATAATTTACATGGCCGAAGTTATCAGAGGAAGAGGAGCAGAAACAGTTGAGAGGTGGTTCTGTGTGCTCTGGAAGGATGGGGCTAATGCTTGCAGCTCACATTGCAATCACCCCAAAGGTTATGAGAAGGGCTGAGATAGCACTGAAGCATCATAGGATCTGACACCAAACTTTCTGGAGACTGGCTGAGTTTAGGAAAGCTTGTAGTTTCTTTGGGTCTCAGTTGTTTAATAAGATAATACACAATCTGGTCTAGTGAGTTACCTCAGAGGGTAGAGGTGCTTGCCACACAAGCCTGGAGCCCTGCATTTGATTACTGGAACCCAGAGGAAGGTGGAGGGAAAGAAATAACTTCACAAAGTTGTGCTTTTTCCTCCACATGCATACAAAGTACTTGTGACATATTTCCACACACTTCACATGTGTGCATGTAGGTGTGTGCATGCCTAAGCTCTGTCAAAATGGGAAGAAGAAGGCATAAGAATGGCCATTAAGAACCAGCCCAAGACATTTGATGCCATTGAGATGGAGTACTGAGAATTAAGGTCAGAGTCCCACAGAGAGGGAACCATTCTTCTCACCTAAGCCCCTCCCTTTCTGCCTCTTCCCAGATTTACTTGTATATATGGATCGTGGGCTTAAGGGGCCATCCTTGTTGGATCAAACAGATCTTAGCTCCTTTGAACTCCAACCACAGAGGAAGAGTCCTTTGCTTGCCCCTTGTTCCAAAACTCAGTTGCTGGGATAGAGGAGAATTTAAACTTTGGAATTAGGAAAATCAACACATCATATTTCTTAATCTCTGAGGCCTGACATTTGGATTGTAAATCGGGAATCATGACTACCCTATAGGGCTGTAGAAAGAATAAGCACAATAATGACAGAATTGCCCAATTGTAAGTTCCGACATAATATTAATCCTTGTGAGCTTCAACCCATCAATACTACAGAGTCTGTCCGGGGCGTTTCAGAATAGAGGCCAAAGATAAGTTCCCATGGTTTCTGCTTCTGGGGTGTTTCTAAATGTTGACAGTGCTCTGTCCCGCAGTTCCTGTGGCTGAGCTCGGTGTGTGCCACACTCCCTCCCTCCTGCTCTCAGGAAGGTATCTGGAGGAAAGAGGAAATCCAGAAAGTGGCTCTTCCTTTTCTGGAAAGTGCCAACAGTCTCTGGTTCCAGAATATCCCAGAAAGAGAGGACTTCCACACTCCCCCGCCCCCCAGACCCCATTTACAAACCAATTTTCCTGGAAAGGGAAGTCGGGGGAATCGTCACGAACCTAATAAAGGTCTCTGAAAACAATGTTTCTCCATTTGAAAAATAAACCATGTCTTTAAATGCATTAACTCTGTGGGGAAATAAATGTAATAAACCAAATTCAATCCCTGCCAACATTTGTTTTCTTATCTATGTAAAATCAATATACTTGTTGCAATTATGTCTTTCAATAAATCCTCCCAAAGCCTTATTTTCTCATAAGATTTCCTGCCGCACGCAGATTCATTGCGTTCATTTTCCATCTAGAGAAATTGTTTCTTGCGTTTTCCAGCCATCCAGTTTCCTTGAAGGAGGCTGTTGCCCGCCCTTAGTGACTATGTCCCTTCTTCAAGGGCCATTTAGGCAGCAATTACTTTAATTGGATTGTGGTGCCCACCCGGCTGGATTTTGCACTGATAGAACAGCCCTCTTCAGAGTAGGGGTGAATTTTCTGGCCCAAACTGACATCAGTCTGTTCCTGCCTTGCCTTTCTATGGTTTTCAAAGGGCAGCTGGGAGAACTTTCATCTTTTTCTCTGTTGGGCATGAGCAGGAAAGCGGCTGTCTTATTAGGGAAGGGATGGCAGTGGACTTTTCAAATGGGACTCTTTTTACAGACATGTGTGTCTGAGCTCGTCTCTGACAGGTTTAGAGATGGAATGCACCAGGCCAGAGCCCCAGGAATCTTAAACTTAAGAGATGACCAGTGTGCCCCCCACCACCCTGCCCCAAAGTGTAAGTATGAAAGGAGTAAGAGGACCTGCACACAGTGCTTGGCCCTTGTACAGCAGGCTTCCATCCCTCTCATTGCAGAGACAGAAAAAGATCAGGACGGGAAGCAACTGGCCTCAGGCAGCCAACACTGAACTTCAGTTCGTGACTCTGCCCTAATGTGATGCTAATTTCCACATGGCTTCGATGTCTTCCCTTTCCCCCTACTTTTTCAGGTTGGTATGAAGGGTAAAATAGTTAATTTTAGTTGTCAACTTGACTGGATTAAGAGATGCCTGGAAAACTGATCAAATATTAATTCCGGGTGCAACTGTAAAGGTATTTCTGGGAGACACTGGCTTGGTCAGGTGGCTGAATGAACCAGATCTCAGTATGATGTGTGCCATCCAACCAAATGGTGGACTGGTTAGAACGAGAAAAGGAGAAAAAACGAAAAAAGTAGTTACTTTTTCTACTGGAGCTGAAACAGTCTCCCCCATACCCATCATGCACTTGGGCCTCAGAAGCACTCTGCCCTTTGAACTTCAAGACACAGTAAAGATTCTTCAAGTTCTTGGGTCTTTGTCCTTAGATTAAGCTACACCACCACTGTTGGAAGATCTCTGTCTCATAGATGTTATAGAACTCATCAGCCATAATCATGAGGGCCATTTTCCCTCCTAATTCTCTCTCTCTCTCTCTCTCTCTCTCTCTCTCTCTCTCTCTCTCTCTCTCTCTCTCTCTCTCTCTCTGTGTGTGTGTGTGTGTGTGTGTGTGTGTGTGTAAGCTTAGAACTGCCATCCATCATATTCACATTGGTTTGTCTCTCTGTAGAAACCCTGGCTAGCACACAGGCTCACTCTTAGCTTTCCTTATGTCTCCCAGGATTCCATGTTCTGTCTCCAGATCTCCAGATCTCCTCCTGCTTCCTTTTCTCCCTGTTTCTTGCCCATTAATTATTATTGTTTATTTTCTTGTTTTTACAAACTTTTTTTCACCAAAGCTTCCCCCCTCCCCTGTCCTCAGTCCCCCTCCCCCATCCACTCCTCCTCTATTGTTTCTCTTCAGATACAGGTAGATATCAGCCAGCCATGGTATATCAAGCTACAGTGAGACTAGGAACCCCCTCCTCCACCAAAGTTCAATAAGGCAATCCATCAGGAGGAATGGGTCCCCAAATCAAGCAACAGGGTCAGAGACATCCCCCGCTCTCACTGCTAGGATTCCCACATGAAGACCAAGTTACACAACTGTAACATGTATTCAGAGGTCCTAGGTCAGTCCCATACAGACTCCCTGGCTGTCAGTTCAGTCTCTGTGAGCCCCTATGAGTCCAGGTTAATTGGTTTGGTGGGTTTTCCTGTGGTGCCCTTGACATCACTGGGTCCTACAATCCTTCCTCCCCCTCTTCTGTAGGATTCTCTGAGCTCTGCCTAATGTTTGGCTGTGGATTTCTGCATCTGTTTCCATCAGTTGCTGGGTGAAGCCTCTCTAATGACAGTTGGACTAGGCACCAATCTATGAGTACAGCAGAATATCATTAGGAATCATTTCATTGACCTTTTTTGCCACTCGTTTGGTTCTATCCTAGGTCTCTGGGGTATCTCGCTTCTGGGTCCTGGCCCTCAGTGGTATGGATCTCCAACTGTAGCAGTCATTAGTTGGTCACTCCCACAATTTCTGTGCCATCTTGGATGTGGAACAAGGGGAACACTCCTCCACTGCAAACTTGTACAGCCACTTTGGAAATAAAAAATGGCAGTTTCTCAGAAAATTAGGAATTGAACTACCTCAAGACCCAGCTATACTACTCCTGGGCATATACCCAAAGGATACTATACCATACCACAAGGACACTTGCACACCTATATGCATAGCAGCTTTATTCATAATAGCCAGAAACTGGAAACAACCTAGATGCCTGTCAACTGAAGAATGGATAAAGAAAATGTGGTACATTTATACAATAAAGTATTACTCAGCGGTTAAAAACAATGACATTAGGAAATTTGCTGGCAAATGGATGGAACTATAAAAGATCATCCTGTATAAGGTACCCCAGACCCAGAGAGACAAACATGGCATGTTCTCACTCATAAATAAATATTAGCCATAAGTGAAGAAGGACAACACTACAACCCACAGACCCAGAGAATCTAAGTGACAAGGAAGGCTGGAGTGGGGGAGATGGATGAAGCTCACTGTAAAGGGGAAATAGAATGAACATTGCCAGAGAATGGGGGGAGGGACTTGGAAGGGGTAATAGGGATGGGAACAGGAGGGATCAGGTAGGGGAGAATAGAGAGAGAGAGAGTACTGGAAGATACAACTGGAATCTGGGGTCGTCTCTAAGATGAGCTAAAAACCTAGAGCAATAGAAACTCCCAGGAATGTATGAGGGTGACCTAGCTAAGACTCCTAGCAATAAGGGATATGGAGCCTGAACCGGCCATCTCCTGTAACCAGGCAAGACTTCCAGTGGAGAGCCTGGGACACCAACCCAGCCACAAATTCTTTGACCTACAATTTGTCTCGCTTACAAGCTGTTTTTTGCCTCTTATCTCATCCTCTCCCAGGGCACCTGCACCCAGTGTCAGAGGAGGGACTGGAGCTGGCCCGGCCTCCCCACCTGCCTGCTGCACTCCGGGCTATCCTGCAAATTGGCTGCTTGTTTCAATGACTCCTCTGAGTGATTGCAAAGGCATGGAGGAAGCACTTGAAATGACTCTCTCTTACAAAATGCTGTTTGTTGTGTCAGAACAGGAAAAGGCCTGGGAAAGTCCCAGCAGCATGGTACAACTTGACACACTGAGGAGACAGGAGATGAATGAGCTGCCAGAGCTGCTGAAGACACTGTAGACTTTCACTTATTTATTGAGCTAAATTATTTATCTTAAGGAGTTAACTGCTCTGACTCGTTTATCACAAGCTCCAGGTCCAAGCATTGTTGCGAACAGGAATATGTGACCCCAGCAGTGAAAACAAAGACTAAACAATTAAAAAGAGAGAAGTTGATACACTCTTGATTGCAGGCTCTTTGCTCTGGAAGGAAAAGAACAGTGGCCTAGAAGTGGTGGCACACACATGCACCATCCACACCATGAAAGCATTTCTGGGCTAACACTTTGCCCTACTCTGCTATACTGATGGGTGGAGTCTGTGACTCCAGGTGTCATAGCCACCAGGTTAAAGGGGGACCATAAAACAGCTTCCTGAGATGTGGTCAAAGGCTTCAGAGCCTTACAGAGATGAAAGGATCTTGTTCAATATTTATAAAGCCCCAGGTAGCTCCTCCTCCCCCTTAGGAATTAGGTAATTATCACTAGCAGGAGGTTTACCATCCACCTCTTTTCAATTATTAATCAGCAGAAAAGGCCAAGTATGCACAGAAACCCAACTGTGAGTGCTAACAGGTATCTTTCAGTGTGAGGAGCCCAGAATTTGCTACAGACAAGAAAACCAAAGGTGGCACTTGCCCCTCCTTCCAAACTCTCCAAGGGGTTCTGAGGGAGAAGCTGGCTCAGCTTACACAGGAAGTCATGACTAGCTACCATTTGTTACTTGGAAACAGTCCTTCTGTGATAGTCTGGGTATTGTTTGAAGACTGTACTAGAAAAAGAAAATAAATAAGAAATATTTTCCTAAATCAGTTTGTGCCTTTCCACAGTAGAGAAGGCCAAAGTCCAAAGACCAACACTCCAGGCTTTGAAACAAGACAAATTTGGATTTTTGACTTTCTAAATTCCTTGCGATATTATCAACCTCTATGTCCATCCATATAATGGAAATAACCATCAACACCTGATAGGGTTGTTTTTAAGAATTAATCTCTTGAGCCTCCATGATCAGCAGTCAAAATAATAACAGTGATGACTACTGTTCCTGCCTGCTTGCTTCATGTTATCCTTCATTCACAAATCTGCTCTTCTGTCCTTGTCATCTAGCCGAGGAAAACTAAAAAAAAAAAAAACAACTTTAGATTTTCAGAAGAGCAAGAAGTCCTTTGATTTCTACATAGCTCTTCTCAAGAATCAATGTAATACAGCAACTGTCAACTCCCTAGAGCCCCATCACCGTGGTGACTGTGAGCTGTGTAATGACAGTGCAATCCAGAGACACATTTTGGTAGAAAGGGCCCTGAACTTGGAGTCAGAGGTCTGGGATTTAAATTTTGTTTCTACCACTTCCCAACTGGTAACCATGGACTGTCGGTCACTCCATTCAGCTCTGTGAGGTGGGTGGGTAATAACTAGGTTATAGGTGAGAAAAGCACTTCAGAAATTACCGGAAGAGAGCTTTATGAACAGCGGTGGCTTTTATTAGTAAGATATGAGTACTTTATTTAGCTAAGAAAGATGTTCATCAACAAGGCATGAATGCCTTTTGCTGGGCCTTTTGCCCTTGACAGTCACTCCTTGGACAAGGCTCTGCTCAGAAGGCAAGAAAGGCTCTGGAGAGGGCTGGAAAATGGGTCTATGGTGGTTGTATCTACAAGGTAGGCTAAGAAAGAGATAGCTTTTAAAAATAGACAAGAAGAACTGTAGGTAAGAACTATTTACAAATATGTGGGCAGGATTTAGGAAAATCACTAAAGATGTTCAGCAACCCAAAAGAAGAAACTACAGGGCTTACTCAGCCTTAAAGAGGTTGGAGATGAAGAGCCTGGAACTTGAAAAATACTGTGTCTGACAGGACCAGATATGGGAGTCACACAATTAGCTCAGAGAAGGAAGGGAACGAAAGCATCTGTCTCTTTGCTCTGTCCACTTGCTCTAGATTAACCCAATCTGAAGTTAGGAGGCTACACTTGAAGACCCAAGTCCTTGACCAGAAGCAAGTTTGGAAAAGAAGAGGGTGGCTCTGGGGACCCCTGTAGAAGACAGTTTATGTACACACACATTGAAAGTCAAAGGAACTTCGATAAATATTACTCAGCGCAGGGTACCAAGCGGATGATTCCTAGTGACCCTTGTGCCTCTATGAATAATCAGTTACTTTTCTAACCATGTCTTCTAAAGCTTAACTTGGAAACCAAGCTACCAAACTGGACCTAGGCAGTAAAATCTCCGATGGCCCTTTGCTTTAATCCACTCAAATTGTCGATGTTTCTAACAACCCATCTTTGACTTTCCTCCTGGTGATGAGCTCTGTTGTTATAATCTCAGGACATCTGGTCAGTTCAGTGCAGTGAGAAGCCTCTGCAGCAATCTGTCAATTTCTGGAAAGGCAGCTGATGCAATTCACTCTCTTCTATCACTGCTTGGGGCTCAGTAAAAAAGGTCAGTTCCTGTCTAGCGGCTGTTCACACTTTGAATCCCAAAGATGCTCATCAGATCTGCCCGAGATGAAGCCTGGTTGAATTCTGGCAGAGGCTACAGTAACAATGAGAACCTCATCTGAACTTATTGGTAGGGTTCAGGATCAAGTTACTCGAGTGTAGCATTGGAAGCAATTGAGTCTCTGCCTTGTCCCTTGAGTTCCTTCCATGAGAGCTAGACTGTCTTCAAAAACAATTCGTAAGAACAAGTTGATCTAAAAGACATAACTTTATTTTATTTTACATACCATGTTATCTCACTCCATGGACAAATCTTTTGCTTTGATCTCTTCATTTATTCTTTCTTCAATTTGCTGCTCATTCTGAATTAGAATTCACTTTATGGATTCTTTAATCCTACTCAGTCATCCTGCTTGTTTGTTTCCGTTATCTTATCCCTCTAATCCTCGCCAGATTTTCTGTGCTGTTTCTCCTGAACAGATGCTTTTGAGATCTGACTACCTATTAATCTTGTAGACTTCCAGGAATAAAGGGAAGCCTGGACCATTTGAAGATGTACTTCTCTAGCTACTTGGAAGCTCTTGTACTAATTTCTGTCTGTGTTCTGGCTGCCTTCATGTAACTGAATCTCTGGTCCATCTTCAGAAAGTCACACTCAGTTCTCAGGCCCCATGTTCTCCTGGCTGTGATGTTAGTGGTTGCCATCATTGTTCACACAGAAGTCATTGTTCATGGTGTGAAGTAGATTATTATTGTATCATTGAAGACTTTCCGAACACTTGCATGAAAATTTCTTTTTCCTTTCCTTTTTCTTCTTTTTGTTTTTTTCAAGACAGGGTTTCTCTGTGTAGCTTTGCGCCTTTCCTTGATCTCACTCTATAGATCAGGCTGGCCTCGAACTCACAAAGATCCACCTGGCTCTGCCTCCTGAGTGCTGGGATTAAAGGCGTGCACTACCACCGCCCAGCTTGCATGCAAATTTCTATGATCTCCTTTGATAGAAAAAAAATTTTTCCTGATATTCTTCTTTTTCCATTTCCAAGTATTTGCTGGTTTTTGTTTGTTTTGTTTTATTTTTTCATGTCTCTCTTTTCCCTAAGCTCTGTGAAGGCATGTTGTGTTTCTCAGGATTTAACCGGTGGGGATGATGTTAGTCTGAATGGCTGCCCTGCTAGCTACAAGTCAGTGGAATGATGAAGGATAATGAAGGCAGATTCCCTGATCTTTGGAGGATGTAGACATACATACTCAATGAGAACTTGGCATAGGTATGTACAACTCTCTTCACAAATAAGGAAAGCAGGAAGAGCTAGCTGCAGAAAGCCCAAGGAGGCTCCCAGTAAGGGGATTTCCTAGAGAAGTCCCAGCCTTCACTCCTCTTTGCCTTTCCAGGGAAAGAGATATGATCCATCCCCTTGGGAGGGCATAGTAAGACTCAGGATTGTGAGCTGTGCTGGACACTGCATTTTTCCCCTCTTAGGCTAACTTGTTAAAATGTTTCACAAATAGGTATATTCTAAGAGAATCGATGATCCCTTGGGCTGTAGCATATTGCTTTCATGGTACCTTCTACTTTCCCTCCCCAAATCAACTATTACATGCAGGTCTTACTTCTTACTAGCTGTTCAGCATGAATTACTTGCTTACACATCAAAGAACCTAGGGAGAGAGAAAATGAAAGAAATGAGTCAATGATGGTATAATTCCAGACTTCGCAAAGCTGATTGGCAAAGGGAACTTTTATTTTGGAAAAGCAATATGTCTCTCAGCACCTAGACAGCATTAGGAGAAGAACGCATAATTGTGCCCTTGTGGAAGGGGATCCATTTAATATCACTAGACAGATAGTTTTGATCTTGATTTACCTTAACTTATCCTGGAAATGAATCACACAAACACTTGCCCTATACAAAGACAAAAAGACAACTTTCTTTTTTTGGGTCACAAGTCAACTGTAAGTAGGAGACAGTCCTTGGCATAATTAGAAAATTGCTAGACTTTATATGTTGGTGAAGGGCAACCACTTGAAATTAGAGGCCCATAGTGTGACTCAGACTTTGTATTTTTAGAGAATAGTCATATCCACTAACCTAAAACGATCTGTTCCTAATAATAACAAGGCTGCTTACGTTGCTGTTCACATCACCCACAGACCATCTTGGAGACTCCTATTTTAAACTCCAGCATGTCTTACCAGACATGAGGGAAAATGCCATCCCTTCCCCAACAGCTCATTATCTAGAGAATAGAATGTTCCCATGGAAGACTTGGGAGGTTTGGAAATTGTCATCCTCCTCTGAGGATGTGATTCTGAGACTTTCTATAAGCTCAAGACTTAGGCTCCCCACTGAGTTTCCTCTGATCACTCTAGACACATTGACATTTAGCCTCATGAAATTAATTTTCTGCAGAATCCAGTTGACAACCATGAAATGCTTTGGGGCTTTCCATGTGATAGTATAGTTTTTAAAGTTTTTATAATAGAATATTACTGTTTGCTTTGTTAAATTTGCTTCTAATTTTATCATAAGCTTTTGAGGGTTAAGTCCTTAATATGCAATTATTTATATATGTAACTGCATCTTCCTTATGGAATATGTACAGAAATTTAGGACTATGTGCAGATGTCAAGTTGCTTAGGTTGGAGGTACCTTTCTACATTTTCCTTTCATCTGACTTTTCCCTCTGACTTTTATTATCCTATCATCTTAATAGAGTGCCTGTACAGAATGAGTGGATAATAAATACTGATGGAGCTATTAAATGTATGGCAGAGCTCAGAAATATGAGACTGACATCCTGACCACTAAACTAAGGAGGTACCTCAGAGATCGGAATTACCTTTCCCCCACTTTCTCCTTCATATAATCGAAGTTTTAGGACAAAAGCCTTGGCTTTGGCAGCACCAACAAACTAAGCTCAGTCACTTGTGCCAATTTGCCAATTACAAAGACAAGAAATGCTAAACAGCAGACAGAGGAGATGAAATCAATGCAAGATTAGAGGATCGAATAAGGAGGTTCAGTGACTCCAAGTTCATCTTGGGCAGCTGACATAGGCTCTAGGTTTAAGAGAGAAGGAACTGGGAAGGGGATAAATGAGATGTACGAGTAAGTTTCCCTGGTTATGGTGCAGCGTCTGGTTGATGAGTGTTTCAGTTCTGGTTCTTCAACATGGTCTGAGAAATTGTCAATGCTGTCATCACTTGATGGAACAATCTGGATCCTGCAAGTTGACTGCTTCGGCTCCGCAATGCAGCCCCACTATCATGGATAATTACCCTTCTCTGAAGGTTGGTCTGTCCATCCAGGTTTGGCTATTCTTCAAATCCCAGGTAGCTGAAGGTTTGAGACTGAGTTATCTCTGTGCCTTCAGTCTGAAGCAGGAAGAGGCAGGTTGGATAGGATGACATACCTCAAGTGATGAATGTGGTCTGTAAAGGGACAAGCAGGATTCTGACCTAAAATAAAAAGGATGCACAAAATGAAAGCAGAGATGCCAGTTTCTTTCTTTCTTTTTTTTTTCTTGCTTTGTTACCTTATGAGCTTAAGAGAGGAATCAATACCTTTTAGGAAAATAAAGAAAGAAAGGAAAAGCAGATTCTACATGAATGTTAAATGTGTGCAGAACAGAAACAAAAATCTGTTTATCCCTAGAATTTTTTAGATTAGAGAACAATTGTCAACATGCTGCTTTCACAGTCTTCATGAATAGGAATTTTGTTCACAGATGCGAGTATAAGTCTTCAGGAAGCTCACTGCCATCAGGGAAACTCTAGTTATTAGAAATACCTTCCTATGTACATCTTATGCTCGTGTAATATACTGGTGCCTTAACACACTAATCAGAACCCAGACCAAAAGACGGGATACTAAAAAGTAAATATGAGTCTCCTGTGCATCAAACTGTTGTCCAACATCCAGCCCAGGTTTAATAGCAGAATAAACCATAGGAAAGGAAAGAGTACTCAAATCCAACAGCTCGACCACACCATGCGTATGACAGGCACATTCCAAGGATTCAGGACAAACCCACTCCAGTACTTCATTGGTTCCTTTTTTTCCTTTTGCCCATTGTCTATCACTTTTGTCTTTTTACGATACTTTCAGCAATATTTTTACTTTTCATGTCTTTATAAACTATGTTTTAAATTATATTTCATACATTTACTTTTGTTTGCACACTGTTTTTCATTATCAGAAAATCTATTTTCTTTCCTTTCATGGTTTTCTTCTTTTCTTTTTGCTGAATTTCCACACTTTTCTTTATACTGTAGTATTTTAAATTCATTTTATTAAAAAAACCCTCATACTTCCATATTTTATTCTCCCCACATCTATCTGACTTTTAGTTTATTGATCTTTTATCTTACATAACATTCTTCTACAACTCTATTCTTATTTTTTCTTTTACTTATTTAATGTTGTTTCTCCTCTATTTTTTCTATCCACTTATGTTATTTCATTTCTTTCCCATTCCCACACTTACATCAAAAGTAGCTGCTCCATAACAAAGTCCCCCAATAAAGCCAGATGTGAGATTAAAACAAACAGATGTACAAGATACAGCACAGAGGAACATGAAAAGATAACATGACTTCCCTCAAAAGATTATAATCTCTCAACTCCTAAATTCAATAATACTGAAATAGATAAATAACTAGATAAAGATTTCAATAATAATTGGATTGTAAAAATAATCAATGACCTCAAATAAGATGCAAGAGAGAAAGAAAATGAATTTAACCTGAGACCTGGAAAGGAAAGTCAGCAACACAGAGGAAAGGCTTGGCACAATGGATGAGAAAGTCAATACCATGGAAGACAGAGTTCTGTTCTTCATAAATTTCCCAGTCTGTGACATCTTGTGATAGCAACAGAATGGGCTCATACAAGACTTACATGTAAAATCTAAAACCATGTAACTTCTGGAAGAAATGTAAAAAAAAAATTCTTTGTGATCTTGATTTGCTTCTCTTCCCCATCCCCACTGTGATATGAAAAGCATTATTTATATTAAAAAAAGAAAATATAAATTGGACTTCAGTTGTGAAAAAGAAGGTACTGTAAAGAGCTGAAGTGATATGAATGAATCTCAAAATTATGGTGAATGACAATAGCCTGAAACAAAATGATAGAAAATGCAAGTAAATCTACAATTGCATAAAATTGAGCAGTGGTTGCATGGGGCAAAGATGGAGGTGAGGACATATGTGGGAAAGAAGGGTTGCAATAGAGGAGATGATAGGTGTCCACATGACCCTGACTGTGGGGACAGTTTTCATAGACACGTGTCAAAGCATTCCAATTATACACTTTAATGGTGTAAGATTTAATGATTATCAGTTGCACATCAGGAAGGTGTTTTACAGTCTTTAAGTAAAGGTAGCTAACAGATTCAGAACTGGAGCTCCAGAGAGGAAAATGCCACCTCTCAGTTTCATATTTGCATGTGGCTAAGCTAACACTGTCCCATGTTACTTAAGAATACGCTATTTCCAGAAATGCATCATAAGGTGACTTCATAGTTTCATAAGTATTGTGGAGTGTGCATTACTAACATACAGGGAATTGTGCAAAACACACCTACATGTGTATATGTGTGTGTGCGCACATGTGCGTGCGCGCACGTGTGTGTGTGTGTGTGTGTGTGTGTGTGTGTGTGTGTGTGTGTGTTTTCTAGGGCCAAAAGGGACACAAGATGGGACTGAATCAAGCATAAGTGAAAATTATGGAAACATGATGTAAGAGTTTGCTGCCATTACTCACCACCTTATTTACAAGTGCACTACCCTTTGTACAACTGTCAAGGCACCAGGTCTGCTTATATTAGCCTCACCACAACCATAAGTACTGAATTATGGTATTATTTCATGGTGACTTTAGTGTCATTGAGCAATAAGAATTCTTCAGTTCCAATATAATCTTTGGGGGCTATTGTAATAGATATGACCCATCTAGGGCTCAAATGTCATTATAAGGCACATGGTAGAATTTGAACTCAATTCTTTCCCCTCTATAGTATACATCTCTAAACTAGCACAATCCTTATAGAGTCAAAGGTCTATAAACCCATCCCAAGCCTTAGACCAAGGAAAAGACTGCCCCACCAATAAATACATACTGTAAGAGTAAGTCCACTCACAGAAATTTAGAGATCTTCTGCCATCATAGAGAACCAATGGCAGTAAATATCTATTCGTGTTCCATCTCAAAAAGACCACCTGGCATCAGGCAGGCAACGTTCACTCTTCTTCAGCCTCTCTAGGATTGAGAGACCCAGAGCTTTTACCACTTGAGCCAAGGGACTGACTCTTCTACCCGACTGTGGACATATGTTGGGAAGGACGCATGCATGTTGGCAAACGCCTAGTACAACTAGTTTGTAGCGTATCTGAATGTTTCACTGAGAACAAAATCAGAACATTCAGAGGAAGAGCATTGCTCCCACAACAGTTACTGCAAGATGAAAAAAGAGACTTCAGGAAACTGTCTGGCATGTTCAATAGAATGTGAAATGTTTGCTTTCTGAAAGAGCAGACAGAAATAATAAAGAAAAAAGGGGGAAATTGAGGCAGAAGAACCTAAATGGAGCAAGATATGACAGATGCATTGAAAAGAGAAATGAGTAATGCTGGAAAGAAGGACAAAAAATAAAGGAGAGAAAACTCTGTATCTTTGGAGCTGAGAAATTGCTCTGCAGTAGAGAAATCCATGAAGACAGGTGTGGTAGCAGGGTGAATTGTGAAATACTGGATTGGATCCTTGTTATGGTTTGAATCAGAAAAGTTTTCATAGGTTCATGTTTTGTTCCCCAGCACAAGGCAGGAGTTTGAGAAGGTATGGAACCTTTAGGAACTGGAGCCCAGCTGGAAGTTGGCAACTGGGGGCTGACTTTTGAAAGTTACAGCCTGGCCCTATTCTGGAACTCTCTGTGTTTCCTGGTGAGCTGTGATGTGAGGAGCCTCCACCATGAACATTGTCATGCTTTCCCCTCTGTGATGGACTAAAACAATAAGTCAAAATCTTTCTTCTCCTGCATTATATCTGTCAGATATTTTGCTCACAGCAATGCAAAAATAACTTATACAATTCTATACTACAAATAGGCCATTTGTGGAAAACCACTGAAATTAGAAAAACTGGAGTTTCATTAATATTAATGTTCCATACTGTAACGAGCTGAATAATGTCCCCTTCAGTCCAACACTCACCTTCTGGTATCTGTGAATATGTTACTTTGTTTGGACAAAGGGAAATGGAAAATATAATTGAGGTTTGTACATTAAGATGAAGAGCTGATCTGTAGTAGGAAGCAGAGTCCTTTGGGTATATGGCCAGGAGTAGTATAGTTGGATCATATGATGGTAGATATGTTTCTAGTTTTCTGAAGAACTGTTATGTGTCTGTAAAAATTTCATTCTCACCAACAGTGTACACATTGAATTTTTAGATTTGTGAATTTAACGAGGGATACCTGTAGAATACAGGAAAGTAGAAAAGGATCATTGGTGAGGAAAGAATGAAGATCTTAAAAGGATTGATGAAACACAGGTGATATGAAGGGGAAGGGGGAATAATGAGGAGGGAGCCTTAAGTGGGCAGAGAGATGGAAGAATAGAGCAAGTGAGGGAATCAGAAGATCTTTGTTCAAATAAAAACTTTAGATAAAATGAAATTGTAATAAAATTGATAATCTGCCAGAAGTAGAGCCTGGTGGGCTGGGATCTCCTCTCTTCTTAGAGTGTGTATAATATAAAAGCATATATTCTCTATATATCCATTAAAAGAGTTTAACTATCGTTAACCTGTACAATATATTATATTCATCTTATTAGCCATTGGTTGACAAATAAAAAGTCCAATACAAGATGTGGGATAATACACTAAGGTTGTTGGTCAGAGGTGTCTGGAAGACCCTCAAATGAAAACAGGCTATTGCCATTGTTATTTATCCCCCTCTATAGTAAGACCCCATTGTTGAAGACACTACACTCATTAGTCACAGGACATGGAAAATCAAGTTAGTAATGACCACAAAGCTTTCTCACTGATAGCTAGGTTTCACAGTACCAGATGGTGCTATGGAAGCTGATGGAGGAAAAAGTCAATAGTATTACCCAATTGTGAAAACTGTGAACTACCATTATGACCAGTGATCCAAGACACATTCATGGGTGGAACAGTGGCATGAACATTATGAGAGTAACCAACTACTTCTGCTTGAATTTAAGACCTGCTCTATAGGAAGAAACCTATATTTGGTTCTGTAAGTCTGGCCAAGATTTGGTGAGCTCATGGGTCCCAGGAATGAACTTACTACTATTACTTAGCTTAAATGGACATAATATCAAACTGCTCCCTAAATTTGTATCTCTACCCATAGATTAAGTGCAACTCTCAGATCTCATCAGAGAAGATTCTTTGTGCAGTGAACAAAGGTTAATGCAGAAACTCACACTGATAAAAGTGCAAAGAGTAAGTGTCAGTAGTGTTCAAACACAAATGGAACACCTATATCACATTCTCTTCCCAAGGCTCAGGAACCATCACAGAAGAGACAGGGAAGAAAGATTGTAGGAGCAGAGGTCAAGGACTGGAGTGGATGTGAAACAATGTCCTATGTACAGGAAATGATTGCAGCGCACAGCTGTGGTTGCCTGTATAGGACCAGAATAAACAATTCAATCAATATTGGAGTACAGAGAGAGAAAGAGTGTACAAGCTTCCACCTGGAACTGAGAAGCTGTGGAAACTATGGGGGAAGAAGAGTTTTCTTCAATGGTGTAGCTTCTGATAAGGTGAACATGTCCTATGGGGGTACCACATGCAGGAGTATATGAAGAGCACAAACTGCAGTTAGTGGATTTTGTTTTAAAAGACAGAAAGTTGTGGTAAGAGAGGTGAAGATGGATTGAGGAAGAGTTAAGAGGAGGAATGGAGGATGAATGATATCAAAATACATTGCATAACACTCTCAAAGAATTAATAAAAAATATTAAGGATGAAGGCACTAATTAAGCTGTCCGTCAGCTCTCAATTTTTTTAACCTTTGGGGTTCTCTAGTGTGCCTTGGTGATCCACAGCCTGTCAGAGGCTGAACAATGAGGGCCAATGTCATTTGATACTGTGGTGGAGACCATGATGATGCTGTCTCCCAGGAAAGGATGCCTGACCAAAAACCAATGTATTGCTAGAAGTCTTCGAAGTAAACCACTTTAATAGTTTCACTCTAGAAAGATCCAGGAAGCAGATGTAATTATCCTAGTTTCTGACCTTCACAAAGCCTGGATTTCAATTCTTCTTTTGATTCTGTAACATAATCCCCTCAGTCAATCTTGTTTTCTTAAGTTTGTGAGAATCGTCTTTTACTTCTCATAGCCAAGAGCTTTAATTCAAGCAGTCATTGAAAGAATAATCTTACTGGTCTCAGAATTCTTTTTTAAAATAACAACAAAGCCAAAAGGTAAAAGAGAAAACTTGAACATTCTTGAAGAATGTCAAGAAAATGTATAAAGAAATAATTATAGCATTCAAGTTTTCTTGGCAAATATATATGTCTAGAAAACACTAATGACCATATGTACTTTTTAAAAAAGTGTTGCTGGGCGGTAGTGGCACATGTCTTTAATCCCAGCACTCAGGAGGCAGAGGCAGGAAGATCTCTGTGAGTTCAAGGCCAGCCTGGTCTACAGAGCGAGTTCCAGGACAGGCACCAAACTACACAGAGAAACCCTGTCTCAAAAAACTAAAAAAAAAAAAAAAAAAAAAAAAAAAAAAAAGCGTCACTTGAAAATAAATACTATGCAAAAAATCTAGAGCTAATGAAGGGAACAACTACATGACAGAGGAGTGGTAAGTCCTCTAACCATTAAAAGAGAAGTCAGTTTTAAGATCCTTAACCTGGTTAGGGAGAAGTACATGCATTTAAAATTGAAGCTGATAGTATTGCTATGATTTCATTAGTAAGTATAAAACAGTAAAAACTTGCATTAGCAAATACTGCAAAAGAAAAGGGGAAAAAATAGAAACAGTGAAATGTCCCACACTCTCCTCCTAAGAGGTCGAAAGCCTCAGACCTCTTCATTTGTTGTTTTGATAAGTCAGGAGTATAGAACTGGAAACACTCTTTGAGAACCTCCACATTGTAATATCAGATTATAGAGTTTCAAAAATAGCAGCTAATATAAAGAACTTGAATAGAAACATCAAGTTGCCAAAGATGTTTTAGCCACATTACTTTAATGACATTGGCCTGGAAAAATGTTTGAAGTACCTGTAAGACCTCCCATCTAACACAAGGTGATCAGTCACTTTGGTTCCTGACTTCCATGTAAATACAGCCCATATAATGAAAGGCATCCAGGAAAGACAGAAGGTGCAAGTGTGAAGGGATAAACTAAGACTGGGCTTTTTTTAAATCTGGAAATAAAAAACAAAATATGTAATCTTAATTGAGTCATACTATTTAAAGGCTAGTCTGAACAATAAAGCAAGTTATACTGATGCTATAAAGACATCTAAGACAAAACTCAACAAGACAGAAACAATCAAGAAAAATCAGAGGAAATCTACCAATATATCAAATTAATACTTTAAAATAGGAAGAGTCACCCTTCTAATATTAAAACAAAGAAAAATTTTGGACAAAAGGTATTAAATAGCAATAATGGAATTTCAATATATTAGCATTAAACTCTTTATCCTATTTATGCAAAACATCTTTCTTCAGAGCTTATGAACCATTATGAAGTTTTATCATGCAGTAGGCAAAAAAATCAAGCAATTGCTACACATGGCATTCTCTAAACAAGAGTGATATCTAATTCCAGGAGATGAGTTCAAATTTTAAAAATTGGTAGTCACTTATAATTGATAATCAACTTTTATCAAACTCATGGAATATAATCCAAATTATATTCAAATTCTTTAGTTTTGAAATTATGAAAATATATTAACTAGCCATTCAACTATAGAAATGGGTGAGTTGGGCATGGCAGCATGAATCTCTAATCCTAGCAAGTGGAGATCTTGAGTTTGAGTCCAACATGGGTGACACAGCAAGACTGACTGAAAAGAAAACCCAAACGAAAACTGTAGGAATAGGGACATTTTCCCATTAATGTCAGAAAGGGGGAATTCATGCAGTTTTAAACTTACCACCTGCCATGAATTGAAGAATTCAAAAGTGATGCTATATATGTGTATTGCAAAAATAATACATTATATGTTTGTGTGCAAATATTATATTGAATATAATTTTAAAATGTGTTCACACATTATATGTTATGTATGTGTGTACTTTCATTATATTCTATGTATGCATGTACATATAATAGATGCTGTATATGTGTATTGTATTCTATATATGCATAAATGATACATTATGCTTTCTTTATACATATATTCTTTTTTGTCTACATTTTCCTGTCTTTTATGCTGTAACAATAGGTTGATGATGGATTTAAGTGTTGTATTTCCTAGGAATGTCCTGAGAGAATGGGTTTTAGAAAAAAACTTAATTGTATTTTGACGGAAGATTGACTACTAGATAAACACTCTCCACTCTGGTGTTAAACAAGAAAAGTAGGGAACACTCTTGAACCCAATGTGTCTCAGAATCCCCAATATACAGTCAAGTGGAACATCAGTCTAGAATCCGTAAGTTCCGTGTACCTGATGTCAATTTCTAACCCTACTTCTCTACATTAGCTTAGGTTATAAACATTGATTACATGAGAAGATCAGTGTGGGTAAGTTTGGTTCATACATTATGCTCATAAAGGCAAGTTAAACAGGCTGAGTACACAGCAAGAACACAATAAAATAGCAACCTTAAGTCTTAAGTGACCTAATGGTATATTATTAATTCTGGCTATGAGGTCCAGCAAAAGTTCCAGTCTCTTAGATTGTAAGCAATATTTACATAACATATATCATCACAATATTACATATAGTGGAATTTTGTTCATTTTTATTGCTGCACAATATCTTATTGTGTGAATGTATTTTTCCATTATATTGTTTTAAAAAATCACAGTTGACAAGGTATGAGGGAAACATGGCCTTGTCACCTAAGTGTTAGCCCTGCAGGATGGGCTTCTGACTTCTGACTCCAAATCTATGAAATAAGAATTTTCTGCTGTGTTAAACTACAAGACTATAGTCAAATGGCAGATACAAGAAATAATAATATCTAAGGTTCAAACTGTTCATGCCAGAGTATACATGGTTTCAAATGATGCGTCCCGTCTCGTTTAGGAACACTGGGATTTCAGATAACCTCTGTCTTTTATGTGGGTTCTGAAGACTCAAACTCAGGTCTCAACACTTGTATAACACACACTTTACCCACTGGATAATCTACCTATCCACCTAAGATCATATTTTAAAGGTTTAAAATGCTAGTTTACTTAGTTATTCTACACCAGCTGTAGAGATCTCAAGCCCAAGCCAGCACTGCATCTCTCTCTTTCTGATCTTTTGTGTGGGTGCTCTTCGGACTAATGAGATTCATGGTATTAGAGATCTGAGAGTATAAAAGCCATCCTGTGTCAAGCCAGGAATGGAGCAAGCACAGGAGAAAAGGCTGGTGTCTGCAGAGCCAACTCAGTTCATGGCCACTTGGTCAGGATGAAAATTCAAGGATGTGCCTTTTTGAAGACAAAGAAATTTTGAAGACAAAGAATACTCACTAGCAAAAAAAACAAAAAGTGATCTTTAAGCTGCTGGGCCTCACATAACCAGTAGCTTCACTATTAGGAGGTCATGAAAATGACTGGACACATATTCCGCAAGGAGCACCAAAGGATCCAGGGATGAATGTATGCCTGATAGAAAGGAGACAGATGGCAGCTCATAGTATCAATGTCATGAATTGGCTCAGTTCAAACACCTCCTTGTACTTTGTAAGATGCACACAGTCAGGTGCTCAGAGACAGAGTGCCTTCCCCCAAGTAAACAAAATATCTTAGCAGGACACTTGGCAGCAGGTAATTGAAGGAAGACATCCATAAAAAAGGAAACAGAGAGTAGGATTCTTAACTTTTTAACAAAGCAACGCAAAGTTCAGCAGATATGAAGATTCTATGTGATACTTGTACTTGGGTTTCGACTAATGCATTGGGCCAAGAGGAAAGCTGTGGTCATTTATACAGCTATGGCAAGCTGAGGGTGCCACTGGATGACTTAGACATCTTACTGAATTAGGATATAGCCATAAAGACAATGCACATCCAACTGAGAGAGGCCTTTCCAGAAAATGAGTAATATCTTTCTTCTTAAAGTCACATATGTTTCCATCAGGACCACTTACTGTAGGTTTAATAAATCCAACAGAGAATTTCTAGATATCCCAGTGCGTGTTTGTATCAGCAATCTGAGCCATTAGCGATAAGAAGATCTTCCTGCCGTCACCACTAACATAAGATATAAGGACTGACAGATATAAGCAAAGAAATCATGGCAGCCATGGTAATTCCCATTTCCTGTTCCAATGAGCATCATGTGTTTTATCCTCAAGGATTAAGGAGTTTAGCTCCTCCCATTGAGAACTTTACTCATCTAAGCTGCTGTGCCCACATCTTTGCCCTTTATTGGACCTCAAAACTTCACCCATGCTAACCAAATTCCTATAATAGTAATAGCACAAAGGTCAACACCCTGAAAAGAAAGACACTGCGTAGAACATGAAGAAAAAAAGTTAATCTGTTTGGCATCTCGTTACCTCTCTTCTGAGTGTAATATAGGAGGTTGTTAATTGCTTGATTTACTGTACAGTCACTCTGCCAACAGCAATAAATAAAGTTAATTAATATAGGGTAATTCACTGCTAGGGAGGCTAGTAATTACGAGGCAATTGAAGAGAAAGCCTCTTCATGACATCCTTAGAAGAGAAAAATACACTTTACCATACTCCTTCAGTATTTATCTTTTTTAAAAAATTAGCTTACTTAAAACTTTCTGCAGAAATGCCTCGACTACTTATTCTCTTTCCTTCCCTCCATCAAGATGGCTGCACGTCTGTTGAGAAGAGGCAGCTGACAACAGCTTTCTTCACTCTGACTGCCATGTGAAGGTCAAATTGTTAGTAGGTATATGGGCAAGATGACGTGGTTTCTGAGGAAATCTGGCCTTGGCTGTTGGAAGGCATCCACTGGTGAAGGGAGGAGAGAGTGCCTCATCATGCTTGCTTTCTTAGGAATAGGCTTTCCTAGACATGTGAAGGCAGTATGGAAGGAGGGTGGGATGTAGCGTTAGAGACCTGGCTTAGACTTAATAGCTATGAAAGCAGCTTAAAATGTTTATTTTAAACATTTTAAATACCACATTTCTAATTTCAAAAATATGAATCAACACCTTTTCTGTAGGCTATGTTGGAAATAAATGTGACAGTTGCTAAATAATCGTTAGTTTCCATTCCCCCAGCCTACTCATGTATTTTCTTTTTCTTTTTAACCCTTTTACTGAAAATAGGTTATTTTTCACATAATATATCCTGATTAAGGTTTCCCCTCCCTCCAGTTCCTACCAGCTCCTCCATACCTCCCCTTCTATCCAGATCCACTCCCTTTTTGTTGTTCATTAGAAAATAAATATGCCTCTAAAATATAATAACATGATAATATGACAAGATAAGAAGAAAAAAACTAAAGCATCAGAATTGGATGAAAAAACAGAAGGAAAAGAGCCCAAGGGAAGACACAAGAATCAGAGACCAACTCATTCGCAAACTGAGGAATCTATAAAAACATTAAACTGGAAGCCATAATATACATGCAGAGAACCTGGTGAAGACCTGCGCAGACCCTTGAATACTGCCTCAGTCTCTGTGAGTTCATATGAGTGTTGGTCATATTAGTTAAGTGGTCCTTATTTTCTTGGTGTCCTCCATTTCCTCTGTCTCTTACACTCTTTCTGCCTCCTCTCCCATGGTGTTCTCTGAATCCTGAGGGGATGGATTTGATGGGGACATCTCATTTAGTGCTGAGTGTTCCAAGGTCCCTTACTTTCTACATAATGTCTGGCTGTGGAACTCTATTTATTCCCCTTTCCTGCAAGAAGAAGCTTATCTGATGATTGTTGAGCAGGACAAAGATCTATAAGTATCACAGAAGGTCATTAGGAGTTATCTTATTTTGACTTTATTTAAAGAACTTTTTAAAGAAGTATTTGGTTTTATCTAAGGTCCCTGGGCTATCTAGTGTCAAGGTCTTGGTTACCCAAGCAGTGTTGGGTGTGGGTTTCATCTCGTGGAACAGGCCTTAAGTCAAATCAGATATTGGTTTGTGCCACCATTGTTCTAGCATATCTTGCAGGCAGGACACCATTGTAGATCAAAGGTTTTGTGGCTGGCTTGATGTTTATGTTTCTCTTTTCATAGCCTTCAAAGTACCTTCCTGTGCTAAGGATTCTAGAATGTAGGGGTGAAGGCTGTATGTAGGCACCAGCTTGACTTCTCCAAGTTCAATGAGTTGTGTAGGTATTGTCTTCAGCAATGGGAGATTGCTATCAGTTTGTGGAGAGCATCTTGGAAACGGTCTGGGTTGTTTGGAGATGACCATGGGACCCCTTTGGCCAATAACTCAATTAAGTGTAACCCAAACATAGTACTGGAAGCTTCATTAAGCGGTAAGAGATAGCCAGTTGGAACTCTCTCATTAATGATTTGGCAATTTCATTTAGATCACCTTCATGTATGTATAGATTTTAGGATATTTATATTTTATTGGGTTTCAATACTACCACTAAAATGGCTCTTCATTTTAGCTGTCTCTCCCCATATTCCCTCTCCCTTTAATCCCACTCTGCCCTTCTTCCCCTTCACAATTAATCCTCTTGTTTCAGGCTACCCATCCATCCATGAGAATCTATTCTCTATATTTTTTTTCTAATGAGATCTATCTGTACCTCCTAATCTCTTACTCTATACCTAACCTCTGTGGTTCTATGGATTATAGTTTGGTTATCATTGACTTAACATTTAATATTCACATATAGGTGAATATATACCCTAATTGTCTTTCTAAGTTTGGGATACCTCATCCAAGATATTTTTTTTAGTTCCATCTATTTACCTGTGAATTTCATGATTTCATTTTTTAATGGCTAAGTAATAATCCATTGTGTAAATGGATTTTTATTTAACCCTTCCATTGAGGGATACCTATATTGTTTCCAGTTTCTGGCTATTGTGAATAGGACAGCAATGAACATGGTTGAGCAAACGTCTTTGTGGTAGAATGAAGCATCTTTTGTATATATGCCCAAGAGTGGATCTTGAGTAGATCACTTTCCATCTTCATGCAGAACCCCTACACTGATTTCCATGTATTGCACAAGCTTGCAGTCCCACCAGCAATGGGTGAGTATAGTGGTATTGTGTTCCCCAAAATATTGTGCACCCTAATAAATTTATCTGGGGTCAGAGACAGAACAGCCACTACATACAAAGGCTAGAAAATGGTGGCACTCACACCTTTAATCCTAGCATTCCAGAGGTAGAAATCCCTCTGGATCTCTGTGAGTTCAAGGCCACATTGGAAACAGCCAGGCATGGTGACACATGCTTTTAATCCCAAGAAGTGAGCCTTTAATCCTGGGGAGTGATGACAAGAACAGAAAGATATATAAGGCGTGAAGACCAGAAACTAGAAGCTTTTAGCTGATTAAGCTTTCAGGCTTTAGAGCAGCAGTTCAGCTGAGAGCCATCGGGATGAAGACACAGAAGCTTCCAGTCTGAGGAAACAGGATCAGCTGAGGAACTGTCGAGGTGAGGAAGCTGTGACTTTTTCTGCTTCTCTGATTTTCCAGCATTCACCCCAATAACTGGCCAGATTTGTTTTTATTAATAAGACCTGTTACGATTCCTGCTACAGGTGAGTTTTCTCCTTACTCCATGTGGCAATTTAAATAAGAATGGCCACCATAGGTTCATATATTTGAAGGCTTAGTGACCAGGGTGTGAAACTCTTCACAAAGATTAGACTTTGTGGTTTCAAAAAAGCCCACACAAGATATCCTCACCCCCACCTGCAGATCAGGATGTAACTCTCAACTACTGCTCTAGCACCACACAAGCCATCATGCTTGATAACTTGATGACAATGGACTAAACTTCTGGAACTATGAGCCAATCCTCATATGCTTTCTGTTATAGGAGTTGCCTTGGTATGGTATCTCTACACAGCAGTAAAACAGTGACTAAGACACTTCACATCTTCATCAGCATAGGTTGTCACTTGTTTTATTGACCTTAGGCATTCTGACCAGTGTGTGATGAAATCTCAAAGTAGATTTGATTCTGATGGCTAAGGATGTTTAACATTTCTTTAAGTGTTTCTCAGTCATTTAAGTTTCCTCTTTTGAGAATTCCATGTTTAGATATATACACCACTTTTAAACTGGATAATTGCTCTTTTTTATCATCTAGTTTCTTTAGTTCTTTATATATTTTAGATATTACCCCTTTGTAGGATATGCAGTTGGTAAAAAACATATTTTTTCCATTCTGTATCAGGCTTCTTTGTCTGAACGGGTGAGCCCTTTGCTGTGGACAAGTTTTTCAGGTTCATGAGGGCCCATTTATTAATTGTTGATCTTAGTTCTAGCATTAACCATGTTTTAATCAGAAAGTTTTCTCCTGTGCAAATGAGTTCAAGTCTATTCCTCATTTTCTCTTCAGTCAGGTTCAATGTATCTGGTTTTATATTGAGGCCTTTGGTCCATTTTGAGGTGAGTTTCATACAGGATGATAAATATGGGTTTATTTGGATTCTTCTGCTTGTGGCCTTCTAGTTTCACAAGCACCATTTGTTGAAGGTGCTATCTTTTTTTCTGGCTTGTATTTCTGGCTTCTTTATAGAAAGCCAGGTGTCCATAGGTGTGTGGATTTACGTCTGGGTTTTCAATTCGATTCAGCTGATCAATGTGTCTGTTCTGTGGCAATGCCATGCTGTTTTAATTACTATAGCTCTGTAGTAGAACTTGAAATCAGGAGAGTGGATCCTCCTACAGTTCTTTTATTAGTCAGGAATATTTTAGAAATCCTGTTTTGTTTTGTTTTGTTTTGTTTTGTTTTGTTTCTGTGCTACCAAATGAAGGTGAAAATTTTCCTTTCAAGATCTGTGAAGAATTGTATTGGAATTTTGATAGGGATTGCATTAAATATGAAGATTGCTTTTGGTATGATGGACATTTTTTCTATATTAAATCTACCAATCCATGAGCATGGGATATCTTCCCATCTTTTAATATCTTCTTCAACTTCCTTCTTCAATGACTTGAATTTTGTATCATACAAGTCTATCACTTTCTTAGAATTACCCAAAGATATTTTATGTTATTTAAAGCTATTGTGGAAAGTGTTGCTTTCCTGATTTTTTTCTAAATCTGTGTTTCATTTGTATATAGGTGGGCTACTGGTTTCCTGGTGGAATTTTTTGGGTCACATATATATACTTCCATGTTGTCTGTGAATAAAGATGCTTTGACTTCTTCCTTTTTAATTTGTATCCCCTTGATCTCCTTCAGTTGTCTTATTGTTCTAGCTAAGACTTCAAGTACTTTGCTGAATAGGTATAGAGACTGAACAACCTTGATTTGCTCCTGATTTTAGTGGAATCACTTTGAGTTTCTCTCCATTTAATTTGATGTTGGCTATGGGTTTGTTGTAAAGTGACTTTGTTATGGGATCTCCTGAAACTGAGAAGCTTCTGTAAGGCAAAGAACATTGTCAACAAGACAAAATGTCAGCCTATAGAATGGGAAAAGATCTTTACCAACCCCACATCTAACAGAGAGCTGATCTCCAAAATAGATAAAGAACTCAATAAACTAGACATCAAAATATCAAATACTCCATTTTAAAAATGGAGTATAGAGCTAAACAAAGAATCTCAACAGACGAATCTCAAATGGCTGAAAGACATTTAAGGAATTGTTCAACATCATTAGCCATCAGGGAAATGCAAATCAAAATGACACTAAGATACCATCTTACACCTGTCAGGATGGCTAAGATCAAAACCACTAATGATAGCTTATGTTGGAGAGGATGTGGAGTAAGGGGAACACTCCTCCACTGTGGGTGGAAGTGCAAATTCATATAGTAACTTTGGAAATCAGCATGGCAGCTTATCAGAAAATTGGAAACCAACCTAACTCAAGAACCAGCAATGCCACTCTTGGGCATATACCCAAAAGATACTCAATCATACCACAAGATCACTTGCTCAACCTTGTTCACAGCAGCATTGTTCATAATAGCCAGAATCTGGAAACAACCTAGATGCCCCTCAACCAAAGAATGGATAAGCAAAATGTGGTACATTTATACAATGGTGTATTACTCAGTGATAAAAAAAAACAAAAAAAAACAATGACTTCATGAAATCTATAGGCAAATGGATGGAACTAGAAAGAATCACCCTGAGTGAGTTAACCCAGACCCAGAAAGACAAACATGGTATGTACTCACTCTTAAATGGGTATTAGATGCAAAGCAAAGGATAACCACAAAGGATAACTACAATTCACAACCCCAAAGAAGCGAGGTAAAAAGGAGAACCCTAAGGGGGACACACATGGAGGACCCCAGGAAGGGAAAATAGTTAAGATCTCCTGGATAAACTATGGTGGGGGGGTAAAAGGGAAGGGATGGGGGAGGGGAACAGGAGGGACTGAGATGGCCAAGTGGAGAGAGGGACAGAGAGGAAGAGCAATGAAAGAGGTATCTTGGTAGAGGAAACCATTAGAGGGTTAGGGAGAAACCTGGTGCTAGGGAAATCCCCAGGAATCCACAAGGATGACACCAGCTAAAATGCACAGCAATAATGGAGGGGTGCCTGAACCTTTCCCTATAATCAGATTAGTGATTACCCTAATTGTCATCATAGATCCTACATCTGGTAACTGATGGAAGCAGATTAAGTGATCTACAACCAAGCACTGGGCTGAGCTCCTAAGACTTCAGTTGAAGAGAGGGAGGAGGGATCAAAGGAGCAAGTGGGGTCAAGATCATGATGGGGAAACTCACAGAGACAGCTGACCCAAGCTGGTAGGAGCTCATGGACTCTGGCCTGTCAGCTAGGAAACATGCATGGGACTGAACTAGACCTTCTGAATGTGGGTGAAAGTTATATGGCTGGATCTGTTTGGGCAGCCCCTGGCAGTGGCACTAGGACTTATCCTGGGTTTATAAAATGGCTTTTTGGAACACATTCCTTAGGGTGGGGTACCTTGCTCAGCCTTGACACAGGGAGGGAAGGGCTTGGTCCTGCCTCAACTCAGTATGCTAGAATTTGTTAACTCCCCAAGGGAGGTCTTAACCTCTAAGGAGAAGACAGGGGTAGGGTGGTGGGACCAGGGTTGGTATGTTGTGGGAGCCCGTTCTCGGGTTCCTCGTGACTTTACCCAGCAGGTCCGAATAGAGGATGATTAGACCACGGGCCTAAGTGCAGGTGTCTGGGATGGTCTGCACTTGGCTGTGCTGGGGGAGGAGGTCTCTTGCTCCACCCCTTGGCGTCTCTATAAAAACCCTGGGGCAGAGACAGTCGGGGCCCATTGGAATAGGTTCCAGGCCCTCTCGAGGCTATCCTTTATTTTCTATCTGTTTATCTCCGCGATATTCTCCGCAATAAATCCTTCTATCTAATATTTCCTGCTGCTCGCACTCAAGAAAACTCTGGGGAACTGTGGGGGTGGTTGGGTAAACGCCCCACAGTATGTAAAATGATAAAAAACTTTTTTAAATAAATAAAAAAATTAAAAGAAAAAAGATAATTTTGATTTTCACTTTTCTGTAGGCAAAGGATATTGATCCTCCTTCACGTAGTAGACCACTGTATATCTTTATTAGATACAAGTTTATTATGATAATATACAATTGAGGTATTAAGTTGTAATATTTATTCATCATTTTGGATGCAACTCCTTTACCAGATACTTATCTTGTGAGTATTTTATCTCAATCTAAGTTTTCACTTAATTTTTTTTTGTGAAGCATATTTCAAAATGAATATGTGTGTGCTCCATGCTTATGGTGTGTGTTTAAAATGTTTTGACTAACTCAATGTCATAAAGATGTATTCCTGCATTATTTCTATTCTCATATTCTGATTAGATCAATAGTCCATTTAAATAACTTTTTGTATAAGGAAGTGAGCAGGGCCCCAAATTTATTCTTTGATATTTGAATATCCAGTTGTTTGGGTATCATTTGTTAAGAAAGCTACTCTTTACTTGTTGTGTTGTATCATTCTTGTTAAAAAAATCACTCTGTTTTAAATGGATGACTTTATTTCTGGAACATGGTTTCTATTCCTGTGATCTAAATATTCAGTCTTAGGCCAGTCTCACCACATTTGATTACTGTAGCTTTGTATAAGCTTCGATATCAGAAGGTGTGAGTTCCAATTTTCCCATTTATAATCTGACTTATTTATTTATTTATTTATAATCTATAATATGTTTTATTCCATCTAATAATAGACCATACTATGCATTACAGAATTATAAATTATATTTTGTATGTTTTATATTATAATTGAAATTTTAAATATTGTGTTTATTTCTAAGATCTAACCATAAAAAGTGTCTTTATTATGTTGAGATATGTCCCTTGTATCACTAATCTCCTTCGTACTTTTATCATGAAGAGGTGTTAGATTTTGTTAAAGGTCTTTTCTGCATCTAATGAGATAATCATGTTTTTTGTTTGTTTGTTTTTTGTTTTTTGTTTTTTTTTTGATCCTGCAAGTTTGTTTATATGATAGATTAAATGTATTGATTTACAAATGCTCAACCATCCCTACAGCTCTGGGATGAAGCGTACTTCATCATAGTGGATGACCTTTTTATATATTCTTGATTCAGTTTGCAAGCATTTTATTGAGAACATTTGTATCTATGTTCATAAGAGAAATTGGTCTGTAATTCTCTTTCTTTGCTGGGTCTTTATATGGTTTGTGTATCATTTAACTGTGGTCTCATTGGACAAAATTTTTTCTTTTTCTCTTTTGTGGAATAATATATTGGCATTAACTCTTTGAAAGTCTGGTAAAATTCTGCACTAAAACCATCTGACTCTGGGTATTTTTTGTTTGGAAGACTTGATGACCACTTCTATTTCACTAGGGATATTAGGTATATTTAAATTGTTTATCTGGTCTTGACTTTACCTTGGTGTTATGTATCGATAAAATTATCATTTATTTTAGATTGTCAAATTTGATGGAGGATAAGTTTTTAAAGTATGTCCTTATGATTCTCTGGATTTCCTCAGTGTCTATTGGTATGTCCCCATTTTCATATCTAACCTTATTCATTTTGATATTTTTTTCTGCCTTTTACTGAATTTGAATAAGCTTTGTCATTTTATAGGTTTTATCAAAGAATCAACTCTTTGTTTTATTGATTCTTTAAATTGCTTTTGCTTTTTGTGTGTGTTCTATTTTACTAATTATATCCATGCATTTATTTCTTACCGTCTACTCCTTTGGGGTATAATTCTTTTCTTTTTTTCTTTCTTTTTTTTTTATAGAGTTTTCTGGTATGCTATTAAGTTACTAGTACGAGATCTTTCCATTTTTTGACCAATAATAAGCTGCATTTTTTAGTTTTTTCTTTATTAAAAAATTTTTTTATTCATTTTACATACCAATCACAGATCTCCCTCTCATCCCTCCTCCCACACCCCCTAGCCTTTCTCTCCCAATCCACCCTCCATCACCTCCTCTGAAAAAGTAAGGCTCCTATGGGGAGTCAGCAAAGCCTGGTACATTCAGTTGAGGCAGGTCCAGGCCCCTCGCCTCTGTATCAAAACTGTGCAAGGTATCCCACCATAGGTAATGGGCTCCAAAAAGCCAGCTCATGCACCAGGGATAGACTCTGATTCCACTGCCAGGGGCCCCTTAAATGGACCAAGCTACACAACTGTCTTGCTTATGCAGAGCCTGGTCCAGTCCCATGGAGGCTCCACAGGTGTTAGTCTAAAGTTCATGAGTTCCCACTAGCTTGGTTTAGTTGTCTCTGTAGATTTCCCCATCATGATCTTGATGTCCCTTGCTCATAGAATCCTTCTTCCCTCTCTTTGACTGGACTCCTGGAGCTTGGCCTGGTGCTTGGCTGTGGATCTCTGTGATTATGTATTGCTATGAACTTGCCTCTTAGAATTCCCTATAAGTTTGTATATGTTGTGTACTAATTTTTATTCAATTCTAGAAAGCTTTTTATTTCTTTCTTAATTTCTGTCTTCAGACATTCTGTCTTCAGTAGAATTTTTCATTCAGTAGAGAGTTGTTCAGTTTCCATGAATTTGTAAACTTTCTGTTGTTTCTGTTGTTGATGATATCCAGCTTTAATCCACAGGGATCAGATAAGATGCAGTGTATCATTTCAATTTTCTTGTATCTGTCAAGACTTGCTTTGTGTCAAAGCATATGGACAATTTTGGAGAAAGTTCCATGAGGTCCTGAGAAGAACATATGTTCTTTTGTATTTACATGAAATGTTCTGTAAATATCTGTTAGGTTCATTTGGTTTATAATGTCAACTAACCCCACCAATTCTCTGTTAAGTTTTTGTCTGGATGACCTGTCTATAGGTATTAAGGTCTCCCACTATCAGTGCGTGAGAGTCAATATGTAATTTAAGCTGTAGTTGTGTTTCTTTTACAAACTTGTGTGACCTTGTGTTTGGTAAATAGATGTTAAGAATTGCAAAGTCCTCTTAGTGGATTTTTCTTTTGATGAGTATGTAGTGTCCTTCTCTGTGTTGTATGATTGCTTTTGGTTTGAAGTCTGTTTTATCAGGTATGAAAATGGCTTCACCAACTTGCTTCTTAGGTCCATTTGCTTGTAATATCTTTTCGTATTATTTTACCCTGAGATGGTGTCTATAGTTGATGTTAAGATGTGTTTCTTAGATGCAAAGGATGGGTTGTGTTTTCACATCCATTCTATTAGTCTGTGTCTTTTAGTAGGTGAATAGCGGCCATTTATATTGAGAGATATCAACAATCAGTGTTTGTTGATTCCTGTTTTCTTGTTGTTGGTGGTGGTGGTGTGTGTTTCTTTGCCTTGCTCTTTTGACTGTCTGGTCTATCTTTGATTATTTATTCTCTGTGTTTATTCTCTTGGGTATAATTAACATCTTTAGGTTAGAGTTTTCCTTCTAATGCCTTTTATAGGACTGGGTTTGCAGAGAGGTATTGCTTAAATATCATTTTAACCATAGAATGTCTTATTTTCTCCATCTATTGTGATTGAAAGTTTTGCTGGGTATAATAGTCTGGGCTGGGAACTGGTCTCTTAGAGTCTGCATCATTATGTCCAGGCCCTTCTGGTTTTCAGAATCTCCAATGAGAAGTCAGGTGTAATTCTAGTAGGTCTGCCTTTATATGTTAGGTAGTCTTTTTCTCTTGCAACTTTTAATATTCTTTCTCTGTTCTGCATATTTTATGTTTTGGCTATTATATAGTCCAGACTTTTTGGTGCTCTGTATCCTTCTTCTACCTTGATATGCATCTCCATCTTTAGGTTAAGGAAATTTCTTCTGTGATTTTGTTGAAAATATTTTCTGTGCCTTTGACCTGGGTTTCTTCTCCTTCCTATATTCCTATTAGCATTAGATTTGCTCTTTTCACAATGTCCTAGATTTCTTGAATGTTTTGTGCCATGAGACTTTTAGATTTAAATTTTCTTTGACTAAGGTATCCATTTCTTCTATTGTATCTTCAATACCTAAGATTCTTTCTTCCAATTCTTATATTCTTTTAGTGAGCTTTGCCTCTGAGGTTTCTGCTCAAGTTCCTAAATTTTTCATTTATAGATTTCCCCTAGTTTAGGTTTTCTTTATTGATTCTATTTCCACTTTCAGGTCTTGAACTCTTGTATTCATTTCCTTCCACTGTTTGTTTTTTCATTGTATTCTCTAAGAGACTTATTCATTTCCTCTTAAGGCCCTCTGTCATATTAATAAAGGCCATTTTATGTTTCTTTTCTTGTGCTTTAGCTATGTTGCTGAGCTCTAGTGGAGACATATTATCCTGACTAGTACTGTGTTTTCTGTTGGCATCTAGGCATCTGGGTTTGGGAAGACTGCAATTGTAGATGCTGATATCTGGTCTTGTATTTGTTGGGCGTGTGTTTTGTCCCTTGGTTTGTGTTTCCTATCTGTTTCTTAGGAGAGTGTGGTGGCTGTGTGTTGCCTTTTAAGAAATTCTTTTGGGCTTCTGATGGGTGGGGCCACTGGAAGTTCTAGGTATAATGTGTTTCTGGGTATTGGGAGCTGATATTAAGGAATGGGGTTGGGGGAGTTGGGTGAATGCTGAGGCGTTCCATGGGAGGGAAGAAAGCATGGTATTCCACCAGGACCTCTTTAGTTCCCTGTGAATGGGGGCAGAGAGTGAGATGAGGCCATAGCACAAGACCTGCTATAGAGCTGGGAATGAGATTGGGGAATTGGGTTTATAGGAATGGAGAGGTAAAGATTTGCAGCTAGCCTACTTGTTTGACTGGTCAGAGTGGCCTGTTGGTTCCTAGGGAGTGCCTGCTGGAGTTGGTGGCTGAGATAAAGCAAAGGGTGGGTGGGAAGAGGGAATTTAGGAGAGGAAGATCTCTGTGACCCACTGGAGATGGGGTTGGGGGTAGGGGTAAGGAAGGCTGCAGCAGGTGGTCTGCTTCAGAGATGTGGATGGGACTGAGGGAAGAGGTAAAGAGCTGCAGTCAGCCTACTTTCTTCCCTGGCCTGAGGAACTCAATTATTTTCCTTAAAAATTTAGTGTTTATTCTTTGCTTTCCTCCTTTGCTAGCATGCTAGATAGCTTAAAGTCAATTTTATTTCTAACTGTACTAAATATATAGCACACATCATGTGCACTAAACACTTGTGACATCTTATTTTTGCTGTTCTGATATTTTCTTTCTACCACTTTCCTCATTTGAATATTTTACATTTATTTCACCTCTCTGTTCATATATTTATGGAGCCACCTTAAATTCTGTCTAGATTAAGAGTGTGAATGTGCACACCTATGCACACATAAAGAATTAAACATGCACCAGTATATGAGATACATTTATTACTACTGTGCAGTAATTTTTGTCCTTTTCTTCATCACACACAATAAAGTTTATTCACTTTGTTCTATCAGCCATAGTCCTAAGTCCCCTGAAGAAATGACTGTGTTTTAATTTTAAATATTTGTTGAATTGAATTGGATCATGCAACCTGGTTATTTCCTTTTTTTACAACCCTATGTAGTCCAGTATGCAATTTAAGACAAGGCTTCCTAAAGCATACAAGAAATATGACTTGTAGAACCAAAGGCCTTCCAAGCTATGGCAATTTTATCAGGATAGTAGCTATTATCACCATATTTCCCACTCTATTTTCTCTAAGCCATAGAAATCTAGTGGGGGAGAGGGATTTTTGAAAGAGGGTTACCCCCAACCAAATTTGATGTTGCTTTTGGTAAGGCAATCTGTGCTGATAAGTCACTTGTTAAAATTACATCTGAAGTATGGGAACACTGAGTTTCCTGAGAAAACTAGGCCATTCTGTCACTATACCTATTTGAGTCTGATTAATCACACAATATATCATCCAATATATAATCATACTTGAATATTGCAACTAAGGACAGAAACTCTTAATTTCTTGGTAATGTGTATTGCAATGGCCTCTACTTACCACCTCCTAGCTCTCTAGCTATGAAATTAAGGTATTGGGGGAGATTTTTCACTTGGCCATTGCTCACCAGAACCAATCCTCAATTAGGACTTTAGGACTGTACTAGATAACTTTTGAAGATTATATATATATATATATATATATATATATATATATATATATATATATATTTTACTCTTGGGTTAAATGATCAGGACACTTTAGGTGTAGATGTGGAATGTGACAGTCTGACTGCAGTGGGTATACAGAAAATATAAAAGGAATTTTGTGCAAGAGGTACATGCAGAGATGCTTTCATTAAGATCTCTTATATGCCTCTTCTTGTTTCCAGAGCTGTGTGTTCATACTAATGCAATGCATGGTTTGATGGATTACCTAAGACCCAATTGAGTACAGGCATGTTACTACATGTCCCGTGGATGTTTATAGCAAGGTAACAAGTTTGCCAAAAGGGAAGAGGAAATTCTTTGCTTTAAAAAAAAAAAATGGCAGTGCTCCAAGATGCTTGGTCCCAAAGTTGAGATTTTGCATTCAAGGTTTTCTATGGGATTCCTAAAGCATCTTAATGTATCTTTGACATTTTAATCTTCCTGGATCTGCAGAGTTATAAAAGCCAAGTGGCAATGCTGTAACTCAAATTTGATAACCAAGGAGATATCTAAAATTGTCAACTAATGTATGAATGAGAGAGATGTAGCTGAACAACTCACATGTTATCTCTCAGATCCTTCCAAGTACTGTGTATCTCCCTTACGGACAGGGAGGACAAACATGGTACTCTGTGCATTGCAGGAATATGCCGTGTGTGTCTGACATAGAAAGTCCCTGAATTGTTATTGTGCCATTTTGCTCGATCACTCTGACAGATATGTGCCATCAATGATCAAGATGATATTCAGTGGGAAGAGCAATAAGTGAATAATCTATGAACAAAATATATGATACGGATTTGCCATACCCTGAAGAAAGAGCACAGGGTATATTGTTATCCTTGCTAGGTGAACTCAACCTTTTAAGTTTGCTGTTTTTCTTCCTATTGAAATAGAGGAAAAGCACTTGGGTGTACAAGTTCCCACCAGGTACAGTTTATGTTAATTTGCTTCAATCAAGAAACAGAATCTAGGACAGCGGGTCCCATTTGAGTCACAACCTGCTCAAGGTTCTTGAAATCCACCATTGCTTTCTCCAGATCATGTTTCTACACCATTTAAACAGTTAGTCAAGTAGAGATACCAGAGGAAGCAGTACCTGCATTATTCGAGCAGATGGAGCAATATTGAACTACAAATTGCCCCAAAAGTCAGGCTGATGGGAGCAAAGCAGGTTAGGCTGCCATTCAGACTCTATTTTCAGGGCCCAGGGTCTAACCTCTGACCTCCACCTAAAAATTGGTTTTAGTCTCTCCTGCCTGCCACTGTATTTTTTTTCCTCCTTTGGAACTGGTAGTTACCTGGGAAAGCACTTTTCCTGAGTGAGTTACAAGATCATAGAACTAAGCTAAATTGTGTATGAATAGTCAGTCCATTGATGAGTTCACCTATCTCTGATGGAGGGGGAAAATCAGGGCATTTGCACCTAACCTTCTTCTCCCATTATGACATCAATGTGTCTTTCCAGGTTATAAGCTTCATTTGGTCCCAAAAATTCTATCAGCTTGTGTTATCGGGTTTAAAAGAGGAGATAAGTCATTCATTCCAGGGTCTTTAATTACAATAGGCTTGTCATAATTAGGCAAGAAAGGAGGGGACATTTTGACTATTAAAAAGACGCTTGGTGCTGGGGAGATGGCTCATTCAGTAAAATGCTTGCTTAGCAAGCATGAATGGCTGAGTTTAGTTCCCAGAACCCATGTAAAAAGCTGTGCATGGAAGTATATGCTTGTAAGCCCAGTGCTGGGGAGGTGCATACAAGAGGCTCATGGGGTCTGGCTAGCCTGCCAGTGTTGTACAATATTATTTTAAGGTGTGTTATTTTTGTTTATGTTGCATTTTTAACTCTGTGAAGCTGTGTTACTTTGCCTGTCTAAAACATCTGATGGTCTAATAAAGAGCTGAACAGCCAATGGCAAAGCAGGAGAGAAATAGGCAGAGCTGGTAGGCAGAGAGAATATCTAGAAGGAGAAAGCTGGGAAGAAAAGGAAATAGCCAGAGAAGGAAGAGGGGCCAGACATCAGGGGCCAGACACCCAGGTACATAGCAAGCCATGGAATAAGACCAAGATTTACAGAAGTAAGAGAACGGGAAAAGCCCAGAGGCAAAAGTTAGTTGGGATAATTTAAAGATAAGAAAAGATGGCAAGAAACAAACCAAGCTGAGCCTCTATGTAAGCAAGAATAAGCCTCTATGTGTGATTTGTTTGGGAGCTGGGTGGCGGGCCTCCCCAAAAAGAATAAAACAATCAACAACATGCCTGTCTAGCTGAATCAGTGAGGACCAAGCTCAGTGAAAAGCCCATCCTAAAAAATAAGATAGAGAGATCAAGGCAGATACCCAACATGGAACTCTGGACTGTGTCATATATGCACATACAACTCACATGCATGTGCCACATATGCATGTAATACACACACAAAAAATGAGGTGTGGGGGAGTAAAGATTCAGAATGTTTTGGTTTATATAAATGATACTGTATACCCCATTACATGTTTTGGAGTGTCACTGTTGGCAGAGAACTGTCTTAGCTTTTATCCGAGATGTACAATAAAGCTCTGAATACTTGATACCGGCAGGATCAGATTCTGAAGATGATTTTGGTCATCTCAACATAAACATGGAGTAATTTGGAGTCTTTTAGCAGATTTTGAAAAAGTTTCTGTTTTTTAGGGTGTAGCTTAAGCTTAGAAATTAGTTGTTACATCTATTTTAATTTTAACATTATGTGAAGAACCTTGCTCACTCAACAGCAATTCACGTTTTATCGTTTAAATTGTTCCAGGTAACTGGGTTCCTTGAATTCACTTTAGTGGATACATTAGTGAAGATCACCATAGATAATAATTGGATAGGCAACATCATTGAAAGCTATTTCCAGAGTTCTGTGCTGACATAAAACCTGGGAGTTTACTTCTCTCACAGTTACTAAGACCAGAAAATCAAATTCAAAGTCACCCTCCATCTCCCTGAACCACTGTCTTTGATCATCTCTAATACCAATTTCTGCATCAATCATATTAATTGAGAACAAGGGCAAAACAATTTTGCTGATTTAAGGAAGAATGCTTTACCAAAATGCAGCTGTGGGTTGCTCACAAGATCTCCAGGCAATCCAAAAAAGCAGGTCCAAATTATACTCATTTCCACTGGTGTGTGTGATAATTATGGGGAAATCCCCTTGCTACCATCCCTAAGCACTAGATGCTAAAAGTTGCCCCTTGTTTTTCCTCAGAAACTAGAAAGGGGTCCTAAATGCCACTCTTGCTTTTGGGAGGCATGGAGAAGCTGCAGCAGCAACTTCAGTTAGCACCACTGTCTACCAAACAATGCCCTCAGAGTTAGTTTCTCTGTAGCCAATTCTGTGATTAGTGTGGCTGGCAATGGCATAGACATGCATCTCTACAGTAAGTGGTAGTCTAAGATGGTGATTATAGAATGAGTTTTTAAATAAGTGCTAGAGGAAAATCATTAAGTAATTGCAGGCGGTTTCTCTATTGGAAGATAGGGTTACCAATTCACAAAAGGGGCTCACTTTGTGTGTGGTCAACAACAAATTCACCAGAGTGAAGCATAAGGGCTCCACTGAAGATGAAAGATGCATTTCATCTAGTTGTTTATGTGAATTTTAAGTAGCATTATCTTTTTCCAAATGTGTATTTCTTTGAGAGTGATTGTGTGTGTGTGTGTGTGTGTGTGAGTGTGTGTGTGTGTGTGTTTATAAGTCCCCAGGCACCTTCCTATCTTCAAATTATTTCTGTAGCACACACATACACATGCATGCGCACACACCTCTCTATTGCAGAATATCTTCATCTGGCCCTACAATGGGCTTGTCCCCAGTGTTCTTCTTGTCTAGCTTTTCAAAGCCAAACTGAAAGAGACATCTCATCAACCCCAGACCAAACACACCTGGTACTTTCCAGGCAGAGCCAGGCCTGGGAATCACCCTAGGGAGGAGACAAACCACAAAAGCAGGAGATTTGTAAATTGCAGTGTTTGAGACTTGGCTGTTGATGATAGATCTCAACCAGGGATGAGATGCACAGCCCAAATGCCTGTGCCCCGCTAGCCATATGCCAAGTGTGTTCTGGGTTCAGACACCTTTCCGTGAACCTGAGAGATTCTGACGGCTCACTACTGATACAAATTGGCTGAGCAAAAGGAAATGACAGCTCTTAAGTACCCTATTTTGGCCTTTTTGATGCTATGCCATCATTCATCCCATGTGCATGAGGTAGACAGTGAGAAGGGTTCACTTGAGTTCTTGACCATGCTGCAACTGCTTCTAGCCATTCTGGCCACTTGGCAGGGCTGGGTACCTAGTTAGAGAAGAGGCCACACAGAGAGCACTTGATATAGTGTAGGTAGAGTAAATTGGTGAATAGAAAAAGTTCAGGAATGAAATTTTATATACCAGGTGTTGCCTAGCATACAACGCCTTGAGTCATTCAGCTCTGTCACTGTGTGTGTCCAGCCTGGTTATAGTACACTGTCAGGCTGTTTCCTCTGACTTGTGTTGCCTAAGACAGGCTTTCCTGGATCATCTATACATCATGGTATGGTATTTCATTTTCAGAAAGGATTTGTGAACAGCCCATGACCCATCTCCCAAGAATACTTGGAAGAAACTAGAAAGTGGAGTGTCATTCATATTGGCCACAAGGCTGACACCAAATCTGTCCCATCACCAAGTTGAAAGGCTCAGCCCGACCTCCCTCTTCAACCTGTCTTCCTTCCCCTTCTGTTCTTTGCCATAATGTTCTATACATGATTCTGTTTCTGGCCCTTTCTTGCAGAATTCCATCCCAGCTACATGCTGCAGGTCAGTATGTAGCAGCCAGCCAGTAAGAGAGAGGATACTGACTTCTGAACCATGGGAGACATAGGCTTTGAAAGTTTTTGAGAAAAATTTTTGACATCCTAGAAGATGCATTAACCAACTAAATAACATGATCAAAACAGTTTTGTGAAAACTTAATTAGCTGTTATCATTTAACCTATGGGGGAAAAAGACTCCCAGGTCATTCTCTAGATATTGTCCCTAATGACAGTCAGACATCTTAATGACATCTTCTGTTTATTTTCATCTCTCACCTTTACCCTCTACCTCCTTTTCTCAGTATTTCCCATACCCCTGCCCCAATCCTTCCTCCATTCCTCTCTGGATTTTTCTCTAACCAAATAAAACCTTTCCTTTAGTCAAGGCCAAGCTCTGTGCAGCTGGCCTTAGAGTGAACCAAGACTCTCTGAGCTCCAATCTGTTGCCTAGCACCGAGGTTGCTCAGCTACATCTCCTAGTGACAACTAGCCTTTGCCTTTGACTCCTTATACATATCAGCTATACATTAAACATCTTGGTTGAGAGGGGCATTAGGCCAGAACTATCTTTCACAGTCCCCTCTCGAACTGCCTAGGGGTAGTAAGAGCAAGAAGTTACACGAAAGGAAAGGAAGTCAAAATATCTGATGCTGAGAAGCAGGTAAAATAGAACAGTGACAGAGAACTCACTACAGAGAGACAAACAGAACTCCAAGAGTGTGTCTTCTTGCTTGCAGGGGAGTAAAAGAGTTTTGGAGGAAATACAGGCAGGAACTTTAGGGGAAGTTTCTTCTTTTCTCCCATGAACTGCCATCTGGATCTATAATTTGTATCACTGAGAGAAAAAGTGTAGGAAGGATTTGTGGGGGATGACAAAGGTGGTTGTAAATGGAGCTGAAGAGCTAGGGAAAAGGGAAACAATGTTAGTCCTTTTGGCAAAAACCACAGCAGAATTAAAGGGTGAGTCTCTGTGTCTAGAAGCCACCACTCCAAAGAGTCTTCATACATATCCTGCTGCATCTTGTGGTAATGATTCTTCTATCACCTCATTCTTCAACCAGACTTCACTTAAGTCTCATATTCATCATTCGATTCCAGTGTTCCATCTTGTCAGTGATGAGGCAATCAGAAATGAGGACAAGGGGGAAATGAGAAAGTTGTGTGAGAGAAGGTTCAGAAAGACCATACAAAGTAGGAGAAATAGCCCTGCGTGGAGGTTAAGAAGGGCACTTAAAAACTCCACTACTGTGTTCTAGAGGAAGAAAAGTCTCCAAGGGTCATGAAGTGTAAGACAAGACACAGGACCAAGGTGTAACGACATACAGAGTAGGGTGGATAAGGGCTGACAAATGACCCATGAGGCTGAATAAAGGGAAAAGGGTAACCCTCAAAGTGGCTACAGGAATAAGGGTGAACAGAAAGAGCAAGCCAAGTCACTGGAGTAAATGCACATTCAAGTTTACCTTCTCCTGTGTCTTGTCCTCATGCTACAGTGTTCCTCCTTCTTTGTCCAACACAATGAGCATTGGGTATTGCTACCTTCAAGTTACTATGCGTTCACCTGGCATTTATGCGTAGAGTCCTACATATAAGTAAAGCTTTGTTATTAAAAGCCAAGCATGATGATGCATGTCCTCTCTCTCTCTCTCTCTCTCCCTCTCTCTCTCTCTCTGAGACAGGGTTTCTCTGTGTAGCCCTGGCTGCCCTGGCACTCACTCTGTAGACCAGGAAATCAGAGATCAGCCTACTTCTGCCTCTAGAGGGATGGGATTAAAGGTGTGTACCACCACCACCCAGCTAATGGTTTGTGTCTTTAATCCCCACATTCAAGAGAATGAACCATGCAGATCTCTGTGAGTTCGAAGCCAGCCTAATGAAACTCTGTCTTTGAAAAATTGTTATTAAGCTGCCAGGTTGAAATAGGTGGGGGAGCACCAACAAAACAATTTTCTTGCTAACATTTACCTAGTCTGAACAAATTTCACCTAAGGCCTTATTTTCTTTATATTTGAAATGTCAAGAGAATACATTTTCTCAGAGCATAAAAAGAATATACTCTGTATTAATCACCAAAAATTCATAACTGGTCAAAATGTAGAGAATCAGAGACTAAAGAATGCCCAGCCTTAAATGTGACACTTATGCTCCCCAACACCCAGAAAGACTTGGGAAACATTGTAGAAGAAGAGACAGAAAGATTGTAAGAGCCAGAAGTTGGCAAAGATATAACATATAAACATGCCCAGAAGGCCTGTTGGACTCACGAACTTGTAGCAGATGTGTTTGCTGTATCAGACCTGTGTAAGATCAAGCCAAGTTATATTCCATCTTGGGGGCTGGAGTTCTTACAAGGCTTCACCCCTAGGTGAGGAGCTATTGGCAGTGATGGTCACTGAGGAAGGTGTGGCAGTTTGAATGTAATTGCCCCCATAAGTTCATAGGGAGTGGCATTATTAGGAGGTGTGGATTTGTTGGACTATGTATGGCCTTCTTGGAGGAAGTGTGTCACTACTGAGGTGGGCTTTGAGGTCTCATATATGCTTAAGCCACACCTAGTGTCTCAGACCACTTCCTGTGGCCTGCCAATCAAGGTAAAGGATTCTCAGCTCCTCCAGCACCATGTCTGCCTGCAGACTACCATATCAGACCATGATGATAATGGACCAAACCTCTTACAATGTAAGTCACCCCAATTAAATGTTTATCCTTTATAAGAGCTGCTATGGTCATGGTGTCTCTTCACAGCAATAGAAACCCTAAGACAGAAGTAAAAGTCAGTTTTTGTCAGTGGTATGGACCATGGTAAGTTGCCCATACCGCGGTGCAGCAGGGGTGGATATGATCTAAAATTTATGGATGAAATTACCAAAAAAGAAAAGAAAAAAGAAAAATAATAGCAAAAAAATCACCTTGGTGTCCTTCCAAGACACATGGGTTCAAATGTCTGGGTATGTGCCTAGAAGTCTCTATAACAAGCTCTTAGGTGACTCTGATGCCAGGCTGTCTAATGATCCCTGAGTTTCCTCCCGTGTTCACATTTGATGTGCAGGCTGAGAGTGAGCAAATAGCTTAGACCTGGAAGGCTAATCTTTGGGTGTCTTTATCTAGATGGAAGCAAGAAAAAGATGAAGAGACTATTTAAAGTTGAAAAGTCCCTGGGGCACCACCTCTCCACCCTCAATTTCTGTGTAATGAGAAAGAATTGCTTCTCACCATTGGACTATCCCTCATAAACCAACATTGTCAGAATCCACACTGCTTTTTTTTGAACATTTTCCTCTTTTTCCTATACCCTTTGGCAAATCCTGGTTGTGACAGCAATGAAGTACTGAGTCCATGCATAGCTGAAGGGAAGTCTTTGACTGACCTGAACCCAACCCCTTGCCCCAACAGATGTCACAATGGTATCACATCATAATCAATGGAATACTCCAAGAAGGTTGAGTCCACGGTCAAGGGTCAAAGGAGACAACCATATCTAGTTGTCCTTTCCCCAAGGAGTTTATTCTTCCAATAGTTGCCTGGGAGGTGTTAAATGTCTATTGTCATTAATAATATATAAAATAGTGATGTTTTCATCTAGGAAATCCCAAGATATGGGGAAGTGAAGAGAAACTGAGGTCACCTGTGTACACACTGAGAAGACATTGGTGTGTCATCATTAGCCACCAGGAGTTATATCTGCCTAAAAATGGATTCTGAGCTTATAAGAATAGAGAGAATTTTGTAGTTAATAAATGAAACCTGTGATTGAGACTTTCCCAGAGCACAGCCCAGAAGAGCAGGCAACTCACCCCTGCCATGCCTAGGCCACAGACGAGAGACACTGCCTCCTACCACAATCCTCTGGCCTCTTCTAAGTTAGCATCGTCAGAGTTCTCTAGAGAAAAGGGACCTGCTAGAGAACAGAAACTGAGTTCGGTGATAAGAAGACAATAGCAGTTGGGCAGAGACCTCACTACTCTAGGGAGAGGAATGGTGAGGATGGTCAAGGAAGGACCAAGCATGCATGAGACCAGAAACCAGCCACCTGGGCCATGGCAGTTTCGCTGGAGTGATTACTGTTACATGAATGATGAGGTTGGGTGGTTTGGGACTGCCAAATGGTAAAACTATAATTTTGATTCTGCCACAGCCTTCTGTGATATCTGGAGCCATGAAATTAACCATAAGGCTCCTTGGTCCCGAGAAGGTGGCCGGCTGCAGAAAAGGGAAATCCTTGAGATGCTGCTGCTGCTGTGAGAATCACCTTTCGTAGTGATTGGCAGATCTCAGCTACCGTTCTGTGGTCAGCTGTTACCTGTAACAGCACGCAAGTGTATTGATACACAGGGATGGCAGGTATGTGAGGTCCCCTTGTATGTACACATACGCCTGAAGCTTCTGTCTGCAGTGCCAGGTGGAACCTTTGCCAGCCGTGCATAATGAGGCACAGAGGCTAGGAGTGCCAGCATTTCGCTGATAGTCACACTAAATGCTATAGACACTTGACTTTATGGCTCCTTCCGCCTGCATATTAAGCAGCCAACAGACATCACTCCCCGCAGTGGCATTTCAAGTCTGGTGGCAGGGCGGGAGCAATGGAAAAGGACACTTGCATCGTCCAGGAAGCCCCTCAGATTGGTAGGATTCTTCCCATCTCAAAGCTCCAAAATAAGGAAACAATGAAGGCAATGGGCCTGGACTCATGCCTACCCTTTGCAGTGGCATTCTGCTCAGAGACAACATTCTCTTCTTTTCTAAGAGCATCCTAGATTGGAGATCACCTGGGAAGGCCAGAAAAGCTTTGCCAAGGAGTCCTGGTCCTGCAGTTGGGTGGGAGAACCCCAGCCTGTCTGCACAGCTGCCGCTGCTTCTGGCTTGAAGTGGCCTGGGAGGCAGCAGGACATGGATCAGGAAGATGCCCTCTGCTGACTCCAGATCAGGAGCTGGCTTCTAATCCTCTGCCTCTCCACTCCTCCCTTCCGCTCTCCTCATCTTCATCTCCTTGATTGCCTCTTCTTCTCCTGGGTGGCCCTTCTACTGACCCAGATGCCCTCTATTATTTGCCAAAGAGGAATTCTGGCAATCCTGTAACCTGAGTTCAGGAATGACAGGAGGGTCCAAAGGCTCTCACGGAAGGCAGAGAGACAGCAGGTAGAAGTGCAGGGTCTGCTCAGCCAGCTGAACCTCCAGATCTCTTACTGCTTACATCCTTCTCCCTCTGTGCCCCAGCCTGGCCTGCCTCACACTCCTTCTGCAGCAGCATCCAGCATGATTGAGAGGCCAGGAGACTGCCTGCCAAGGAGTCAGTCATTCTAGCTTCGCCTTCCCATTTCCCTTCTCTCGTGGTCCAGCAGCCAGGTACAAAAACAACAGTGCCCCCAGTTTACACAGAGCCTCTCATCCAGGAAATCTCAAAGCACAAAATCAGCCAGCCAGACTGATTACACTCATTTTTCTGGTGGAGGAAAAGTGTCTTTTCTGGAAGGGAAGTTGATTACCAAAGACTATCCTAACTTCCCACTGGGAGGAGCTGCATAATGGACCCAGGCACCTCCTCCTGGGCATTTTACATGCCCTCTTGCCAGTCCTATCCTGTCTCTGGAAGTGAGGAGACAGATAATGGGAACTAAGCCAATGGCTTCTCCGACAGCCTGGATTCTAACCATAGAAGGAAGAAAGACAGATTCATTCCTCCTGTACCCTCCCCAACACATAGAGTCGTTCCTGTTTTTCCAGTACAGTGAGAGATTTACCACTCCAAGCCTGTGTTCTCCCATTCCAATTCAGTTAAACCCCATAATCCTAAAAGAGGTGCTTACCACCTGGAGCAGCCCAGTGACTCACCTGATTGTTATTCTTCTGTGACTTCTGCCAGCACAGGGAAAATGCCAGAGTGTTTCTCCTCTCTTTCATAGGGGCATAAATACCCCTTAGAATGTTTCCCCACTGCAGGTTTCTTGCCTCATGCTGAGAGACTGGGAGTCTAGGTAGTTATAGTAAAGCAAGGGACTATGAAGGAAAGGAGTGAAAAGCCGGGCAGAGGGAAGAGAGGAGGGAGAGAAGGAGAGGGGAAAAGAGAAACGACCACAGTGGGAAGGAGGGGGAGGGGGGACGTGGAGGGGAAGGCAGCTGCTGCAGTTGCAGGCATCACTCTTGGTTCTATGCCAGGGATTGCAGACACTGTGTTAATCTACTCTGGCTGCCATAACAAAGTACCACAGGCTGTGTGGTTAAAGCAACAAAGATTCATCTTTTCACCGTTCTGAAGGCTAAGATTCGGAGACCAAGGTGTGAGCAGTGTTCTCTCTCTCTCTCTCTCTCTCTCTCTCTCTCTCTCTCTCTCTCTCTCTCTCTCTCTGTGTGTGTGTGTGTGTGTGTGTGTGTGTGTGTGTGTGTGTGCACTCAGGCATGCACATCATAGTCTCCTTTTGTAAGGACACCAAACATATTCTAATGATCCCCCTTTAACTTAATTACCCCAGTCAAAGGCCTTGGCTCACATGCAGTACAGGTTATATCCTGAAATACTGTTTTAGGGCTCTTTGAGATGAATTGGGACTAGAGAGCAAGCAGGTTACAAGGCAGCTCTTTCCAGATACAATTGCTCGAACCCCATGATACCTCCCAGGGGTAGGAATTATCCCCATTTGGAGAATGTAGAAGTGTAAGAGAAATTTTAGACAGTGTGCCCAAAGTCCTCAGTAAAAACAGATGGAATGAGCACCAGGCTCAGCTCTCTTAAGAGTTGAGCATGATGATCACAACACACTGCTTCTCATCTAGAGTGACAGCTAGCAGGTGGATGGGAAAGAATGTGACCTTTGAACTAAGTAGACCTACCCCAGCTCCTCCTGTCACGCATGACTGAGAAATGAAATGGCCATCTATGTAAGACCTGCTATGAAAGCCATGGTTAGCAAAAGTTGTTTTATCTGATTGTAGCCATTTTTTTTTTCAGAATATATGTACAGGGAGGAGCTATACAACTAAAGCAACTATCTAGTTATATTGCTGTTCAGTAGAACTCCCAGAGTCAACATACACACACATGCAAAGATAGAAAAGGTGGGAGACCTGTCTAACAGGGATACTTGGGAGCTGTAATTACCAGGTTAAAGTTGTGATGAAACACCCTCTTGGACTGGAGTATTGACATCATTAGCCTCCTTGACGGTTTTGTGGTTTGAATGTGAAAGACTCGTGTGTTTGAATACTTGACTTCCCCTTCCCCCTATGGCACCGTTTGGGAGGTAGAGGAACACTTACAATGCAGAGCTTTTCTTCAAGAAGCTTTGAGAAGTGGGACATTGAAGTTTTATAGTTTAACTCCATTTCCCGAGGGCTGATGTGATGTGGCGAGCTTCCCACCCCACATTGCTGCTGTCGCCATGCCTCCTCCCCATCCCAGTATGATGTAACGTGTACCCTCAAATTGTTAGCCAGAATGAGTCTTTCCTTAAGTCATTTATTATCAGGTATGTGGAAACAGAATTGAGAAAAGTAAATGACCGAGATGGCAACAGGAATTGTGTCTTCAGCCTCTATGTCTCAATGGGGCCTGACATACCCAAGATAGCTAGACCATCTCAGTGAACAAGGGAGAAAAGTATGCAAATAAGACCCCCTAGGCCCTCAAGTGGGACTTTGCACATAAATTCACAAAATAATCAATGGTGAATAACAATAAGTATCGATCTCTTTCATAGGCTTTCAGACTCCTGTGTAGTTCTCTGTCACTATGGTTGAGTAGGATGCCTCTGCTCCACATATTTGTCATCCTTCTCTTGAAATTAATGAGCTTGCTAGGACATTTCCTCATGGATATGGCAGAAGACAGGATCTACTGCTCAAGCATAGTTTAAGATCCTGCTACCATTACAAATCCCAGCATCCTTTTGTCCAAAGCAAGTCCCATGACTGGATTCCCCAGTCAAGGGGTGACAAGTTACTTTCTATCACAAGGCCACAGCAGAGGTCCAGCTCTTGCAAAGGGTGAATAACTGTGGTAAAATCTCATCTATCACAATCCCTTCTGACTTCCCAGCCATTTCCATGGCTCCATCATTCCATTACTCTCTGTTAATAGCAGTTGTAGAAGAATATCACCCTCTTTTATATTTTTAAGGATGACACACTAAGAGTATTTCCTGAGTCCATGCTACTAAAATACAGCTCATATAATAGATGAGATCAGGTGTTCAGGTTCTTAGAATTCCATCTTAGGATGTCTTCCACCTGCACTGTCTTAGTTAGGGTTTCTATTGATGTGATAAAACATCATGATCAAAAGTAAAGGGGAGGAAAGGGTTTATTTCATCTTACAGTTCCACATCACGGTCTGTCACTGAGGGAAGTCAGGGCACGGTAGGACAAACGGCAGGAACCTGGAGGCAAGAACTGATGCAGAGGCCATAGAGAAGTGATGCTTACTAACTTGCTTCCTTGGCTTGCTTAACCTGCTTTCTTAGAGCATCCACTAGTCCAGGGGTGGTACTGCCCATAGTGAGTTGGGCACTCCATCAATCATCAATCAAGTAAATGTACCACAGGTTTGCCCACAGGCCAATCTAGTGGGGGCGTTATCTGAATTGAGATTCCCTCTTCCAAAATGACTCTAGCTCATGTCAAGTTGACAGAAAGCTAGCCAGCACACATGCTGTAACTTCCATCTGAAGTCACAAGTAGCATCAGGTCTTGACCTTCTCTGAAAGATCATCAGGGTCCACCCCAAATTGACTATGACCTTCTCTTCTAGGTAAAAAGAACCAGAAGCTGACAATGTAGATGTCTGTTCCCCCAATGTCTTGCTTCTCAGGTCTTTTAAATCCCTTTTAATTTAAAAGGACCTTTGAGCCTGGTTCTTGCACAAATACAATCACAAGGAGGCATGATCAAGTGATTTCTTAAGTGGGCGCCTGAGGCAGAGCCAAAGGGCATCCAAGAGTCTGAAAGCACTGTTAGAACAACCAATTTCAAGAGAATTGCAATCTGGCACAATCTTAGATAGCAGTATCTCCCTTCATACTTACTCTACCCCAAATCACTGTCCAGACACATTCTCTACTTTATTAATGACACATTTTCCCCAAATAGACATCTATGGGTAAGCAGAGAGAAGCAACCAGATGGGATGACACAGAAGTCAGAGATAAAATATGTACAGTGACAACATAATGACCCATTTGTTTATCTGTGTACTTGTTTAGAATACCCCACCCTCTTGCATGAAGAGAGTACAAACTTCTGTAACTACATATCAGACTAAACACTGACTCAGCAATGGTTGTCATGCTTGAGGATGAAAGAATGCAACTTTCTGTTCTGTTCTATTTAATATGAACTTGTGAGACTCAATCTTCCCCAGCAATTATTTCCCATCTACAAATATGTGTGTAGTCAATGACTCTTGACTCAGAAGGTCTTGGCAATGCACAATAGAGGATGATGTCCTTGTACTGGGCAAGGAACTTTATAATAAGTGAGTTTCATCTCAGGGGACTGAGATGATAAAAACCAGTATCATCAGTGGTTTCTGGGGACCAAGTCTAAGACAACCTGGCATGAGGAGGATCAACATATGGGTAGCCTTACTGTAGGTGGAAGTTTCTATCCTGCAAGCCACTCCCAAGTAACCACACAGAGGCTTAATATTAATTATAAATGCTCAGTGAATAGTCAGGCTTATTAACTAGCTCTTATAATATAAATTAACCCATTTCCATTAATCTATGTATTGCCACATGGCTCATGGCTTTACCTGTCCTCCAATATGTCTTGCTCCCTCTGTGTCTCCTGGTGACTCCTCTAACTCCACCCTCCTTCTTCCCAGCATTCTCCTAGTCTGGCTTTCTGATCCAATCTCTTCCTGCCTAGCTATAGGCCAGTTAGCTCTTTATTAACCAATGAGAGTAATATATATTTACAATGTACAAAGATTGTTTCACAGTATTTCCCCCTTTTGTCTAATTAAAAAGGAAGGTTTTAACCTTAAGATAGTAAAACTATATATAACAAAACAGTAATTATAAGAATTACACTTACAATATCCAGTCCATTTGTATTTGGCAAATTTAGAGAAAATATTATTTATCTTATCTTTGTAACTCTAAAGTTTTATACCTAGCTTACCTTCTATCACAACTAAGGAAAACTTTAACTGTGACTATCTAGTCTTTAACTCTGTCAAAGACCCCAGAAGGGTGCAATGTTGCCTAAGCACAGGGACATCTGGCTGCTTGGACAGTCACCCTAGGTTGTTCTGTAAAACTGGAGCATCCAACTTTGGCCTACAGGCCTAGTATATCTAACAGACATTTCTGAGAAGCAGGGAATTTTGAAGGATTGTCCTACCTTGTCTTGACAAAGTTTGGGCAGCTCCCTTTTTTGTGTCCTGCTGGTCCAGTTTGGACAGTATAACTGTCAACAATTGAGGCAAGGGCAGTTTCTTTGCCCAAGTGGCTAGCTAGCTTTTGCCATAAAGAAAGCCAACTCCATGTGGAGTTCCTTTGATGTCCATCATCTTCTTTGAAGTAGATTGGTGCTGCCAGAAGCAGACATGTCTCACTGTTAAGAAAAGTCTTACGTTATTAAACATATTAAATTATAATACAATTGTACAATATTGATTTATTGGCTGTCACTTTGATAAGATCTAGAATAAACTAGGAGACAAGCCCCCATGCACATCTGCGAGTAATTATCTAGATTAGGATAGTCTCTGGGCATCTTTGTAAAGGGATTTTCTAGATTAGGATAATGGAGCTGAGAACACGCACCCTAAAAGTGGGCAGCGACCTTCCCTGGGCTTGGATCTTACACTGCATAAAATGGAACAAGTTGGGACTAGAGCAATGCCTCACTCAATAGTTAAAAGCTCTTGTTGCTATTGCAGAGGACCTGGGTTGGGTTCCCAGTACCTTCTGGCCTCCATAAGCACTGCATGCCCGTGGTGCACACAGACATACGTGTGGGTAAAATGCTCACACACATAAATAAGTCAAATAATTTTTTTAAAGGACCAAGCTAGCCAAGCATGAACAATCATCACTCTCTGCAAATACAACATGACTCACTACCTCAAGCTTCTGCACCAGGACTTCCTCTCCATGATGGACTATACCCTCCCTGAGCCAAAATAAACACTTTCTCCCCGAAGTAGCTTTTGTCAGAGTAATTTATCACAGAAACCAGAAAAGTAACTAATACACTTCTCAAGGAGAAAGACCATAGGATAGATGTCTAGAGGTGTGCCTGCAAGGATGCTGCAAGGATGAAACCTTCCCAGCTACAAAAAGGGGGGGAGCAGGCAGGGAGGAGAAGAAATGAAAAGATGTCTAAATATGAACTTGGATGAAGCCGCCTGAATTTTTCTCATAGTCTTCTTGGGACCAACCCCTTCAACAGAGCCATTTACCTTTATATCGAGAAAATAGAACCCACTGGAAAGGAAGTAAAATTTGATTGTATTAGGTGAATTATAAGTAACCCAGAACCTCTAGCACACAGCCTCAGCAGTCAGTGGAGAAGGCATTTCATTAGCTTCTTAAGAAATGAGGAGAAAGCACTTATTAAGTATTCTTGTCTTAGCAAACGTCCGAAGTTTTCAGGCCACTAACACCAGCTTTTCTACTGAATCTTAAGACTGGGAAGAAACCACTTTCCTCTACTCTTGCTTCTCAGAAAAGCATGGTGCCTAATACCATGGATGACAGACATTCAGTGATTACCTGTGAATGACTGAAAATGGGTGTGGTCTGTGGGTGGCACCATTCCCCCAAAGCTCCATAGGTTGTGGCATCCATGTTTCAGAGCCTGGGTATCCTGTTAATTAGTCCAGTTCTGCCTACACAGCTGCTAGCTCATTGTCAATAGTAAGTATAGCAATCACATTCTATTCCATTTAAAATGCTATTGTGGGCTGTTTTGATTGCCAAAAAGAAAAAAGAAAAAGGTACAAACACACTGCAATGAATCAATGAACAACAACAATGAAAAAAAAAATAGATTCCTGTGATAGAATCCAACCATGTTTTCCCTCTCTTTCTCTGGCCCACAAACTCCATTTATTAAATAAAGCTTCAGTCTGAAGTACAGCCTTGCCTAACTCTTCAATCTTGTGGCAGCCAAGGCCCCTAGGGTCTCTGCAGGGATGAGATTGAGGGGTATTTGCTCATGGGCTGGCTCCAGAGAAATGGAGGCTGATAACCTCAGGCTTCCTCTCCTATTTTTGTTTTAAATATTTTATTGAAGTAATAAAGGCCATCCCATAAATCTGAAGGCAGAACAAAGTGTTTTGAAAACACATAAAATAATATTGTTCTCAAAACCCCGATGTGTCTTTAAACCAAGCTTTCTTTTCTAATCCATTTCTCACCACAGTCTGGACAACAAACAGGGCCCTCAGCATACTGTCTGTGACAGGGTAGAGTATCAAGCCTAGGGGTTACCTCTGCACCAACGGAGCTGGAGAAGTGCCACAAAAAAGCAGAAAACCTAATGGATCACTACTCAGGTTCACCCACAGAGCTTAGGTGACTACATGCAGATCCAGGGACACGGTACTGAAAGAGGTCAGGGGCTTCAAGAATGTCTGAGAAAGCTCTGTTGACAGTGCCCATGGGGTCACAGCATAGCTCTCATGTACAAGTCAGCAGCCAGGAAGGGTACTAAGATGAATTAAGAGTTCCATCTTGACTGAGAAATGGTCCTATGACCCCGTCTTCCACCAATCTAAACCACAAGCACTATCAGTTATGGCCCTACAGACTAGAACACATGGAGAATGTTTGCTTTCTGAGCTTTCAAACCCTCATCAATCCTTCCTAAGCCCCTGCTCCTCTACCCATGGCCTTCTAAGTGACCTTATTCCCCAGAGCCTGGGATTTCTAAACTGCCTCCATCTTTCTTCCTTATCCCAGCCATTTCTAAGGAGAAGGGTCTGATCGATAAATTCACCATGAGATATAAAAGTCTAATAAAGTTTAATAACTTGCCTCTCCCCAGAGTATTTGCATTTTAACAGGGGAATAACAGCCAAAGCTAAAGGAATTAGGCTATTATGGTACAATTTCAGGCACCATCAAGCAGCCAAGGAAGGCATTTGGGGAAGGAGGGAAGACCTTCCCAGCTGGGGCAACTGTGCCAGAGGCTACCTCCTTCTAGTTCATCCAGCAGGTCAAGGGTAAGACAGAACCAACACTCCAGAGCTTTTTAGGAAAGTTCCTTCCATCATCTTTCCCATGCGCTCATCATTCCAGAGTAGGACTTGAGGTTTCAGGGGATTCAGGGACAGGAATAAAGGTAGGTATGTGAGGTTGCATTCTTCTCTTGAACCCTCAGATCGTTTGCCCCCCCCTCTCTCTCTCTCTCTCTCTCTCTCACACACACACACACACACACACACACACACACACACACACACACGCTGTCCAAAATATTGTCCTCCAAATGCATTCATATTTAAAGTAGTGGGATCGAGACTTAGAAAGCTAATATGTTGTTGGAATTTAAAATATTTTAAGGGCTTAGTTGTGTTCTAAGTCCCCATCTCCCCTTTCACCCACCTTTGGGTTTTTCTCTCACTATCTTACCTGCTATTTCCAAGTATCTCTTTGACTTTGTGACCAAAGTATGCATTTTTAAGCGCCATATGAAAGAGACACTTTCTATGAGAGTGTCACTTTTTCATTCTTAGTTGTCTTCTTCGAACTCAAAAGCCTTCCACACTGGCCATTTTCTCATTGCTGGGACAAACTGTCTACCAGACAATTTTATGGTATCTGTATTCATGATTTTAGAGGGCTCAACCCCTTATGACAGGGACAGCGTGATGGAGCAGAGCAGATTACAAAGTGGGCAGCCAGGAGTCAGGAAACAACTGAGACAAGAAGGAATCAGGCAGGAATGGGATACCGCTGAAGAACTACCTCCAGTTCCTTAAAGTTTCCAAAACATCTCAAAACAGTATCAGCAGCCCAGGGCCCAGGATTAACACAAGAGCTTGTGGGAGCACTTTATATTAAAACCATAATACCTCCCTGTAGAATTGGAGGCAAAAAATCTGAAAGTATCTGCCACTATTTTTGCCAAAAGAATGCCTCTAACCTGTAAAGTTCCTGAGAAACTGGGCCTCTGAAGCCAGATACATAGGGCAAGCCATCGATTATGTATAACAGAGAGGAAATTAAGGAATTTGGACCAGTCCTGTTCTTTAGAACTGAGCTAGAGGCAGATTGAAGCACATGGAGGGTGATCAAGGAAGTCTACACACATCTCAAATACCCCATCATGTTGTCACGGGGCATGAGCATAGAGGGCAGTTTCAAGGAAGTTGTTTAATCCCACTGGATAGAAGTTCATTCAAGACAAGGGCTGTATTCTGTGCATACTTATGTGCCCTCCTCTTAGCCCATCAAGGCCTGACACAAATCAGGAATTCTGAAATAAAATGTGATCCTTGGGGGAAAGGAATTTGTTGGATAATGTCTGTAGAAGAATCTTAAAAAGTCTTATTAAATAAAAACCAGGAGCCAAATATTGGGGTGAAAAGCTGAGAGATCAGCAGAAAGAAGCCAGCCACATTCTTACCCACTTGGAGATCCTCTGCCCAAGAGACCTACTTCCTGTATACCCATGCCTATATGACTTGCTGTTCTGCCATCTCATTTCCTCTCCACCCAGCTGTATCTTCCTTTTCCTGCCCAGTTCTGTCACTTCCTGTCTGTCTGTACAGACCTGCAGACCTTTATGGTTAACCAGTGTTGGAATTTAAGGCATGTGCCACCACGTCTGTCTCTGTTCCCAGTATGGCCTTGAATTCACAGAGATCCACACAGATCTTTGCCTCCTGAGTGATAGGATTAAAGGCATGTGCTACCATTGCCTGACTTCTATGTTTAATATAATGGCTGGCTTTTTCCTCTTATCCTCAGATAAGCTGTATTGGGGGACACAGATAAAATATCACCGCAAATGTCAGTGACTTTCACCCCCATGGTGATTAACAGAAGAGTCAGTAATGATTTTCACACCCTTGCCTAGTATCTTAGCCAGTTCTGGTCAATGGGAGCCAGAGATCAGTTAGCCTGACTTACTAGAGGGTGAAACAAGAACTGATGTGGACCCTGTCTACCATCATGCCAGAAACCAACAACTTCACCTAGCAAAGCAATGGCTGCCGTTTCTGAGAGCCTGTTTCCTCCTCTAGTCTTTGGTTTCATCTTTAAAGATAATTGCTACAGCTCACACCTACCCTATGCCACCCTCAGGTTACCAGAAGCCACGTATTCCACCACCTAATCCTAACTGGGGTCAAACACAGGTCACCTACACATCTGCCTACAAGTTGGCACACAAGGTGAGACTAAGAATTCCTTTACCAGGCTTAAAGAAGGCAGGGAGAATCCTGGGAGATGTAAGCCTACTTCCTCCTCCTTCTCCGTCCCAGAGCTCAGTGACAACCTCTCTAAAGGAAGCAGTAATGGAGTTTTTTTTTTCTTCTTTTTTATTGCTTGTGTTTCATTGCATTTGATCCTAATGCCAGGGGGTTACTGTTGAGATTTTTAGGTCAATGCTAATTAACTTTATTAATGCATTTTTGCTGTAAGAAAACAATAGAGCTGGCTTCTGCTCCTATTAGTTTGGCCCTGACTACCAAGCAGTGTGAGCCTTGGAAGTCTATTTAGAATTTCTGAGGCCACAAGGTAATTCCATTTCTGGATGGTCCAGAATCTCAAGAATGAAACTCACAGGTCCAGAGAGAGAGCTGTCTTATGAGGAGAAGGATGGAGAGAAAAACACAGTACAAAAGAGACTCATATGTGAAATGGAAGGAAAAACATAGCTATATTGAAAGGAACATTGAACTACAGACCTGAGTTCAAGTCTCTTCTCCACTTCATGAATTCTAGTTGTGCCTTTGGCTAGTCACTGAGCTTTTTTTTTTTTCTTTCTGTTTTTGTTGTACTGAGGATTGATGATATGGCCTCACATGAAAAATGGGTGCTTTAATACTGAGCTACATCCCTAGTGCTGAGTTTTAATTTTTTCCTCTATAAAATACTTGCTTAGAATTGTTGTTAGAAGGATAAATATTCATGAGAGTGCCAAAATATAGTATATAGCATATAACTTGTGTTAACATATGTTAACTGAATTGTAATGGGATCACTATGTCTGAGGTACAGGCTTTTAGGCTCATTCATTCTTTCTTTAAATAAACATGTGTTTTAGTGTCTACTATATTCCAGGCATAGCAGTAGCTAGTAATTCAACATAGGCAAAAGATATAGATCTTAATAGGCACTTATGCTTTGGAGGATGTTAAGTGTAGCACAGAACACTCTCACAACTTACCACCTTAAGTTGTCATTAGGCTTTTCATTTTTCCCTCCCTAGACTTTTGATGCTATAGGTCAGGGACCACATCTTACCTTCTTGGGGCTTTTCCTACTTAAGCCTCAGGTATACAGATACCTTAATAAAATTGGGCAAACTCCCTTCTTCTCACTCCAGCTCAAAGACACCATGGAGAGAGAGATTCTGAAAGACTCCAGCGATCATATAGAATATGATTCATGGTTATCTCCATTGGTTTTCCGTGGTTGTGAGAAAATAGCCTGACAAAAAGAACTTGAGGAACGGTTTATTTCAGTTCACAGTTCTGGGGTATAGGCCATCATTAGGAGGACATGATGGCAGTCGGGGCTTGGAGGGCAGTAGGTGACCATATTGCACCCACAGACAAGAAAAGAACAATAGAGCCTGTGCTCAGCTCATTAACTCCTCTGTATGCAATCCAAGATCTCAGTGTAGGGAATAGTGCCACCCACTTTTTGGGTTTGTCTTCCCACTGTAATCTAATCAAAATAATCCCTCACAGGCATGCTCCAAGCCCGAATAATGCCTCACATTATTGTGTGTCTAGGGGCCTGTCTGCTAAGTGATTCCAGGCCCTGTCAAGTTAACAATTAACATGCTATCATGATATTCCCCTGAAAAGACCTCTCTGTTAGTATGACCTCAGCCATTATAAATAGGCCCAGAAATAATGTCTTTTCCATAGAAGCAGGAGTACAGAGGAGTACAAGTCAACTAAGTGGTGAATCCCTGGATTCTCTCACATAAATAAAGGTTGAGATCAAATGTTTACAGTTTTGGGGAATCAAACACAGGCCCTTGGCTGTGCTTGGCCTATACCGCTTGTCCCAAGTTTATAGTTTTTCCAAGTTAAGATTCCATCATACTGGAAGAGATTCAAGCTGCATAGGTTCAAAAGTCTTGAAGATCTCTTCATGGCAGACATGATACACTCCTTGAAGTAATTTCCTGGAAGATACTTATGAGTTTCACCAAAGCTTAGCAACCTCCTAGGTCTTGAGAGAAGGAATAGAAGGGAGTTTTGTGGGCAGGATGAGTAGGTTTCATGGAGATCCTGAGCCAAGAACAGAATACAACTCACTAAGAGAATATCAAAATAGGCTCCTTTGACAAATGGAATATAAGGAGTCCTAAGCCATTGTTCATGTTTTTTAGGGTAACAAAAGGAAGTCCAAGGTTCCAGGTGCTATAGAACCATCATTTCAGTAGGTAGATTCTTAATATCACACACAATGACTGTAATGGTTTGAATGAGAAATGGCCCCCACAGGCTGCATTTGAACACTGGATTTCCAGTTGGTGGTGTTGTTTTGGAATGATAGAATGTTTAGGAGGAAGAGTCTTGCTGAAGGAATTATGTCTAAAGCTTTAAAGTAGCTTTAAAAGTCTGTAACTTGACCCTCCCTCTCTCTCCTCTCTCTTTCCATCTCTCTCTCCCATCCTCCCACCCTCCCCCTCCCTCCCTCTCTGTTTCCTGTGTGCAGATGAGATGTGGTAACTCTACTCCTTGACTATAAGGCCAGTCTCCTTTCTTACTGCCATCTTTTTCTCTCCATGGTGGGCTGGATCCCCTCTTGAACTGTAAGCAAGGTAATTTGCTTTTTGTTAGGATATTTTATCACAGCAACAGATAGGTAGCTAATACCTCTTATATTCTCTCCTATCCAGACTCCCTGACAAATCCAAAAAGTGGGTGGCACTATTCCCTACACTGAAATCCTGGATTGCATAAACAGGAATTTAAACAATCTGTCTTCAACTTCATAGCTCAGAGCACTGATGTAAGAGAGTGAGACCAACATACAATCACACTTTTCAATGCACATAAGCAGATACTGTTAAGGAAATAATCAGCAGGCAACAGTGCTGTGCTGTGATTGACAAAATGATTAAATTATTTATATTACTAAAAGCACACCTTCATCAATGATCCAGCATCTGACAGCTTACCAATAGCAGTTTTAAGAAGGTGCACTGGCCCATGGTTGAATTACGTGGGTTCAAATCTTTGTTCTTGTACACAAGCCAACTTCATCTTAGGCAAGTGGCTCGGCCTATGTCCCTCAGATAAGGAAAGGGTAAAGTGAGCTTGCCTTGCTGGACTCTACAAGGGTTCAGTACAGGTCTCCTTTATATGTTAAACAAACAAAAAACAGACCCTAACTCTTAGCACCTCTGAATGCTACCATCATTGATTTGGGGGTTCCCCATTTGATTTTAACTGCTCTCTCTTTAAAATTGTGGCTTCTAAGTCACTCATTTGTTTAAATTAAAGTTATTAAAGCTCTGTTATCTTGAATTATGACAAAAAAATTAAGGAAACCCCAGGGTGTCTGAGAATCTAACCTAAGAAGATTAAAGAACTCAGGAATCCTGTGGATATAGATAATAATCCCTAATGTTTATATGGAAATTTTTACTTTTAATATAATTTCTCATGTATTGGGTCCTCAAGACTCATGGCGAAAGGGAAAGGCCAGAATTGAAAGCTTCGGGGCTGACTGCACCCCACTGGGTCCCTATTAAGTTCGCAGACTCCATCACATTGAGAGACTCATAGAGTGACTCTGACTGCAGTAGACTCTCCCAAGTAGCTAAAGCTGTACTGGGCAGCCCTGGTATTGTATAACATGTGATACTATGACATTGTCTACTTCCAAGTTTGAGCAGCCACCATGCTGGCAGATTTATTCACAAACAGACCTTTAGAAACGAAGCACCTACTTACTCTCTCTTGGTTTTCGGAAACATTTGTGTCCTCCAGAACATTCCCAGCATGTAAAATACTTACTGCTTCGTAGTTTACAAAATCTGCACCCTACCAGATATATTCTCCTTGTACCTGTGTCTTTGAGTTGGATTCTTGGAAGTAAAATATCTGGTTAAGAATATCATTAAGGCTCTTGATAGAATTAATTGATATTTCCTATTAAGCAGTAGATGAGAGTCTCTGTCTGTGTATCTGTCTCACTACCTCATCAACACTGAAAGCCAAATGGGTAGAAAAGCACAGAAAGTGGAACATCTGGGTTGTAATATCAGCAGAGAAGACAAATGGGTATGGGTTTCTGCAACTAGAGCAGGTAATACAGAGTGAAGCAACACATCTTTCTGACACTGTAAGTCAAAGGGTCACCAACAGGGGGCATTCTACTAGGCTGATGCAATTATAAATAATTTTCAATTTTTGGCAGACCCAGTATGATGATTGTTCTTCATTTGATGGAGTTTCCCCTAAAATAAGTGAGATATATCTTTGGGTATGATTGCTTGGGCCTTTACAGAAAGGACAAAGAGTGAAGAAGACCAAACCGGAACATGATCAGAACCACCCCACAGATTGGGGATTTGAACTGACAAAAAGACAACCATAGTAACATGTTTCCTAGTCTACATAGATATGAGCAAGCAGACTTCCACCTCCACTGTCACGCCTTCCCTGCCATGAACGGCTGACTATACTCTTAAACTACCTGCCAAAACAAATCCTTCCTCCATTAAATTTCTTCTACTTAGATATTTTGCCACAGTATATAACAGCAGCTTAGAGCTGGGGAGTGTGTAACTGGGTTACAGGTGGCAGAAAACTCCCTGTCTGAATTTTTTTATTACAATGGGGACACTGAGAAAGTTCTGTTGCCTTTCAAGTTCCTCTCCCTTTGCTCCTCTGGACCTGTTTAATGCAGGAAAAATTCTTGATTAACCAGAAATCCAGAGACATATTTTCTGGAGATTAAATTTTCTAAGTAACCAAGCATTTATTTTTAATCACTTAATATATGCTGATAAAGTATTTGAGCTACATCAAAGACTGTGCTGGTACTGATGCATTGGACTTCCTAGAATACCTACGCATAGGTCCTATTTTAAAAACAGTACATAGAGGTACTTCTGTTATATTTCCCTGGCCCAAGGTCATACAACTCATAAGATGAGCAGCTGTGGCAAGTTGAAGCAGATAGTTCAGCCCCATGGTTCACGTGCTTAACAGCTTCACTGGGCATTACTTAACATACTTTTAATATAAATCTTGTTATTGAAAAAAATTTATATCTACTTCAGCTAGTGAAGTGGAGTGACGAGAATAGAATTTCTCTGGGATACTTTGAGAGTCCCTAAGAATTCTGTCATTATTCTGATGACTCTCTAGTCTCAATGCCCAGCCCATGTGTTGGCCAATAAAAGCACTCTGGAGAACTCTGTACCCAAAACTAGAGCACTCTCCACTCCCAGAAATTGATTTTGTTCATTTTCATTTTCTCCTAAGTTCCAGCTATAAATTTGCTTTAAAATATAACATTTTATTATTTTTTTGAGAATTTCTTATATTTACCAAAGTATTTTGATCATATTTACTCCCCACACCTCCCCATACCTTCTAAGACTTATTCCCTAACCCCTAACCGTCCCCTAACTTTGTGTCCTCTATGTTGTTGTTATTTTTTCACTTATAACCCACCAAGTCCTGTTTCTCCTGTTCTTACTGTTGGGCCATCACTAGAGTGTAGCACCTATCCCCCAATCCTTATTCAGAACTTATTTGTCTATTGCAAAGAGACCAGCTTTTCTCATCTACAAAACAGGTTGTTTCAAATTCTAATGGTTAAAGAAATGCTAACTCATAATGACATGAATCAGGGACTGACAAAGTTTCCTTTAGGGGGCTAGATAGCAAGAGTTGTGGGTGGGTTCTGTAGATCAAGATGTTCATTTGAGAATGTTGGGTAAGTCCTTGTGAACAGGAGAGAAAATGAATGCATTGTTGACAAAATCCAAAACATAATGATAATACAACATACAATTAGAATAATAATGATATTTGAGTGTAATTTTCTTAAATGCACACCTAAAGAAAGTGATATGATTTTGAAATAGAGATTAAATGTCTCTGAACAAGGTTCATAGTTTATTCTCCTTGTCATCACATCGACTGCAAATGCACACCTTTAAATGCCTCCCTACTACACAAGCTGCAGAGAATTAGATCAAGGTCAGATCTGATTATCAGTCAACTTGCGGTTTGCTGACCCTTGGCCTGAACCAGCCTGGCATGCCATAGGACCTGTGGTGTAGGTGTTTGTCAAAGACCTGTTTCCTTTTCCTGAAGTAATCTGATGCCACCTAACTGAACAGTGCTCTTTTAATGGAATAAGCCTCATCAGCACTCTACACCATCCTTCTCAGGCAAGTCTAATATGTTGTGTGCTCTAACATCCATGACATTAGAAACAGCAGGTGTGTGGAAGGAGCTGCACCTCTGTCCCTGGTTTATAGAAAATAGAAATAAATATGCTCTAGGTGTTTTTTAATAATCCATCCAAGCTGCTGATGAGAATTAGGAATGACATTTGCTAGAGGCAGAGATGCTGGATAGATAGTTCAGCCAATAAGAGCACTTGTTGCTCTTGCTGAAGGTTCAGTCTGGCTCCTAAAACTCACAATGAACAGCACACAACCATTTGGAGCTCCAGGTTCAGGGCATCTGACTCCTTCTTCTGGCCTATGCACACCCATGTACATGTGTTGCACAGGTATGCACTAAGGCATACACTCACATACATATTAAATAAATAAAAATTAAATATCTTGAGAGAGTATTTACAAGTGCATATCTGATCAGAGATTTGTCTCTCAATATATAAAGAACTCTTAACACTCAACAACAAGAAATTAAAAGTGAACAAAACTGGGCTGGATGGATGGCTCCATCAGTAAAGTACCTACTGTAAAGGCATAAGAATTTGAGTTTGGATCCCCAGCAGCCAGGTGAGTACTGGCCCAAATGAGACCGTTTTCAATAGTTCTCAACCTGTGGGTCACAACCCCTTTGTGGAGGAGAATGACCCTTTCATGGGGGTCGCATAACAGATACCCTGCATGTCAGATATTTACATTACAACTTATAACAGTAGCAAAACTGCAATTATGAAATATCAACAAAAATAATTTTATGGTTGGGGCGTCACCACAATGTGAAGAACTGTATTAAAGGGTTGCAGCATTAGGAAGGTTGAGAACCACTGGTAGATAAAGGCACTTGCTGTCAAGCCTGATGACCTGAGTTTGAGCCCTAGAACCCACACAGTAGAGGGAGAGAACTGACTTCTGGAAGCTGTTCTCTGACTTCTACACACATGCAGAGGCACATGTGCCCACAATGTATAGCTGGGTACTGCAGTAAATTCCCATAATCCCAGAATGGGTTAGACCAAGACAGGATGAACCCCAGGATTCATTGGTTAGCTAGTCTTGCCAAGTGAGTGAGCTCTAGGTTCAGTGAGAGTCCCTGTCTCAAAGGTTGGAGTGTAATAGAAGACATCTAACATTGACTTCTGGCCTCACTCTGTATGCATGCACATATGCATGCACACCTGCCATACACAGAGGTGCATATATACAAACACATATGAACATAAAATAAGTAAGAAAATGATTCAAACACACAAATTGCCAAGTGATATACATACAGACAACAAACACACATTTGTAAGTTGCTCAATGTCACAGGTCATTAGAGAACTATAATTAAACCCTGTTAGATACTGCTACATACATGCTAGAATGGCTAAACCTTAAAAAGAAACGAGAGATCAACACCACCAAATGCAGTTAACCATGAGGCAAATGGAAACTCTCACATCTTGGATGGGTTAGAAAATTATACAGTCACTGTGGAAAGTAGCTTGGCAGTTTCTTATGCAACTCAACAAATACCATATGATCCAGGAAAGACCCTAGCTAGTTACATGAGAGGAATGAGAAGCCATGTTTACATAAAAGTTTATGTATTAAGTTACAGTGGTTCCATTCATAAATGCCTTAAACTAGAGGCACCCCGAATCCATCAGCCAGTGATGGAAACACTGTGATGAAGCCAGACAGCTGAGCAGGAGTCAGCAGTGAAAACGAACCAGTTTTTGCCCCACGTATTGACGTAGGCGAGACACAAATGTGTTTGCTACTGTGAAGAGTGACTGTGGGAGTTTACCCAAAGGGCTTTCTGGAAAAGGAAAAATCGGAGGTATAGAAACCAGATGTCATCACTCTCATTTAATTACTTTCAATCCAGATCCTCCACACAACATTCTTCCCTTGACTTCTTTGGATGCCACAGTCTCCTAGACTTTCCTTTCAGCTTTCACTGCTTCATCTCAGCCTCCTTAGCTTCCATTATTGCTCAAGTTTTGTCTGCAGGTGCCTAGAAAAGGACTGCTATGGCCACCATCTCTCTTTCTCCATGATCTCCTCCACTTTTCTCACATTAAATGCTCTCTGGATGCTGGTAACTTCTACATTTTTATCTCCAAGGGAAAACATACTTTGGAGATTTAATCATGCATATTTATCTGTATATTTGACATTACTAATTAGATACATGTTTTCTTAGGCTCAATATGTATGAAACTGAACTCTTAGAGTTTCCCTCTACTATCTAACTCTCGAAATGACCCATCTCTGTAAAAATGGAACCACCTCCCACTCAGGTGCTCAAATCAGAAAACTGGGACACGCCATGAATTGTTCTCTCAAATCCATTTCTATATTACTCATCACCAATTTTTAAAATATTACAAATCTGTCCAACTGATCTCCCAACATTCTCTACAGTGGTATCATGTGGGATTGGTACCTCACATTCGAAGAATCTTTCAAGGGCATTGAGCAGATTTCCTTTTGTGTCTTTGGTGAAATCTAACCATGGAGACAATCCAACCTCATCCTGCCTTGCACTGCTCATGTGCTCTGCCCAGACAGGCCCCCATTCTCCCTTTATGCCTAGCTGCTTCTGCCTCAAAGTGGACTTGGACTTTCATGTACTCATTTTTCTCATTTCTGTCTTATACATTATTTCTCTCAAAATAGCTTGACGGCTGCACCTACATGAGTACCATTAATTCTCACTAGACTTCCTATGAGCTTCCAGTTTATTCCCTTTATAACAATGGCCTTTTAAAAAAAAATAAAATTATTTATTTATTGTATGAAGACAGCTCTTTACTTAAATTGCTGAGCCTAACATGGTGTATAGAATGCAGCATTTGCATACCAATACATGTTAGATAAGAATGAATGGTCAAATGCTTCCCTAGTGACAACCTTAATGTAGTATGTATTTTATCATGCTCCTGTGACTACTTAATATCTGGATTTGGTGGCCTGATGGCAAAAATCAACTATTTTGTATAATTCCTGCAGGAACCATGTATTCTTTTTTGAAATTTATTTTATAACATCATGGAGCTCTCAGTAGTTATGCAAAAAGCACCCTAATGAATAATACAAGGTCGACTTACTTGTTTTTATTACTGCATCAAGAAAAGGGGGGAAGGGGAGAATTCAATCTAAAAGGTATTTATTGTTTCCAGTGGCAATAAACCCAGAGTTTCCCCAATAGAATCGTTTACTCATCACTGTCTCCAAACAGTAGCTTAAAAATTAGTCCCAGCCATCAGTAATGCCAAACAAATGCAGAGAGCCTTATAGACAGAACATCTGTCTGGGAACACTCACTAGAAAACAGGGACCAGCTCACCCCCAGAATCCAGGAAATCTGGTAATGGGGAGGGGCAGAAAGGAAAACCTGGGGTGTCCATGAGCAAATGGCAGAAGGAATAGATGAGGCTAAATGAGGAAGACAATAGAGACACTTCATGGTCACAGCTCAGTTCTTCCCAGCATTGCCACAGGCAGACTTGTTTTCCTTTGTTTGCATCCCTTGCTATTTGCCAGCCTGGTAGTTCTGCTTCCCCTAGTAGAGAAGTTCATAGCAGCTAAGGATGTTTATCCATAATTGAACACTGCTCTATAGGATATCCATTCTACAAAGTCATCTCACCAAACATCTCGTGTATTTCAGAGTGAAATGCTATTATGTATCAGGCGGGGCCTGGAGTGAATAGTGATACCAGAAATACGGAGTCAAAGATGGGCAACATCATCATACATGCAGCAATATGTACACATGTACTAAAGAGCCTCTACATGTCTGTCCCCATCAGATGATGAAGAATACCCAAATGATGAATAAGGTGCCCCTGGTCCCCTTACAAGTAGAGATAAACTAAGTGTAGTCATCCTTCAGGATTTTGAGGAGATTGGTTCTAGATCCTTCTCTAGGGATACTAAAATCCATAGGATGGGGAATGGAGAAATGGCTCAGAGGTTAAGATCACTGGCTGCTCTTCCAGAAGACCCAGGCTTAATTCTCAGCACTAATATGATGGCTAAGAACCAGCTATAACTCCAGTTCCAAGGGGATATGACACCTTCTTCTGTCCGCTGTAGGCACTGTACAAATGTGGTGCATAGATTTACACACAGGCAAAAATACTGTGTACATTTTAAAAAAACTCAATAAAGCCTCCAAAGAAAAAAGTAAAATTCACAAGTTGTTCAAGCCCTTCCTTCAAAAACAATACTATACATCTTCCTGTACATTTTAAAACATCTTTAGATTACTTATAACACATAGTACAATGTAAACACTAGGTATTTGTTGTACTGGGTTGTTTTTTGGAAAGAATGACAAGATAAAGTCTATACAGACACAAGTATGATAGGTCTAATTACACAGCACATGAACAAGACACAGGAGAAACACCATTCAAATTCCAAGTGCTGTAGAGGGACTAAAATTCTGTGAGTGGTGAGGTCTCAGCAGGATACCTACACTTGGTTCCTGCACATCTAGAGGAATGACTGGCATGTAGCAAAGTCCAGCTTTGGGTTTTGGAGCTTTGTAGAGTTTTTTGTTTCTGAATATTTTTGATCCATAGTTGGCTGAATTTGTGGGTGATCAGCCAGCACATCCAGATGGAGGACTTCCTGTATCACTTTCTATGGAGAAGGACTTCTGATAAGGAACTGGGAAAGCTGGATACATACCTACACAGAACATGCTACCAAAAGTTTCAGAGGCTAGAAGAAAAAAAAAAAGAAATGGTGCTTTAGAGAAGGAAAATGGGCAGACAGCTTCAGGAAGGATGCAGAGGTAGCTCAGCTTAGCACATGCATATTTGAGGCAATGGAAGGCTACTGGGGGGGCTGCTAAATGGACCTTACAGGTTGAGGACCTGGGGAGACAGACTTGGTTGGGCAGTGACAAATATTCAAATGTAAAAGTCAAGGCTAGAGAGGCTGAAATTGCTGATGAAGCTACAAAATGAAGAATAAGAGGGAGTAACTGGAAGAGCTAGGCTTGAGATGTGGCTGTCAGTTAATTTCCTGATATATTAAAAAGTTTGCAGCAGGGCCCTCTTGTTAGGCTCTTAACTGCAACTCTCACAAACATCCACTGTACAACCTCTGTAAGTCCTTCCAGAAGTGCAGCTTATAAAGAATTACCTGTTGTGGAATATTCTTTTACACTGTGTGAAGATATGTCACTGTGACTGGTTTAATAAAAAGCTAAATGGCCAATAGCTAGGTAGGACTTGGGAGACAGAGAGAATGCTGGGAAGAAGAAAGGCAGAGAAGCCAGCCAGACTCGGAACAAGTTGGACATACAAAATGGGACAGAAGTAAAAGCCATATAGTAGAATGTAGATTAATAAAATACGGGTTAATCTAAGTTATGAGAGCTAGGTAGAAACAAATCTAAACTACTAACAGATCTTTCATAATTAATAATGTCTGTGTTGTGATTTGGGAGCTGGCAGGAAGGACAGAAAAATCTGCTTACAAATGACACTCAAGATCCAGCCACATATATCCACATCAGGCCTGAGAAAGCTCTTAAGAAAAAGTTTAGAACTTGGAGTCAAACACTACTGGTGACTTTGGACTCTCGGGCAGCTTCAATGCTAGCAGCATAGGGAGCCCTGTCTCTTTTAAGAGGTCCTGTCACTGAGCATTTGAATGGAGTTTATGAAAAGTGGGTGGTGTGCTACTCAGTGGCATGAGACTAGGTAGGAATGCCTATAGCGTCGTGGACCCAGAAACTTCCCAGAGTTGGGGTAGTAAACATGACTCCCACAAGTATTTCTGCCATGAGGTTAGGCTCTTGGGGAATTGAAAGGGTGGAGCCAGCCACCAGCCCACCAAAAGCTAAGGTGCACAGTGGTTTAAAGAAGCAAAATGCTAGAGAGGTCCACAGAAATCCACAAAGATACCCCCACAATAGACTACTGGCAATGGTCGAGAGACAACCAGAACTGACCTACTCCGCCTATAGGATGGCCAAACATCCTAATTGTCATGCTGGAAATCCCATCCAATGACTGAAGGAACCAGATGCAGAGATCCACAGCCAGGCCCCAGGTGGAGCTCCAGGAGTCCAATTGGCGAGTAAGAGGAGGGATTGTATGAGCGAGGATTGTTGAGACCAAGGTTGGAAAAAGCACAGGGACAAATATCCAAATGAAAGGAAACACATGAACTATGAACCAGTAGCTGAGGAGCCCCCAACTGGATCAGGCCCTCTGGATAAGTAAGACAGTTGATTAGCTTGATCTGCTTGGGAGGCATCCAGACAGTGGGACCGGGTCCTGTCCTCAGTGCATGAGCTGGCTGTTTGGAACCTGGGGCTTATACAGGGACACTTGGCTCAGCCTGGGAGGAGGGGACTGGACCTGCCTGGATTGAATCTACCAGGTTGAACTCAATCCTCAGGGGAGTCTTTGTCCTGGAGGAGATGGGAATGGGAGGTGGACTGGGGGAAAGATGGGGGGCGAGAGGGGGGAGAACAAGGGAATCTGTGGCTGATATGTAAAATTAAATTTAGTAAATAAATTTAAAAAAAAAGATTTTGCTCATGCAGACAGTAAAGGTTACAAATATGCTATAAAGCAGGTTCAGATGGAAAAAAACTCTAAACAGGTTACAGTGTGTTTAACAATATGCATAAACTTAAAAAAAGAAAAAGGATATAGTCATAAAAATAAATATTTAAATAGTTTAAAAATAATGAAGTCTGTAAAGAAAGAATAAAGTAATAAAAAAGCCACAGAGATGGGAAATACACAGGGAGTCTAGATTCTATACGCTACTGTGTTGTCTTTAAATTTATTGATTTCTGACAAGCAAGCAGTAGTTGCTGAAAGACATTAGTTATAAAAATTAGCTAATTCAGGCTATATATTTTTAAAATGTCTTAACTTCAAAGTGGAAGTCAAAAAGATGTTGCTTTGGGGAGAGGTTATGCTTTTGTTTCCACAGAAAACAAAAGACTGTAGATTCATTCAAGGTTTAAGAGGACCATATTTGATCAGGGAGATCCTCTGAAAATCCTGGCTATAGACGTAAAGAAATAAACTTTGACAAACTACAAGACCGGTGATGTATATTTTACCTGCTCAAACATAAAACAAAATAAAAAATCATCTTTGGTCTCCTTGTGTACAACACACCATCTATACTTGTATTAATGCAGGTATTTATGTTGCCTTTGAAATTTTATGTATTTTCAGAGCAAGACGACCAGACACCAATAAAAATCAGAGTGCCTTCATTGCAATTTCCTCAGAGTTCTGCATCCAGAACAGCTTCAAGCCTGTTGACTGAGATGGTCCAGCCTCACAGACTATTCTAGCCAGGACTTGAACATTACCCTAATTTTCTCAGTGCCCTCCAAAGATTACAGCACCCCCAGACAACAGGAAGCAGTCTATAGAACACAACACCCACATTCTCAAGAGGTGGGATGGGTGGGTTTTGGTCATTCAGTAGGTTATGGATGTTTGTCGTCATTTAGTGGAAATACAGGAATATAGGATAAAAAATACCTATTAGTCTCAATATTTTACATTGGTATAGATTTTTGTATATTGATACAAATTTAAAATTATTTTGGTTATACTGTGTATATTTTTCCACTCTTGTTTGGGGCATTGTGCTTATGCAGCTCATTTAAAAGTGTAATATATAATTTAAAAATGCAAGTTAGTAGTTAGTCATCTATAACCATCAAACCTGTAGTCATGTTACACTATGTTTTCAAGGTTAAACAGATATATTTATATAAATAGATGGTCTCCAAACACTTCAAAGACCTACAGAATGTAGCATTTAAAATGTTTTGTTAGCATAAGCCTTTTCTTGACAATGAGACATATCTGTTCCTAGTAGCACCAATCTACTTCAAAAAAGGATGATGATCATTGAAGAATCCCATATGGAGTTTACTTTCTTCATAGCAAAAGCTAGCTATTTGGGCAAGAAACTGCCCTTGCCTTGACTGCTGACAGTATGCTGTCTAAACTAGACAAGCGGGACCCAAAGAAAAGCAACTGCTGAACTTTCCCAAGACAGGAAAGGGCAGTCCTTCAAAATTTTCCTGTTTCTCAGAAAAGTCTGTCAGATATTCTAGGCCTGTAGGCCAAAGGTAGATACCCCAACATTGCAAAAGAACCTTGGGTGAACATCCAGGCAGCCAGATGTCTGTCATTGCTATAAGTTTGGAAGTGGCTTGTATTGTACTTCCTGTTTACTCAGGTAATATATCCTTTTGGGGTCTTTGATGGCATTGAAGACTAGGCAGTTTTCCTTAGTGATAATAAAAGATAAATTAGGTACAGAGCTTTGGACTCATCAAGACAGAATAAATAATGGAGTATTTTTCCCAAATATGCCAAATACAAATGGACTGCACATTGTAAATATAATTCTTGCCTGACAATTGTTCTTATTGTATATAGTTTTACTATGTGAAAGTTAAAACTTTTCCATTTTATTTAGACAAAAAGAGGAAAATACCATGAAATAATCTCTTTGTACATTGTGAAGAAGTGTCACTGTGATTGGTTTAATAAAAAACTGAATGGCCAATAACTAGGCAGGATTTCCAGGCAAGGAGATGCCATGAGATGCAGAGAGAGCAAGATGGGCAGTTATGTAGATGAGGCAAATGAAGCTCAAAGCAGCACATAAGATTAATGGAAATGGGTTTAAGCTGTAAGAGCTAGTTAGAAGCAAGCCTAAGCTATTGCCCAAGCTTTCATACTTAATAATAAGTTGCCATGTCATTATTGGGGAGCTGACGGTCCTGACGAAAAAAAAGTCTAACTACACTTACCTATGTGGAAGATGGGTAAGAGGAATGTGACCAATATCTGAGGACATGCCCCTGCTTACAACACCATGTGCCTGAGAAACTGTGATAGCTGTGACAAAGCAAGCTAGGGGGCATGAGACTTGTTTGCATGCCTATTACATAATACCCACATAACCTTGAACCAGTCAGCTCTCTCTTCCAAATGACAGCTTTTCATCTGCAGAATCAGGATAGAATGAACACCTGTCACCCAGAGTTGAAAGTGTTCAATGGGAGGACATTTCTGGAAGAGTCCTGATGAGTGCATATTCGAGACCTGGTACCCAGGAAGAATCTACTGTGGGGGCAAAATATTTTGAGAGACTGTTACTGCATTGAGTGACAGCAGTCATAATGACCCCAGCTTTATTGTATCCCTCTGGGTTCAGATCAGGGTGCCGAGTACCACTCTCTCTCCCCTAGTGCTCTGGCCGCTGGAGAATCTCCATTCATGGAAGTGTTGTTTTTATTCACTCTAACTCCATTGTTGCCTGTGACACCACAGCCCAATGGTCTCCTGTTGAGTGTCCACATAAACAGAAAGATAAAGAAAGTGATTCATAAATGCCCAAGGTTTCAACCTTCTGAGGAGGTGCTGCTTCCTCAGCAGCATTCATGGACTTCCTGGACAGACTTAAAACCAGCCAGGAGCAGGTGAGAGAACACAGTGAGCTGACTCAAGCTGGGAACAGCAGCCAGACTGGTCACAATCTCTGGGAAGATGCAACGAAGTCTGCCAAGTGGAGCAGAGCAGCACCTTTCATCATGGTGCCGGTCAGCCTTGCTGTCACCAGGGGAGACAGGCTGGTAAATATGAACATAAATACATTTCCCTCTTGTCTCATCCCAGTGTCCTGAGGTGCTATTAGAGACTTCAAATTACCATTCCAATAAAAGGGGGTGAGCACAGAGAAGGAAGAGGCTACGTTTATTAACTTGTGGCATTGTTGGCTTTGCTGAGAGCCTGTCCTGGGGAGAAATAGGGATAGGCTGAGTCTTCAAGAGGTACAGTAGTGATACCTTCAGATCTGCTGTGTCCCTTCCTGGATTCCTTTAAGACCTCCAACTTGTCCCAATCTTCAGTAAAGTGACATGCCCATTCATCACTGCAGAATGCTCTGTGACTCCAGGGATCCAAGGAGGCTCAAGTTGACCTATTTTCATCTCACTCTGAGGGAGGTGATGTCACATCTGACATCATAAAATTAGTTTTTAATTCTTAAATCTTTAGGAATTTTAATTCCTAAATCTGTAGATGGACTGAGGAACTGCAGCAATCAGGTCTAGACCCAGAATTACAATGGGATTTACTGGCCTAGGACAAATGCTTACTCTCCTTGAATGAAATACTTGTCAGTTGGTGACTGATGGGAACAACAAGGTGTTTTAATCCTGCTCTCGAGATGGAAATATTGTTTTGCTACAATCAATAGTCACTGATACTTGTGTCTTCCTGACTCAGGAAGAAGTGGTCACTGATATTTAAATAAGTGTCTTCTTTTTTTTTTTTTTTCGAGACAGGGTTTCTCTATGTAGCTTTGCACCTTTCCTGGAACTCGCTTTGTAGACCAGGCTGGCCTCGAACTCACAGAGATCCACCTGGCTCTGCCTCCCAAGTGCTGGGATTAAAGGCGTGCACCACCACCGCCCAGCTTAAATACGTGCCTTCTTGATTGCAAGAAGAGATCCAGAGGAAGGAGACACAAATGTGTGCCCTAAAGAACACCCAAGGACACCCCCCAGCTCAACCACACAGCCACTCTGTTCCACTCATCTGTGTTCCATGTTATTAGTATCATGAGTGTTGGCTGATCCACTTTCCACCTGGTTCTATGCATAAAGATGGAACAGAGAACAAGCCAAACAAAGTCTGTCCTTGTGGTACTGACACACTCCAGAAAATAAATGACATGAGGAAGACAATTACAGGTCTTGACAGATCCCCAAAATGTGGGTCTGCTTCCAGACAGTTTCCTCCCAATTTCCAAGAGCACTTATACAATAGTTGATACCATACCTACTAAAACCGAAGAGTCTTCTTGGCTGTCTCAGCAGATGTATTGGCTAGTTTTACGTCAACTTAATGTAAGCTAAAGTCATCAGAGAGAAGGGAAAATGTCTCCACAAGATCCATCTATAGGCAAGTCTGTAGGGCATGTTCTTAATTAATGATTGATGGGGAAGGGCCCAGCCCATTGTGAGTAGTGCCATCCTGGCCTGGTTGTCCTGGATTCTATAAGAAAGCAGGCTAATCAAGCCAGTAAGCAGGGCTCCTCCATAGCCTCTTCATCATCTCCTGTCTTATGGTTCCTGCCCTGTTAAATATCTGTCCTGACTTCCTTCAATGATAAATAGTGATATGGAAGCATAAGCCAAATGAACCATTTCCTTCCCAAGCTGCTTTGAATAAGATGTTTCGTCACAGCAGATACAGAAAAGGCAGCAAAGGACAGACTCTGAACCTATATCAGGGAAACAATCTTCCTTTTCTCTCTTCATGACAAGGGCTATAAAAGAGTCTATGATATCCAAATTAAATTAATGATACCAATAGTATATATTATTCACCAGGCACTTAATCCCCACAATAGGGCTATGGCACAGATCAGTTGATGCTACCACTTTACAATGAGTAAACTGAGGTACAGGGTAATATGTCCCAACTCACCCAGGAAGTCCCAGGACTATGGTGTCTAACCCTGTCCCTGAGCACTGTGCTAAATTCAGAAGGAGCCTGGAACCTTGTGACAATGCATGAACCAGAGCAGATGCCCCATTCTGCCTCTTTGCAGCTTCACCTGGGTTGTCAGATTTCCACATTGAAACACAAATATCCAAGGTCTGCTTGCCCTGGTAGGACCTCATCTATGACTTCATGAGCTCAAAGGCCAAGATGAGCCTGCTTGAGCTTCTGTTTCCAAAAATACCCTGAAGAGAAGAACCCATTTCTACTCCAACATTTCTTTGTCCCAATCAATCAGCTGTAAAAAAAACAAAGTCTACTTTCCCTACCTTCTTCCTCCCCAGCTTTCCACCCTGTGGCGCTTATAGACTATGTATGGAACATCTCAGGGGCTATGTTCTATAAAAGAACTTCTATCATTGATGGAAGTTCCCAGAAGGTCTGGTGCTTGGTGGCTCACTCTGCCACTGAGACATGGCTCAACTTGGAGAGGAGGAACCTGATGAAAGCTGCCTGCCAAAGGATCCTAGGGGACAGAGCCTGAAGTACAATTCAGAAGCCTAAGGTGCAAATTCCCTGCCAGTGTGTTCTGTGGTGCTCCAAAGCAGGGAGGGGCTCTGTGCATAGCCTTTTGCTACAAGCAACTCAACTTCATCTTCGCTTCTGCTGTGGGGCCCTGCTGTGCATGGGCCAAACACCACTGAGCTTCATAACCAGATCATGATTGTGTAGTGATAAGGAAAAGGAGATATGGATGCCAAAATGTATCAATCAAGATCTATAACCTACCACCAAAATCCCAGCACCCAAAATCAAGATGATTGACAGAGCAAGCATTCTCTCGTTTTGCAGGAATTAAATGTATACACTTGATTCCTCAGTGTCCCTCTTCTGGGAGAATCACCACCTTCTTGCCGGCTGTTTTGTCAGGGTGTTGAGCTAGGCTGAGCATTACTAATCTAAATTCCACAAGGCCCTGAACCCTGAACCCTGAATGTCAATACAATGTGCCAAGTAGAAAATTCCACATCAAAAAACTTCATTGCAGGCACAAAATTATTACACATATTGTACAAAATTACCTTTGGGCTATGTGCATAAGGTATAAATGAAGCAAAAATGAAATTCATGTTTAGGCTTGGGTCTCCCAAGATATGTCCTTATGCATATGCAAATGTTGCAAAATCCCCCAAAATGCAAATCCCAAACACTTCTGAATCCAAGCATTTTGGATAAGGGATACTCTCTGCATTCTCATCATAACTCATCCAACTCAGTGTGAATGTGGCTATTTAGTGTCTCTTTTCTCTGTATTAGGTGGGCATGGCCCAGGTAATATAAGAGTTTTTAAGAGGATGATGGGTAAAGTTAAAAACTTATTTGCATAAAGGAAGAAAATCCAGACCATAGTGGGACACTTTTAATCCCAGCAATAGGGAGACAGACAGGATGATCCCAGTGGATTGTTGGCCAGCCAGCCTAGCCTAATCAATGTTCGAGTTCTGGGCTGATGAAGAGATTTTGTCTCAAAACACAAAGGGGATACTATCTAAAGAATGACATTACAAGGTTGACTTCTGGCTTCTATACACATGTACACACACACACACACACATACACACACACACACACACACACACACATCCCACATAGAAAGCTTGCTTGCACACAAGGATGGTAGAATGGACTAGGGCAAAGGAAGGCTCCAGTGGAAAATGAGCTTTCTGGGAACTAAGGATGCTTTGGGGATTACTGGGCAGAGGTACTTTGCAGGAAGTCTGGAATGGTCCCAGAAAACCCCAGGATCATGAGACAGGACACTAACAGTGTCTGGTTCCTACATTTGAAGAAGGAACATGGAGGCTTTGGGATGTTAACTAGGTCACTACTGTTGGTAGATTAGGCCCTGGGTTTGAATCTACAGGACAGTGGGCATGGACAAGGCTGCCTCTGGGATACTTAGAAGGAATTCAGGACAAGGGTGTGAGAGTTAGGATTCTGGTGCCTATTGTTTCAGAAGTGGCTGTCCCAACCAAACCCCTCAGAAAATGGACTTCATCCACAAGACAGATCCCTTCAAGATCTCCTGGAGGTTGCTAAGACACCACCACAGAAGCCTGATGCACTGTCTGCTACCAGGCAGGCCCTGGCAGCGTCTCTGTGACTGGCCAGCCTGGGCTGCTGATCTCATTAAGCCTGGCAGCTGATTGTAGGAACAAGTTGGGCAGTCTAGCTCAGACTGGCAGGTGATTTCAGACTGCATTTAACCTAATTGGGCCAGGAAACTAGAGGTGCAAAATGCCAGGTACGCCACCCCGTTTTGTTCCTCTCCTCACTTTGAAGTCTCACCTTTTTTCAAACATGAGATTCAGGCATTTGGTTGCTCATATTTAATGTGCAGCACAGGAGATCAAAGAGGAGATAGAGACGGAAAACATCAGGCCATAATTAGGACTTACTGCGAGAGCGGAGCTGGCTCCCCTCCCTCCTTATGTTCAGCCTTGCTCATTCCTCAGCTCTCTCTTTCATCTTCGCCTCCTCTTTTCCCCTTGTTCTTTCTACTCATCTCTCCTCCTCTCCTTCCCTCCTAACCACCTTGTATTCTCTCCCTTTCATTGGCCCCATAGCTGCTTTCTCTCCGATGACGGTGATTGCTATTACCCACCCAGCTCTTGCTCTCTTCCCCCAAGTCAAACACTTTCCAACCTTCCGGGAAGCTCCTTGCTTCTCTCTTTCTCTTCCTCTCTTCTCCCTTCTGCCTTTCTGGCATCTTCTCTCTCCCTTCCTATCTCGTGTTGTCTCTAGTCCTGTTTCCATCTCTCTCTCTCTCTCTCTCTCTCTCTCTCTCTCTCTCTCTCTCTCTCTCTCTTCTGTTTTCTCTGCCAACCATGGTCACCATGACAACAGGACTCCATGGCAATTACAGCCCAGGCAACTCCTCAGCTTCTCTCCACCAGGGTCTCTGATACTCATTTGGAATCTTCCTGCTGGGAGATTAGCCCAGGAAGCAATCCTGCATCTCTAGGTTTTCTCAATGCTATTGGGAACAGTCTTTGGTGACAACAGAGAAGAAGAAAGGAAGCAAGGGAGCAAAGGAGAGAGAAGCGAGGGATTCTCACCTGCTTCCTTCCTGATGGGAACAGAAAGGACTCCAGGAGGCACGAAGGAAACTGTAAAGCCAAGTTGAACTAAGATTTATTATTGGGTAACCAGCTATCACCAAGCTCGTTAGGTTTTTCACCTCTACCTAAAGCTTTGATAGATGGGTCCATAAGTATTCTCCCCACCACAACTCAAAGGGTTCAATAGAAACTAGCTATGTCCTCCAGTATAAGAGCTGGGGGTGAATGTGTATAATAGAGTGAGAGAAATAATCATAGCCCTAAACTCCTTTCTCTGACTTCTAAGATGAAAAACATAGTAGGTTTTTAATTAATTTGTATCAGTGCCAGAGCTAAGGATCCAAGCCAGGGCCTCTACATGCTAGGGAAGCACTCTATCACCAAGAAACATACACAGACCAGAACTTTGCTATTATATCTCAGTTGGAAAGCCATTCCTAGGCCATGCTTGCATTGATCATGTTCCCCATATGCAAAGCAGGGCAGGCAGCAGTCCATGCAAAGGGCAGAACAACCTCTGCTCACTTGAAGGAAATGCACAGTATCTCTCTCAGGCATCAGGTCACCACCCGTAAAATATTTAAGATCAAACTATTCAAATAACAAGTTAATATAAGCAAGACGTAAAAAGACTCAAGTCCTTTGTAACTGAGAAAATAAACTGAAGGATGGTAAGATTCCTCAGGAAAGCTCCTGTGAGCAGAGCTTGAGTTGGTTGTAGAAAGGCTAGAGGAGGCAGAGGAGTTGAAAGGATTGTCCCATACAGCATGGAATAATCATTCACACTGTGAAGTGACCTGAATTCCAGGCTAGCAATAATGAGTCTACGACATGCTTTACTCATTTTATAAAAAAAAAAAAAAAAAAAAAAAAAGCAAGAGGCAATGGAAGACGCTGAATGCCATGTACAAGAAGGAGACATCAGGATTGTACTACTTGTAGGGATGTGAGCCTCTCCAACAGCTTAGGTGGAAGTCTGTTGCTCTTTGTTCACACTGGCTCCCACCACACAGCCCCACAGGATGGTCACTTTGCCACTGTAGCTGGCCTGGTAATAGCAGAACCTCCTGGTTTCCCAACTACTATTACAGTATTCTGTTTGTGCTTGGTGTTGCTTAGAAAAGAGGAGAGTTACTGTGAGGTTTGTTTTCCTTTCTTGGGTGCCCCAAAGAGAATAACAAGGAGGTAAATTTGAAAACACAAACCATGTAAAGGGCCTACAGAAGCTTGTTCCCAGAGAATTCAATCAGCGTGCTATATAAATTTCAATCAGAGAGCAAAGGAAGATGAAAGGAGGTCATGGCAGCATGTTCAAGAGGCTGGGCATCTAGCAGGAAGGAAAGAAGTTGGCAAGCAGAAGGTGGTGCTAGGGATTGGCTCTACCACGTGCCAGCCATGGAGCCTTAAAATAGCAGGGACTTTTCCAAGGCCACTCCTTTTACCCCTATAATGTGGTTAAAAATTAAAGAGGGTCTGTGTAAAACTTCTGTGGAAATGGGGTAGAATAGTAATCTTGACTCTTTATCGAATTTGTGGAGTCCATAAACTCTGATGGGGGTAGTGGTGGTCATTCTGTGATCCTTAGTTGACTAGAATACCATCATCAGAACTCTGTTAGAGAAGGCTATCCTCTGGGCATGATAAGGCCATTGTCTTCTTGAAGTCTCAGCAGCCGAGATCACTCATAGGAGATGACACAAGATGGTGCCCATTAACAATTTGTCAGGAAGCTCATGAGGACTGCTCCACTCTGAATGTATACAAGCAGTCAACTGTTGGGAAATCAGTATTTTCTTTGATAGTTTACAGCCTTGAAGTTGCACATACTTCTGTAAATATCCCTACAAACCACATCCTGTAAGCAACTCTAATGGAACCCATTGATCCATCAGGGTAGACTTGAATGGAAGCATTCCTTTGGTCTGTCATTGGTGTCCTGGGGTGAATAGACATTTGTCTGTTTCTCCACAGAAAAAGTAAAGATAATGTGTCAATTCTTCTGTGGTATGATAACATATTTGATCCACTGGGGCTTTAATTTCATCCTTAGGAAAATAAGACAGTGACTTTTTCTTCAAAATGTAGGCCAGTGAAGATAATTTCAGGTGGGGCATGGATACAGCATTATGTTACACTTAATCCTTTTCAATTATCTTTCAATCCTTCCAGTCACAGTACAGTTCAAGTTCTCAGTTAACACCTCACTAATATCTGCTAATTCACCTTTCCAATGAGGGGAACACTAGCCTCAGGCTTCAAGTGTTGGCAAGCAGTGGTATCTAGCCAGAATTTAATAACACTGCTGACATATAATTTTGCCTTCCATTTATAGGAAATGATATTGGTTTTCCACTTGCAGTAATGATGTATAGTTTCCTTTCCATGTGTATTTAAGTAAAAAGGTCAGTGGTATTAAAGAAAAACTCTGCATCGGTAGTAGTGAAGAGGACACACAGATAGGACCAAAATCAAAGAAGCAGCAAAAGTTGCAGTAAGGTGAGGCTGACTGATGACTTAGATTTCTTCTAATGCCAATGCTTTCTAGTTCCTTCATGCTGGCAATGAGACAGTGGTGTTAGGATACCCATATTTAGCTCAGGGACAGCAGTGTCACCCAAAGAAGCCCTCCAAACCACTCCAACTGCATGCATCTGGGAACCCCCATCTGCTCTCATGACACATGACCAAAGAAAAAAGAGAGAAACATGAAGTTGACCGGAGTCATTCTGCTAGTCATGACACTGAGCTCCAGCTAGGTTTCCCCAAAGCCCCAGCTCTTCCAGAGTCCCTTGTTCTTTCTACACTCCCGGTTGGTAGGCAATGGAATGGCTGAGATATGGAAGACTCCACTGAGTCTATCAAAGTTACGTTTGTTCTGTTCAGGAAATAATCTGACTCCCTCAGATCTGGCTGTGTGGTGATATTAAAGGAAAACTTTGCATCAGTTATAGTGCAGAGATCACAAACATGCCTCAAGAGAATGAGAAGAAGGGAGAGACACCACATAGTCCTTCCAATGGAAGGAACAGTGATGGAGGAGGAAAGAGGTGGCACTGTCTTTTTGGCTACTTCCATCTTTGGAGATTTTTTTCTTTTTGGATATGTTCAGTTTATTATATGTTTATGGTTGTTTCACCTGTATGTATGTATGAGTGCCATATGTACATCTGCTGCCCACAGAGGTTAGAAGAGAGCATCAGACTCCTTGGAATTGGAGTTATGGAAGGTTGTGCGCCACCATGTGGGTGCTAGGAACAGAACCTGGGTCCTCTGCAAGAGAAACAAGTGACTCAGCCTCTAAGTCACCTCTCCAGCCCTTTTTTCAGTCATAATCCCAATGTCCTTACCAACTCACCAATCTTTCTCTGTGTCTTTAAATGAATCACAGTGAGAGGATCATTTGTTTATATACTCATTTCACAGTCTTTGTGAGTAAGGACTAAAGCATATGTTATGAACAGAAAGGCAATAATCTTAGAGGAGGGATTAGAGATAAGCATACAAATAGCTATAATACAAAGAGGAAGAGATAATAATGATAGTGATGACGTTTCAAAAAACTTACTTTTATAAAATTTCACCACATACCAGATACTACTTTAAGAATAACTTATTTTTATTTTTATTACAGTTATTTACTTTTGTGTGTATGTGTGTGTGTGTGTGTGTATGTGTTAGGTGTATGTGTGTGTGCATGTGTGTTGGGTGTGTATGTACGCATGTACATTGTGGGTTTGTGTGTGTGTGTGTGTGTGTGTGTGTGTGTGTGTGTGTGTGTTGAGGGAGTGTGCACCACTGCACACACATGGAGGTCAGAGAATGATTTACCGGAAGTCTATTATTTTCTTTCACCACGTGGGGCTCAGGGATCAAACTCAGGTCTCTAGGCTTGGCAGCAGACACTTTCCACTGAGATATCTTCCTGATGCTGAATAGTCTTGTTCTTTTTCTTTTAAGCAACAGAATAGCTGCATGTGAGAAATACAAATCACTTTTCAAATGATGTGATTAAAGTTTAAACAACCCATTCCCGTGCACGCAGCTGCTAAACAAAAGAAGAACTTTCAAAGCCACTGACCAAAACTGAGACTGTATTTGCAGTTAAGATCTTCCTTTATCTGCCCTCTGAATTTTGCTTTCCCTCAGGCCATGCTGTAGCTGTGGTTGTGGGCATTGCCCTTGAACCAGGTTACCAATGTGGAACCTCAGCTCTGTTTCTTCCTAGCTCTGTGACAATGGGACAGTCATCTAACTTCTACTTGTCCCAGTTCTACTCCAAGGAGGAGGTGTTAGAGTAAATAAGGAAACACATGTACAGTGCTTAGAACTGCATACAACATATGCTGAGACTAGAAGACTGACATCCTTGTTGCAAGGGAATCTTTCTTCTTCCATGCCCTTTTATCTGGGCTACCACCAGAAGGCTCTGGCCACATTTAGGGTGGGTCTTCCCACATTGGCTAAGGCAAGCAAGTCAAGCTCCTAGAGATATAACCACAGGCCAAGCTAAGATAGACTGTTTCTCAATTGGAACTCAGATGATTTTGCTGTAGCAAGTTCAGTTTACATCACAGTCTCTAAGCAGGCTTGTTTCTTTTCCAGATGCCTACCAGTGTCCCTTGGTGCGTATCTCATCTTCATGCCTCCTGGGAAGTCTTCTGACTGAGGCCTGCCCAGGGGAAGATCTTCCCATCTGGGAGAACCCTAGGGACCCATACACTCGAGCTGTATGAATATCTGTTTTATATGCTCTGCATATTTCAGAGTGCCACTGCCTAATTTCCCCACACAGATCAATGGCTTTTCAGGGCAATGAGTATTGCTTTCACTCTATGAGAGCTTACCTCATCCCATCTCCAGGCTGATCATACACCCTTAGCATCAGTAGGTGCTGCTCAGTGGGGGATAGATGACTTCCTTTCTTGTTGAACAGCTGTCTCTCATCGCCACCTGTCTAAATACATTCATTGCCTGTCACTATAATGGAATAAGCAAGACTGGATAACTTATAAAGAAGAGAAACACATTTCTTATGATTCTGGAAGCTCAGAGGTATAAGAGCATTTTCCAAGCTTCTAATGAGGATCTTCTCAGTGTATGATAACATGGAGAAGAGCATCTTGAGGTGAGACAAAGAAGGGTGTCAAAGAGAGCTTGTTACTCACTCATACGTAAATATGTTAATGCTGTCATAAAGGCAGAGGCCTCCTGAGCCAACTACCTTCCAAAGGTTCCACCTCCTAATATCATTGTGTGACTTTGTGTACCAAGTGTCCCTAATGTGAAACTTAGGAGATACACCAACAACAGTACTCTCTTCTCCAGGCTGCTATTCAGCTGCCACCATGTCCTTTATAACTCTTGGAAATTTCACATTCCTTTTAGTCTTTATTCCTTAGTACCTTTGCCTATGATGAAAGAGGACCAGGAACCTTGTGTCTCATGATAGCCCTTGGCCATCGGGCCCAACCTGCTTCCCCTCTTCAACATTCTTTGAACAAAGAATTACCAAGAAATAATGGGAAAAGGTACCTAGGAAAATGAATAAATATAGTGTTGTGGGGTGGTCTTTCTGTATGCTCCTATTAGTTAATAAATAAAGCTGCTTTAGCCTATGGTAAGGCAGGATAAGAATCAGGCAGGAAATCCAAGCAGAGAGACAGGGAAAAGACAGAGTCAAGACAGGCACTTAGAGCCGCCAAGGGTACAAGATGTAATAGAACACAAGTAAAGCCACCAGACATGTGGTGATACATAGATTAATAGAAATGGGTTAATTTAAGATAAAAGAGCTAGTTAGCTATAAGTCTGAGCCATAGACCAAACAGTTTGTAATTAATATAAGCCTCTGTGTGTTTATTTGGGACTGAGCAGCTGTGGGACACAGGAAAACTTCTGGCTACAATATAGAATTATATTTCAGGTTTTGCATGATGAAAACTGGGAAGAAGCTAAACCAAGGTAAAAGGGTAATTGAATGAGTGAGAGTCACTTCCTGCAGAATTGGAAAGGAAGTCCTTCCTCCCTGGGTAAGTAGCATCTTAGAAAAGCCTTGAATGGAGTTAGGATGGAAGACTAAAGTGCCTGCAAAGTGAGGTTTCGATGTAGGGCATCCTTTAGTGAAGACCTGGACATGTGGTGAATACTCAGCTGAATTTTCTCATCCTCTTCATTCCCCTCCATTTGGGGTGACTAGAAAGATTACAGAAACCATATTTTCCAGAATCCTTTTGAGCTGGTGTTGAGCCAATCGCCTCTTCTTGCAGTCGCTTCTTTCCATGGCTTCTAGCCACTGCTCTATTTATGAAGGTTTGGTGTTTTCTGAAGGATCCAGAGGCAGCTGATGGCTGTTGCTTCTCAGGTTACTCTCCTTCCACACAGCCAAACACTTCTGGGTGACCCAGCTGTTCCATTGCTCCTGCTGCTGACGGGAACCTGTGGCAAGCAAAGGCCTTCCACTCACTGGTTCTTGTGACACACCATGACTTTTGATTCCCCCAAGCCTGCTCTCATCATTGCACGAAGTCCCATCATTAATATCTCTCTTCAGTTAAACACTGGAGTATGCCTTGAAATTCCTGAGGAATAGTAATCTTGAAGAAAGGCATAGACAACACTGAAGTCAGAGAATGTCATAGGCAGACAGCAAGGAACTGAAGAACCAGTGCGTGTACAGCAAAATGCATCAAAGGCTCAAAGAGTATTTCAGAAACTAACATAGAAAGGAAGTATCAGGGCAGACAAATGATACCTGGACCACAGTACTGAGGTTTTGTTTCTTTCTCCAGGGATGCTGAAGTCCATACTCTTTCTTATTCTCAGGGATGGGTCTTGCTACCTTGGGAGCTTCAGCTTTTTCTTGATACACTTGTTTGATCTTCTGACTGTGTCTACTACCTCTGATTTCTCTTTTGAAGTGTCCTGAGAGAGGGACATCTAGGGTGTGCTTGGTTCTGTTGTTCCCTCAGCTATTAACGCACTTGAATGTGATGACAGATTTCCTCGGTCTTAAGTGCTATCATCAAAACTCTGCCTACAATAGAAAGGTTCCCAGGCTGCTCTTAAAAGCATCACTCTTGGTATCATCTGTTGAGAGGTTCAGTGGAGTGCCAGTTAGTCAAGGGAGAGCTCTATATTAGCAGGATGGAAATGCTCAATGATACTATACAAAACAGTTAAGTCAATAACCCCAGGATCCCTGAGCTTGGAACCTCATTTCTACATTTTGCCTAATTTAAGTCCCACCACTAGTCAAGGAGCCATTAGCAACTGATAGCCAGTGGGAGAGAAAGACCTTAGCCCCTGACAGGTCAACAATGCTCCAGTGGAAGGCCACACATCCAAGAATATATGGGCAGCACAAACTGGATTTTATGGATGTAAAAAAAAATTAAGGACACAAAGATGGGTGTTTAGGGAATGGTGACTGGATCTGGGAGGAGTTTAGCAACAGAATAAATGTGATCACAACACATTAATTAGACTTCTCAAACAACTGGTATTTTTTTTCATTCTAAAATATTTTCCTTTTAAACCTCCATCATTTAGAATCATTATTATTTTAAAGTCGGTTTGCATTTACAAAAGGCTAAAATTGGGAAATATTGATGAACATGGCTGTGCTTCTCTTTTGGGTTTGTTCCTTTATTTATTCTTCCATTCATTTAGTACTACAGGAGATTTAACCCAGAGCTTCATGCATTAAGCAAGCACTCTGCTTCTGAGCTGCCTCCTCAGCCTTGTTTTGTTTCATTTTTAATTGGTAATAATAATAGATATAGCCATGGTGTGATGTTTAAATGCAAGAATATATTGTAGAATGATTGAATAAGTTAATTAGCATGCCTATAACTACATGTATTTATCATGTATTCACAGTGAGAACATTTTAAGCCCTCTCTTTTAGTTATTTTGAAATACACAGCATAGCATTATTAACTATAGTTACCTTGATGTGCCACAGAACATCAGGACTCAATCTCACTCACAATGACTTTATGCCATTGAGCAAACTCCCTGCTCCCTGTGCACCTGCACTTCCTTGTAAGCACTCTCCTGCTTTCTGCTTCTATGAATTCAGCTTTTTTTGAATTTCATATACAAATGATGGCATGGAAAAATTTGTTTTTCTTTCATTGGCTTATTTTGAAGAGCATAGTGTCCCCTAGATTTGTGCACAAAGCCACCTCTCAATTTGTAATCTGCTATAATGAACATTTAGGATCTGCATTGTTGTGGTTTAAAAGAAAATGGCCCCCAAAGGGAGTGGCACTATTAGGAGGTGTGGTCTTGTTGGAGGAAGTGTGCTACTGTGGAGGCGGGCTTTTAGGTCTCTTTTGTTCAATCTTTCCCGAGTGTTACTGTCAACTGACTTTCTGTTGCCTACAAGATATAGGATTCTCAGGTACTCCAGCACTACATCTGCCTGCACAGTGCCATGCTCCCCATCATGATGAAAATGGACTGACCCTCTGAAACTGTATACAAGCCACCTCAATTAAATATTTTCTTTACAAGAATTGCAGTGGTCATGGTGTCTCTTCACAGCAATAGAAACCCTAACTAAGACATGCATATTGAAGTTATGGGAGTTAAAGATTCAGGGATTGTCAATGTAATGCCTGGGTACTACAGGGAAACTCCCTGCAATCTTCATTATTCTATTATCAACCCTTCACTTCACTCTTGCTTGTCAAATGTTAATCATTCTTCTAGACTGATTCAAATCCTCCTTTTTCCCCCCATAAAGATGGGTTTTGTCCTTAGTCATCTCCACTATTTCTTGCTATTGAGTTTGTTGACTAATCCACACGCTTGGCTGAATTAGTCTTCAAATAATTGAACTTCGAACATGATAGGAATCACTTAATGGAAGAAGTATTTTTATAATATACAGTGGTATTCTTGGTTTTCCTACGTTACAACTCTACAGTGATTTAAGCATGTGATGGAAACAAAAGGGTTCTAGAAATCTTCCAGTGGTCCAGTACAACAGAGCACTGTCTCATAGCCTATGAATATCTTTAGTGTCTGGCCAGACAACAAGATTGAAGACATGTCTTGACAGCAGGATTTCCCACAGGACATATGTGCTCCATGATGCTTCTTCATTCTCTCATTCCATGGCACATTAGGCATTATTTCAGTACCACATCTATAGTTAAGGCTCGGCTCATTTGTAAGAATATACTGTGTCTTCATTTTCTGCACTTCTTCTAAGGCCTGAAATTTGAATTATCGCATTGTTCTTGCTTCAAGTAAAGTTATTTCCTTATTTCTCTTTTTATATACAAATAAGCCTGACCTGTTTCTGGTTATTCTTTACATATTTTAGTTCTAGAATATCTTTGTAGATATGCACTTCTTAGACAGACTGCTTGATATCTTCTTCCTTTAAGTGCAAATGAATCCATCATGAGCAGTTGAAATTCTCTGACTACTTTGTTCATTACATCTTCTATCCTAGCTATTTCTGAACATTCACAGATTGAAGTCCTTATTATTTAATTTAAAAACTTGCTTTTATTTCTTGCTTGTGTTATACCTAGGTCATTATACTGATTTTTATTATGAACATAAGTATAATATCTGCAAATCTCATTTTGGTAAATGAGGCATTACAAATTATTTGTTATAAAAGGGGATATTAAATACAGTAAATTTGAGAACCATTAATCCATTATAATACTTCATTTTACTGAAGAAGAAAGTGAGGGAAAAGAGATTAAATGGCCCAATCACTAAGTTGCGGATCTGGAAGTAAAACCCTGAGCTGACTTGCAATCCAGTTCTCTTGTTTTGTCCTGTGATTTTGGTTGAATACTGAGTAGCTATTTCTGTCACGGGATTATGCTCACAGTCTCCTTGAGAATGGAGCTATTTTGTACAATCCTTTTTTATAATCATCACAGTAACTAATATAGCAGTAGACATATAGCAGTTACTTAATTCATCCTTAATGCAGCAGATTGGATTGCATTGAATCACATTGCATTGAAATGAAGAGATTTGAACGGCATAGAGGGGGGTGAATTTCTTATAGAAAATGAGGTGAAATAACCGGGGCCCTGAGTTCTGGGACAGGCTGCCACAGCTGGCAGAACCACACGAGATTTTCTTGTTATCCTCTCCCTGTCCCTCTCTAGTTTCCAGGTTTTCACTATGGAGTACTGTATCTCTTCCTTTATGCTTTAGTAGTTGTCTTTCTTGGCTTAGGCCCTTCCAATGGCCCAATAACATCCATCTCAGGGTTCTTCTCTACCAGCCATCCCCCTTGGGACATAGACTGACTCCAGTACTACTAACTTAAGTTCTAAAATATCCTCAGTAAGAGTTAAATCAGTCTTTCATGTCTCAATTTATGTTTTAGCTCTCAATTTTTCCTGGGTCTTTATAAATGTGCTAACAACTGTAGTGATATATTGTGTACCCTAATAAACTTACCTGAGGATCAGAGGACAGAGGAAGCCACTAAATTAAACATAGGGGTCAGGCAGTGGTGGTACACACCTTTAATCCTATCACTCAGGAGGTAGAGATCCGTCTGGATCTCTGTAAGTTCAAGGCCACACTGGGCTATATGAGAGAAATAGAGTCAGGCAGTGGTGACACACACCTTTAATCCCAGTAAGTAATATGGCAGGATGTAGAAAGGTATTCAAGGCATGAGGAAACAGGAACTTGATCTCTTGAGGCTGAGGATTTCGCAGAGGTAAGCTAGTGGCTGGCTGCTCTGCTTCTCTGATCTTTCAGCTTTCACCTCAATATCTGGCTCTGGGTTTTTTATTATAGGACCTTTTAAGATTCATGTTACAAACAACCTTAGTCCAACGTAAGATGTTTTGTTGGCAAGGGCTGGCTGTACGTGCCAGTGGGAATAGCACCAAAAAAAAAAAAATCACCATACTCCCAAGTTAAACATATTGTTGTCTGTCAAGTATGTGTGCATATATGTTTTAAACTAAATAATCAGGAGAGGGAGTTAGGGACCTGTACCTAACTCAGGTACTAGAACAAGAAATGATTGCCAAAAAGGCAAGACACACATGAAGGAATGTCAAGAATTCCATGCAAAGCAGTGGAATCACAGGGGTTGACCTACAAGGGAGAAAATATTTAGGACAAATATGAAAAGATGGTCATCATGGGTCTAGACAGGACAGTGTGAACATATTAGATGAATTTTATTTTCACATGTAACATTTGACTGTACATATATAACCATGTCCACGACTACCACCAACAACAGCATTAACAACACTGAAACAATGAAAACCACAACCAATATAGCCTTGTTTTTCATTTATATTTAAAATTTACAAGATCATTTCTACCAAACTGCCTAGGCCTAGTGAGCTCATGGATCTTGGAGGAGAACCTACAACTGTCATGTTACTAACGAATATAGCTCCAGTTGCATCCTATGTATCTGTCCTCATACCCACAGATGAACATACTTCTCACCCCTCATCAAGAAAACTTCTCAACTGAGGGAGACCATTACAGAAGACCACAACTGATCAAAATGCAGCGTTGTGGAGCCCAGGCCCAACTGCTACGTCTACAACACAACTCCCGCATCTCAGGCTCAGGGATCACTGTGGAAAGAAGATGGAAAACTCTAAGAGAAAGAGGAACAGGGAGCTGCTTTAAGACTGTGCCTTCTAGGAATTTTGGAAGCTATATGTATAAAATCTCATCAACATGACTTCCTAAACACGAACTGAAAAAGAGTGACAGCAATATACATGCTTATGTGGAGATGGGAAAGCCCATGAGCCTCAACACTGCACAAAGAACTGCAGGCAACTAAGAAACACTGAGGCAGGGGAAATAGTCTTCCCCAGGGAAAAGCATTGTTATCCAGTACGAAGTGGTCAGCCCTGAAATCATATATGTGCAAGTGATATTATCCACACTGAGCAGGGTGTATGTATTTGGGAGTCTCTCTCTCTGTCTCTCTGTCTCTTTCTGTAAATGTCTCTTTCTTTCTGTGTGTGTGTGTGTGTGTGTGTGTGTGTGTGTGTGTGTAACAATCATTAATTTAAAAAAAGAGGGCACAAATTTGAAAGGGAGCAAGGAAGGGTATATGGGAGTGTTTGGAGGGAGGAAAAGGAAGGAGAAATAATGTAATTATATTATAATCTTAAAAAAATTAAATAAATTCAGTATGACTTCTAATGCATGAAAAGTGTTTATTCAGATCTCTTTGCTGAAGCTGAATAAATCTTAAATTAAGAATATCATTTTCTTGCATGGGAGAGTGATCCCCATTACTCATCTGTCATCTGGTGGCATGGTAGGGGAAAGATGCCCCCCATCAATGCTTGAGGCTGGTGGAGAGCTGGCCATGAGGTCATAAGAACGGGAGATCTCTGCTCTTCATCAGATGCAGCACTTGGGAGAGTGGTCCCTATGCCGCCATGCCTGGGCAACACAGTAGAGCTGACCCTGAAGGTACAGGTGTGGGAGAACCATCTCTGAGGACATGAAAGCATGAGAATTGGCCCAGCTCCTTGCTCATCACTGCATGGGCTGAACTAGTTAGGGCAAGGCAGGAGAGGTCACCCTGGTGGTGAGGACAAGGGGGAGCTGGCAGGCTGACCAACACTGCAACTACCCATGCCCAGGCCAGGGTTATGTGTGACCCACCCAAATATCCACACCATCTGGGATCTGCTGGAGCATGTAAAGGGACCAGTCCTGCAGATACAAAGCTGCAGGATCTCCACAACACAGAGCAACACCAGGGTATCCAAGAGGAGTTCTAGTGAGGGCCCAGCATCGATGGTATAGCAGAAACCAGAGGCCTCGAACCAGACCAGTGACTCTTTGCAGTGAACACTTGCAAGTAAAGATGTATGGACTAAAGGGTACATCATGCGACTCACTCTGTCATGCTACAGCTTTCATGACGAGACTGATTTTTCCTTCTCTTTTTCTTTCTGTTTTCTTCTTTTTTTTCCCTCTTAAATTTTATTAAGGGGAGGTTGCAAGGGCAGAAGGCAGATATGAAGGGACAGGGAAATCAATGGGATAGAGATACATGATATGAAAGACACAAAGGATAAATAAAATAGAAAGTTTAAAAAAATCTTTCTTGAAAACAAAGTTCACACTTCTATTGCTTTTACAAATTATACTTATTTTCCTTTATTCTGGTACAATAAAATAATGGAATTAAAGAAAGGAATTCCTTCATGACTTGTTATCACAGACAAATTTACATATACTCAAAGGCAACACAGTTCAGGAGAAAGAAGAGTGGGTTTAGAGTCAAGCAGCCTTCATCCAAATTCTGGCTCCCTCTGTATTACAGAATTCTCATTATGCTATTTAAACTTTCTGGGCTCAACTTTCTTATTTGTAAAAGGAGGTTAATAATTTCCAATCCACAAAATTACAATGATAATTAGTTTAAATAAAAGTTATCATTTAAACAAAATGATAATTAGATTAAATGGAAGCATGAAGGAACACAGCACATTGCCAGGCATATCTATGGCTGCTTCCCAAACCCCCTTCCATCTTCAAGTCTATGTGACAAGCAAGAAAATTTAGATTAATATTAGGTATCTGATTGACTTAGAATCTCCAGAAATCTGTAATTATTCCCTTTACATAAAAGTAATAACATAGGCTCAAAATAAAACACAGCAGAAAAGGCCTAGAAAGGTGACTCGGCTATTAAGAGAATGTATTGCTCTTGTAGAGGACATGAGTTAGGTTCCCAGAGCTCAAAGAACACAGCTCACAACCACCTATGACTACAGTTCCGGGGGATATGCCACCACCTTCTGACCTCCATCCACCACAGGCCCCAGAACTCATACAGGCATAGACCTCCACACAGATACACATCATTTTTTAAAATCTTATTTTTAAGTAAGAAAAAGTTGCATTATTTAGGAATTAAACAGCTGTATTTGAAGTAACTATAGCAAGGACAGCGGCTGAAATTCAAGGATTTTTTTTTTCCTGAAGGTAAGTTTTTGTGACTTTTTTTAAAAAAATTAAAATATTATTCTCTCCTTTTCCTTTCTTACCTCCAGCCTCTTCTTGCTCTCTCTCGAATTCATGGCCTCTGCCCTCTTTTCCTATAATTGTTCTTCCAAATAGAAAGATGATAGAGATAGATAGATAGATAGATAGATAGATAGATAGATAGATAGATAGATAGATAGATAATACATAGATAGAAGACAGGCAGGTGTGGTGGTATTGTGTTCCCCAAAATATTGTGTACTTTAATAAACTTATCTGGGGTCAGAGAACAGAAAAGCCACAAGATACTTAGGCTAGAAAATGTTAGCACACGCCTTTAACCCTAGCATTCCAGAGACAGAAATCCCTCTGGATCTCTGTGAGTTCAAGGCTGCATTGGAAACAGCCAGGCATGGTGACTCACGCCTTTAATCCCAGAAAGCATCCTTTAATCCCAGGGAGTGGTGGTAGAAAGCAGAAAGGTTTATAAGGCATGAGGACCAGAAACTAGAAGCATTTGGCTGGTTAAGTGTTCAGGACTTCTAGCAGCAGTTCAGCTGAGAGCCATTGGGATGAGGACACAGAAGCTTCCAGTCTGAGGAAACAAGACCAGCAGAGAAGTTGGCCAGGTGAGGTTAGCTGTGGTTTGTTCTGTCTCTCTGACCTTCCAGTGTTCACCCCATTACCTGGCTCAGGTTTGATTTTATTAATAAGACTTTCTAAGATTAGTGCTACAGGCAGGCAGGCAGACAGACAGACAGACAGACAGACAGACAGACAGATAGATAGATAGATAGATAGATAGATAGATAGATAGATATTACTAAATATATAGATAGGACATGCTTGATTACACACACACACACACACACACACACACACACACACACACACTCAGGGCTGACCCCTTGGTACTAGATAACACATTGGTGTGCTCTTCCCTGGGGAAGGCTTTTTCTTCTGCTCACAGCTTTCCTTAGCTGTCTGTAGTCCTTTGTCTCCTACACCCAACATCTCAGAAGATTGCAAGAACCAGAGGAGCAGCACATCTGCTGTTAGACTGTGTCTCTGAGAAATGTCAGGGAAGCTACACCAGTGAAGTCTCAACACAATGGCTGCCTAAACAAGACCTGAACAAGGACGACACCAACAACCATGCTAACATAGAAGGGGAAAATCTTACAAGGCCTCAACTCTAGATAAAGAGCTACAGGTGCTTTCCAAGTTCTCAAGTGTTTGGGAATCAGGTTCTGTGAGGTCCTAGAAAGCTTCACAATGACCCAGAAAACCTGGAAGCACGTGAAAGGGAAAAGATCCAACTTGTCTGATTCTGCAGTGGCAAAGACACCTGGCAGATGTTAGACAGCCTCTTCCAAAGGACAGAGGACACACTTGGGAGGAGCCAGGGAATCTGCTTCTGAGCCCTCTACTGCGACTTGCCATTTGTGTTACTCCAGATAAGGTTCTTGGCACCTGCCTGCTCTTCATTCGATTCATTACACTGTAAGAAGAAATAATAAGACCAACATCCAGGGCTGTTGAGGGGTCTAAGACTAAGTACGTAAGAGTTTGAACTATGGAGATCTGGGAGCCAAATTAGGATCTTTTTGATGAATCACAATTTCAATGAAAAAATGTCAATTATTTGTGAGTTTTCACTTTTAAAAATGTGTATATCTATAGTTATTTAATGAAATAGTAGAAGATTTCTCCAAGAGACAGACCAATTAAATCAGTGTGTAACTTTTGTGTACAAAATGTATTTTACCAGATTGCCACAGACACCATTATTCCTTATTGCCTTTGCTATACTGAGCACCTGTCGTGTTACCTGCCTGCCCTATGGAAATGCTTTCCATTAGTGATGTGAAAGACCAGACTTTACAGTTAAGGGTTAATGGGTAAGTGGGACCTCGACTCTGGACGTCCCATAGCCAAGTGGGATTTACCATCACCTCACCTAATTGGTAGAAGCCTTTTGCCTCCTAAGGAGCACTAAATACTTTCTGGGCTTGGGAATAGCTGGCTATGCAAGCATGAGGACCTAGTTCAATCCCTAGAACCCAAGTAAAAAATATGGATAGATATGCTTGTATCCCAGTGCTGGGAAGGTAAAGACAGATGAGGCTCACTGGCTGGCCAGCCTAGCCTACCCAGTGAGCTCCAGGCCAATGAGGCGCCTTGTCTCAGAAAACATGGATGGCTCCCAAGGGTATGCTCCTACCTCCATATGCCTGCACAGCACACATGCCCTTCATACAAACACTCCAGCATATGCCTGACTGTGAGTGTGCATACATACACACCCATACACACCACAGAGGGGGTCTCAATAGGTCAGGCTACTGTTAGCTACAGAACAACACTGTGATGCATTAAAATAAATGTAGAAACCTCTTCCAGGAACCTAAGCCTTCTGTCTTTGAGACACGTTTGGATTTGTTGCATCTAAGCTGCAGATGGAAGAAGTGTGGGCATTTTGCCTGAGCTGCAAAAGGAGGGGTGGGATCTCAAAGGCAGGCCTCACAGAGTGACCCCTGAAATTTACCAGTCCTTGACTGCCTTCCAAATCCATTAGTTCAGGCTTCATTTAAGAAACCACAATTCTCCAGGGGGGCCAGGTGTGTGAGAGATCTCTGGATTATGGGAGGTGGGGGGCGGCTGATGGACTGTAGGGGAGGCTGTCTGGAGGTGGTGCTCCGTGGGATAAGATTCCTTTCAGCAGATGAGTTTATTATTACATCATAAGAGAACTAGAAGGAAGGAAGGAAGGAAGGAAGGGGCAAGGCAACTTAGTTCTGAAGCTCAGCCTCTGGCTTGCCGCAGTGGGCGATAGATGTATAAATCATACAGGTCAAGGGGGAGAGAGTCACCGGGAGCTAGCAGTAGGTTAGTTAAGATGAAAAGCTTCCATAAATCCCGGGCTTCAACATCTGCCATCTGTGATTAAAAATTGACTGGGGGCACCTGACCTCCCCTCTTTCCCTAGGCAGCTAGCTAGAGAAGCAAGAAACCGACAGGGTCCCAGGATCAGCAGTTGGAACTGGTGACACTGGAGACAGCCCACTCAAGAGAGTGCCCCTTAAAGCCAGTTTGGGGATCTCAGAGGAAAAGCCTGGAGAGATGCAAATGTGCGTCTTGGCAGGAAGCAAGGAAATATGATTTATTCTAGGGAAACCCGCCACACTTGGAATGCTCAAGTATCATAGCTTTAGTGTGTGTGTGTGTGTGTGTGTGTGTGTGTGTGTGTGTGTGTGTGTGTGTGTATAGGGGGAGGAGGTGAGGACGACGTGTGGGGTGGATGAATAAAGAGTCCTGTCTCATCCAAGTTTACAGAGAACACAGAGCTCCCTCAAATTCTCATAGTGAGCGTGGGCTGGTGTTGGAACTCCCAGTGACTGCAAGTAACCTATCAACTTCCCTAGCCTGGCCCCACGTTACCATGCCTAAGCCTAGGGCCTCTGGTATAAACTGGAGTGACTAGACTGGATTCTTCTGCTCCCACTGAGTGCTGAGTCTCTTCCCTTGCTCCTATAAAATAACCATCTGAAAATAGGTTAGGAAGTGATGCCCTGTCCTCAGGAAGCATCTTCTCCTCTGGCTTTATGCCCTCTTACCAGCCTCCCACTTGCCAGGAATGAACTACCTGTATGGATTTAAGTGTCTTAAATTTTTATCAGTCTTATCCTTTACTTGCAATAAAGTTGTGTCGATCTGTGTTTTTCTTCTCTCTGGGCATTTTGTCTCCCTGGGTGTACCTCTAAGTCACTTCAAAGTAGAGGCTTTTCAATGCACTTTTTTTTTTAAATTTTCTACCCTCTGCACCTGGCCTGGCATCGGTAGCTCTTCCTTGCTGAATGAGTAGAGTTTGGCTTCTTGGTGTTAGAGTCATGAGCACCGCCGAGCATCTAACTCAATCTCACTCTTTTTTTTTTTTTTTATTCACAACAACCATGCAACCTTTACCACCTTATGCTACAATTCAGGTTTTTATCTGGATTTTTTTTTTAATGTAGGGCTGGTGAAATGGTTCAGTAGTTGCTGTTCTTCCAGAGGTCCACAGTTAGGTCCCCTATGTCAGGAAGCTCACAACTATCTCACTTCAGTTGTAAGGATCCTACATCTTCTTCTAGCCTCCATGAACACGTGTAAGCATATGCACAAATACACACATACTCTCTCTCACACACACATACACATAACAGATATAAATATTTTAAGGAATCTATCTAGATAATACATTTATCATTTGTTAATAGCCTGTAGTGTATCAGTGTATTGGGATAAGCATTGAAGAATTTTGTGTAATCGTCATATAAACTCATGTGCACTTTATAGATGGAGAAGCAAGGGTGGTGAGGGACTTATCCAGTCTCATCAGAAGCAAGCAAGAAACACTGCAGGTCTGCCTTGAATTGGTACCCATCCCCCTGACTTTATGTTTACAGACCACCACACTCTCCTCCTATTGCCCTCAACCACTCTGCTCTAGCCAACTGGTCTGCTACCAATGGTGTCTGGTCACCAACAATAGGAGGAATGGTTCCTGACAGCTGTACTATCTCTTACACAAATTTTAGAGGCTGAAATCCTCTTCTTCTCCCAACCCAACTCTGCTCAGTCATTGCTATTCTTATCTCTTTTGCATGCCACCACCACCCTCCAGTCACCAAACAGCTCTGTCAGCAGATTCTGACAGTCCTGGCATAGCCTCTTCCCCTTTTATTCCCAGCCATTTATTATTTATTTTGTTTCTAAGTCATATGAAGTTTTAAGAAGCAGGTTCCTGCCTGACGTATGTGTAAAATGCTATGTTTTCAGCAAGAATAGGTGGTAGCCAACCTCATCATTGTAAGAGGCAATTTCTGCCTGTGCGGTAAAGTCAGAAGGGTAAGCCATCTACTGCTTACACAGTCAAATCTGACCTCAGTTATTGGGCAAATGGAAGAGAGAAAGTAATTAGTTTTTTTTTTTTTTTTTAGTGGCTTAGGAATCTACCCCCCAAAAGGGGGAAAGGGTGGGAAGTGGTGATTGTTCAAATCAGCAGGTTTGGGAGTTTAATTTCTTTGTATTCATTAAGCTCCAAGATCTTTCTGACATGCTTCATTATAATACAGTAGCCCAGCTGGAAGAGCACTATTATCCAGTTACGAAAATGATAAATTAGTGGGACAAAGGTTATTTGTTTCTTGAGCTGCTGTTTGAAAATTCTGGGCATGGATTTCTCCATCAGAGAGCTGAAAGGTGAAGATATTTGTTTTCCCATTAGATAGCATTAAGAAGAGAGAGTGGAATGTTTTCCCCAAACCATCCCAAAAATGTCACTCAGCAGGTAAGCCTCACTCTTAGCTCCAAGCCCCCTTCTAAGATTGATGATACTAGTAAGAGAGCTGGGCTGAGCACCAAGTCCCCTGGCGTCAGAATTTCCGGAATTGTTGATGAAAGGAGAACATGGGAAGCCCTTTGAGCCATGTTTTCCTCTGTCTTTAAGCTAGACAATGCAATAAGAAACACACACAGACTAGTGTCCCAATCCAGGTCTAGCATGGTCTATTTTACTGTGTTGAATTAATATCTCTTAGTTTTCTTTTCTGCTAAACAGGGGTATTAATGTCCTGCATTTTTGCTGTCAAAGTTTCATTTTCTTTGCAGGTAGAATGTTTATATACCCATATTTACACAGCCAAGTGGTGGCTGATTTAAAGAGGGGAACCAAGGTATTTGCACTGTATTTTTAGCCTCAACACACTGGGACCCAGTGTTTTTATTATTACCAAGGTGAATCTGTGGATAATATCTTGTCACATTCTCCCAAATAATACATTAGGAAGTCATGTCCATTTTAGGCTCAGGTGGTAAAATCCTTGCCTTAAAAGCATAAGAACCCGAGTTTGATTCCCAGTAGCAACTCTAAAAAGCTGGGCACAGTGGTGCATGCTTGTAATCCAAGGGCTGGTGAGGGAGAGATAGGTGGAACTTTGGGACAAATTCCTAGCCAGTGAGAGACCCTGTCTCCAAAGACAAGGTGGGTAGGTCTTAGAGAACAATACCCATGGCTTTCCTCTGGCCTCTACACATCTACACACACACACACACACACACACACACACACACACACACAAAGAGAGAGAGAGAGAGAGAGAGAGAGAGAGAGAGAGAGAGAGAGAGAGAGAGAGAGAGAAAATGAGGGGGTGGAGAGAGAATTATGTCCATTTCACTAAGATTTCATGCAGGAAGAAGAAAAGGATTCTACATAAAAACTGAAACAGCTCAGTTGTAGTAAGATCTCCCATTAGGCATTTGTAAGAAGGCTGCACATCACAACCCAGATGAGTTGCGTCCCTTAGAGATATAAGCTGTTCAGTCTCTGGGGCTTGCCTCTGTTCTGATTTCAAAGTTTGCTTCTTTTGAGCAACGATCTCATGTTCTTTCCTCTTCAGAAGGGAACTTTAAAATCACTTCCCTACTGTAATTCTCCTGAGCCTTACTTTCATATCCCACTAGTAAAATGCTTACTAATTGATTTGAGAAGAGTCTACTGTGATTCCCACATCCTTCAAGTATCCATCTTTCACTTTGGTTCATCAAAGCAGCCGTACAGGTCCCACACTTCCCTTAAAGGAGCATGACACTGCCAGTGGCTTTGGTGACATAAAAGCTAAATAGTGTCCTCCCTATGGCTAATTTGTAACTCCAAGAGATTAGGGACAAATTCTTCAGAAGACAGCAGGTATTGGCACAGTACACCAAACTTTTGGATGTGGACAGAATACCCTCTAAATGAGGATGAGCTACTCAAAGTCAATTCCCCAAGACCAATGAACCCTGGGCAAAAATAGCCCCAGATTCATGGCTAGGCAACAGAAGGGGACTCCACATCAAATAATAAGACAATTCACTGTCAGAAGCATTCGAACTTGTTGGCAATTCCTCCAGTTTATAAGAAATTTTGTTTGTTATTTACCCCTAATTCCAGCCTGTGAGATGAGACCGCCCACATTGCAGAGTAGATCTTCCTTCCCCAGTTGATCCCTTCTGGAAACCCTCAAAGTTGCATTTAAAGGTGGTATCTCATAGGTGAGTCTAAAAGTCCATTCAAGTTGACAATGAGGAGTAACCATCACTGTCACTATGAAACTTAAGGCTGGAAACTATATGATAGAGAGGTTGCCCCACAGAAGCCAAGGTCCCCAGGATCAAACCACCATGCACTGGCTTCTACAGATCATCAGTCCTCTCACCACAGAATGAGACAAAGACTACGATTGGGGGTCATCACCAGAGATAACCTACACCCTTCTGCATCACTGCTTCCTCCCCAAGTAGCTCCAATTCTCTTGGTTATGATGTAAAGGAAACACAGCCTCAATCATGCTTCCTTCCTCGCTGGCCTTGCAAGTTCTGTACAGTGGGACAGCCTCCAAGATGAAAGCCACAAATTTGCCAGGCTGAGCACAGAGATGACTAGTTCTTGCATGTGACATCCAGACAGCACAAGGACTCAAGTAAGTGAGGAAAGCCAGCTACCATGCTGTCCTAATAGAACATCTCCAAATACGGCACATCTCCATTTTGCAGGTGGTCCACAGAATGTTCTGCTTTATCACTGGTATTAGAATGAGTCCTGGACATATAAAAATTTATCATGATGTCATAAACAATTGTCTACATTATACAGTCCCTAAAGAGACTCTTCTTAAAGATACCAGCCACGCTATCAAACAATAGTTATAAAAGGAACTGACATTATTTGTCTCCTGAAGAATGGGGAAGGTGATCTAATCCATAAGCCACAGGAACTCTTTTTGAAGCTCTATCTTTTACTCTGATGCTCTCATCCCTCGCCTTGGAGTACTGAGTCCTTCACAGACAATGCTTCAAATTTTCACCAGAATTCTCTCTCAACTCTCCTTCCTTCTATTATGATAGGCTTGGGAATCTGCCAGCAAAATCTTTCTCTAATGAGGTCTTTGATAAAAGAAATGTACCAAAACAGCTGACTAGAGGTGCTGGCCATCTTGTATCCACAACACAAGACAACAGAAAAATAAAGAATAACAGCTCTTTTGCAAGAATATTTGAGACAGAGTGGTGGAGTACAATAGCATGAGAAGACACCATAGAAAATGGACATATGTGATGATTGTATAGAGACAATAACTGAGGACCTCACAACAGGCCTTTCTCCTCTCTAGGTCAATCTTGGGCCAAAACAGCTTTCTTATGGTATGAAAAGGGTATGTAAGAGTTTCTAGCAGTCCCAACACACACTGTAGACCTTTGGAGAATATACTGATGGAGAACCATGCAGCTTTCATATGCCTTGAACCAAGTTTCATGAGCTACCATGCTACTGCCCTGTTCCATTGCTCAGAGAAAAAAGATGCAGTATAGTACTCTCTCCAAACCAGTCTCTTGCTGCATGGAATCACCTGGAAACCCTGCTCACTCCATGTTCCACGAACCAGTCAAATGACACTGACCTGCATTTCTAAAAAGCAAGCTGTGTGAACATATCAAGAGGGCTAACTGCTTATCCCCTCACTACTCAAGAAGCACCGGTGTGGCCCACCTTCTGTGGCTTGGTCTGCAGAGGCAACCAGAAAAAAGACGGGCCATGCCCCCTCCTAGGATTCCATTCACTCACTGTTGGCTCTAGGAAGTCACCTTTGTATTTGCTATTCTATTGACTTTGTATAGCTCCCATATGCAATTGCTTTAGCAGAGATTTTAATAAAATCTTTAATATGGATTAAAATAGAAGATGTTGAGTTGAAAGAAGCCATCAGTTTATCCAGACTTGGTTAATAAGAAGCTAATAAAGAACAATCTCATGGTCTTAACATTTAGACACCAACGTTATTAATCCATGAAAATTGATATCTGAAAGAGATTCTATGGGTTAGTATAGCCAGTGAACTTACTTTGCTTATAAAGGGCACTCAACTACTTAAAGGAAAAGTAGGAATTTTATTCATACCTTTGGAATTCCTGTCTAGAATTCTAAAGAGTCAGCCAAAATTATGACAATAAAATATTTCTCAGATAAGAATATCTGATAACATTGTCTTTTGGAGATCCCATGAAATTTCTATGAACTTAGTCACTGACAAAATGTGTGTTTTTTATTTATCCTTATGGTTTATATTGATTTAAAATGGGACAATGAAACCAAATAAATCAATTAAAAAATCATGATGCCATGACAATACCTAAGGATTGCTTTAGTAAACTTCAGTCTTATTTAATTTTCTGGAATATTCTAACAGGTCCAACATTGTTCACCAGCCCTAGCTGTTTATAAAACCATAGTTTAGGTTCCATATCATTTTCTGAGACTTCTATACAGACACAGGCATGCCCAGGGCCTGCAGACAGCTTGGACCCATGTAATAAAATCAAGCCTAGCCATTTCAATGAATATCAAAATACAGAGATGTAGATAAAAGGGAAGCTAATTTCTCCTAAGTGTGATAAAGCCAAGATTGATTTGGCAATTCTATAGGCTTTCTGGCCTACAAAACAAAAATGACTTCTCTATAGGACTGATGACCCTGTCTTCTTGCTTATCCAACCTCAACCTATGGCTTCCTCTTCACTGAGCAATAACCAATTAAACTCCCAACAGCAGCTGCACAGGAGCAACAAGAAAGGGAGACACAGAAAAGAGAGGGAAAGTTTTCTTTAGAGTCAGACACTCCTCATTTCCAGTGAACATGTAATCCCAAGGGTCACACACAGCTGCAAAGCACATAGAAAATGTGGTTGAAAGCTGAGTGGACACTGGCCCAGCTAAAACGCCAAACTGATACTTTTTTCTCTTATTATACTTTATTCTATTATATTTTTTAAAAAAATGAATGAATGAATGCCTAGTAACTAGGGTAAAGGCTAACAACTGAACTGTCACTTATACCTAGTACGAGAGGGAAAATCAGTTTTCTCCAATGAAGTTAGACTGGGTATGTCAACCACCCCAGGACATGTGTCATGTTCAGGAGTAGTTGACCAACACATAATGGACTCCACAGTTTTTTGTGTGCACTTTTATTTGGTTACAGTTTGGTGTTCTTTTTTCTTTGAGGCCATGATTATATTTTGTTTTCTTGGTTTTGGGGGGTTTTATTGTTGTGTTCTATCTTTTTTCAGAAAGAACTTAAAGTTGGGTGGGTAGGGAGGGGGAGAGATTCTGGAAGGATTTAGGAGAGGGGAGAAATATGAAATTTTAAAAATATAAAAAAATTTAAATGGGATTCCAAAAATACAAAAATAATATATTGCTGAAGGAAGAACAAGAAACAGAATTAGAAATGATTATGAGACTTCAGAATCATTAATCCCTATAATAGAAATAAGGTGAGAAATTCAGAGAAACATAAAGACCAGAATGTGAATGAATGAATGAATTGTGAAATTCAAGAAAATCACCAACAAATAAAACAAAAAATGTAGGCAGAGGTAAAGTACAAATGTAGCTCCACTGCTCAATACACTTGGCTTTACCACTTTCAAGGCAAGACTACTTTATGATCCTTTCAGCTGCTTCTGCCACCATTGGGATGGCTCAGGGAAGAAGAAACCAAGACAGTTAAGAAGAAGTCATCTAAGCCTGCCCTACTTTGTATTCTTATTACTGTGATGAAACATTCTGATGAAATAACAACTTGGTGGGGGTGTTCAACTTCCATTGACCTGTGCAGATCTTGTCTGCCAGACCTGGATTCTGAAGATTTGAAAGAATGAGGTAGACTACAGTCTAATGGTGTAGACAACCTCACTTCATTTTTAATGTACAATTTTATAGATGAATGAAACAAAGAAAGCAATGATCCAAGGAAGGCTGTTTGAGTTCAGAAAAACATGATCAGAAAACATGTAAAAAAAATGTCAGTAAGTACATACTAAATATTGACAGAACAGCCTTGACCTAGTGATAGCAGGACTTGATGACTTCCCAACTACTATTATAGTATCATGTTCTGACAGGAGGGAAAGAGTTTGTTTCAACTTACAACTCCCAGGTCACAATCTAATACTGAGGGAAGTCAGGGCAGGAACTCAAGACAGGAACCTGAAGGCAGACACTGAAGCAGATACCATGGAGGAATGCTTACTGGCTTGATCACAGGCTACTTTTTTCATATAGCCCACACCCATCTGCCTAACAGTGGTACTGTTCACAGTGGGATGGGTGTTCCTATATTGATTAGCAATCAATAAAATGTCACATTTGCTTCAGGCCAATCTGATGGAGGCAATTCCTCAATTGAGGTTCCCTCTTCTCAGGTAGCTGTAATTTGAGTAAAGTTGGCATTTAATTAAATAGTATAAATCCTTACTTTTTACCCTTTCTTTCCAAATCTGGCAGAAAGAATCACAGTACAAACCAGTTCCCAAATATGTCTCCATTCTCCCTTATCCTACACCCTGCCATGTTCAAATACAGCTTATGTATGCATACCTCCCTGTAACCTGAAGTTAACTGAGGTCAACACATATGTAATACCATTTTGAACAAAAATGAGTGCCTACCTGTAGCAAAGGACTTAAGAGCTTTCTGGTTGCTTCTTGACTTACTCTCACCAACTCCCCAAGATCCTGTTCACCAATAGTAATAAGTCTCCATCTAGCTGCTGTCCCTCCAGGAGAAACTTCAAGCATACCAACAAAATCCATCTGCTAACCACAAACTGGGATCCACCCCATGCAACTGCAAAGCCCTTAGCAAACACTGCATATGTGCTACACAGAATACAGATTCTGTTATGGAATAAATAAGCTAGGATTCCTCATTTAAACTGAGCATAATAGTAACAACAACAAAAGCTATCCAGGTAGAAAGACCTGTACAGTAGCTCGATTTCAATGGCTTATCATCTATCTTCTTGAAGTGTGGCTTCTACACACAATGACGAGAACTGAAAATGTATTGTGGGATCTGAGAAGAGCACAAGCATAGGAAAGCCTGCTGGCTTCTCTGGGCCTGAAAAAAGGAACAGAACATAGAGTTGAGATAGGTAGGAGTCTGTGGGCAGAGAAACGTCTGTAATAACTCAGGAAGGCTTAAACAAGTTAGATGATTGTGGTAACACAGAGAATTGGGAGTGGCAAGATGAAGTTTGGTGTAGATCCCAAGGTACAAGAATCTTAATATCAGTTAAAACTTGTTATTTTTTTCCCGTGTCTGGGAACTGAAGGAAATCTAGTGTATCTGTCTCCAAGGATGAGGCTAAGTAAAATGTGTGGATGCATGCCACTACAACATGCAGAAGTTAAGATTAGAGAGCTAGATAGGCATAGATCACATATGGATAAATTGTAAAGCTAATGCCAAGAGAGACAGTAAGAGGCAAAAAAAAAAAAAGTTCTATAACAAAATAACTGTGTAGACCAAAGCATCTGCACAAACACACATCAAGAACAGAAACAAGGCCTACAACAAAATAACATCCACACAGACTAAAGCATGCACACATACACAATTATAAGACTGCATAAACCCAGAACATCAGGTCAGGTATCGGGTCAGATGAGGAGAATGTGCAGGAAGATTGCCCATGGGATGAGAGAAAGGTAAATGAGAGAGGGGCCTTGTGCTGAATGATGTAGGTAATGCTGAGAACTGAAGTGTATGATTAACTCAACTCTGCAAGAGCTGAGAAGGGAGATAAATAATTGCCTAGATATATACATAAATTCATGCAAACACTACAGAAAGACAAGCAATGGTTTGCATGGCCTTATGAAGGATTACCTGCAGATGAAGGGCAAACTGAGGGGGAAGAAGAAGAAGAAAAGCATAGCAGACTCTGGACAGTTGGTAACACCAGGCACTGCTTCCTCTCCTTCTCTGTCTTGCCCATTGACCACATGCTGAGAAGGCTGCCATTGGAAACAGATGTGTTTGTGAGTCACTTCCTACTCTCTACACAGCATTGGAAAGGCATGAGAACTGTTTTTGAGTCTCAATTTTCTCTAGGTGAAAAAGAACTTCTTCATGTGGTAGCCACAGAACTACCAGGAACTAGCAGTAAAAGAGTAAACAACCATAGCATATTCTCAGTCAGCTAACAAAAGCTGGTTTCACTATCATAGGAGAGTGATCAGTAGAAGCTATAAAGGGAAAGGGATATCAGGAGATTTACTAACAAGTATGAAAATACAACTGTACAGAAGGAAGATCTACAGTTCTACAGCACAGCAGGATTGACTACAGTTGACGACATTTTTATGTACTTTAAAATAAACTAAAAGAAAAGTATTGGTGGATGTATTAAGGCAACTCTGCGTAGTTAAAAGGGAGGTTTAGTATGAATGGTTCAGTGGTAGAATTCTCGCCTGCCATGGGACTCTTAATCCCAGGGTCATAGGTTCAAGTCCCACGTTGGGTGCCAGATATTGGTGGAAGTATTAAAGCAACTCCACATAGTTAAAAGGGAGGTTTATATTGTGGAGTAACTTATAAGTAAAAGGATAGGTTACAAGGTCCGGGAGAGGTGAAGTGCAGTCCAGCGGTGTTCTCTGAAGAACTCTGCTCGGTCTACCATCCAACATCCAGGCTTACCAGTAACCAAGAGAGCTGGCACATCCAGATCTTGGGTCTTAAGGGCCCCTGTCTTGGCCCTGCCTCATAGGCATGACAGTTACCAGAAGCCTCAATGGGGGTAGTACTTTCAAGTCAAAGCTGGAACAGCTACCCATTACAGAAAAGAGTTCAGAATGTCTCAATATAAAGAAATGACAACTGTTTAAAGAAAGAGAAATGTTAATTACCATGATTTGATCATTGTATATTGTACAATACACAAAATTATTACAAATACATCCAATTATTGTGTGCTTTTTAAAAATGATAGTGATATTGACAATAGATAAATAGCAAATAGATGGCAGATAGATGATTGACAGACAGAAACATAAATGGAAGATAGACAGACAGACAGATAGATAGATAGATAGATAGATAGATGATATGCAGCTAGATAGATTAGAATAACCTCACAAAATAATTAGGAATAGCAAATAAAATGTCCCTTACTTGCCCCACACCCAAGGACCCACATGTTGCCAATGTCCTCAGTTTGGCCAGCCACAGAAATGACAGCAGAACTTTGTAGATCACAGGCATAGCTTCATCTCAGCTCTCAAAGAGAGATGGACAGAAGCAGTGAGCTCAGAATATCTCTTCTTCCTTTCTGGCCCCTGGGAGAGCATCTTCCCAGCCTAGCCATGTGCCTGCAGGTTAGAAAAAGCCACTCACAGAAGCTGGCCTCCTTCACACTCAACTTTACTGCACATTTCCATCTTTTTTATGTGTTTGGGATGTTACACTAATTGTGATGGATGTTCTTTTTGTGCTCATGCTGAGGGGCAGATGATGAAGACATAATGTAAGGTAATATGTCTATTAAAGATTTAAAATAACCTGCCTGCTGGATGATTCCTCACTCCACTGGCAGACTCAAGCTCCTTCGAAGGCACTGGTGCTAATTTAGAGCCAATGCTAGGGTGGGAGAGAACAAGGGAGCCCAAGAGATTCTCCAACTTCTGTAGTGCTGTCAAATGAATCTAGGCTTTCTTCACTTAAAGAAGATCTGATTAGTACTCACTATAGACCAGGGTCTGAACATACATGGAAGGTCAGTGACTTTGGGAACTCTCAATTTAGGAAAAACATTCTGGACTTGGTGAGCAAAGTGCCAGTAAATAAGGAGTCATACTTCAACTTTTCAGATTAATATGGGAGTCCTGAGTTATTGCTATGCTACTCAAAATGGCTCTTGGAGATACTTGGACATCAAATTCCAGAAGTAGATAAAATTTGGACTGAGTGGACCTGTTATTTCTATCAAAACAGAAATCACCAATCAGAAGCAGAGAGAACTATCATATCCACCTGCCATGTTGTCCCTCACTTACAAAATGCAAGAAATAGTGAGAGATGTCTGGACCCACGTAGAAAGAGTTGACTTCACAGAAAGCAGGAGACCAAGCAGCCTAGATATTAGTATCTATGCTTCTTTAGGTGGCCCACCATCCTCTGACCAGCCATAAGGGTCTAATTTCTGCTTACCATAGTACATTCCTTTTCTGGCTTACAGGATGCTGCTGCCCATTGCCTCCTGCTGCCAACTTGTACCACTCCCTCTTACTCAGGCCCCAGCCTGGAGTGTCTGATCCACTTCTCTCTGCCTTTCAAATCCTATTTAACTTCTAGGTAAGTATGATGAATGGAGAAACATAACATAGCAACCTACCCTACTATCTACTGAAATAAAGAATGAGAACAAAGGTATTATCATCAGCAATCAGAAATTAATAAGATATAGTCTTTACCATAGACTTATAAAAGTGACTTCCAGAAAGATTAACAGAATAATTGGTCATGGCTCCTCACCAAGTCCTAACTGACTGTCATTCCAACATGCACCCAACAAGCCCTATGAAGCAAATGTAGGAGGGTGTTTTGGTGTTTGTTTGTTTTTTAAATCTCAAAAGAAAAAACAGAGCACAGATTGTCGAGTAAACTATCACATAACTCTGGCCAAACTGTTATATTGACTCAGAACCAATGACATTCTGGAAACTGGTAAGAACAAGTTACCCCTAAAATTTGTCTCCAAAGGGAAGCAAAAATGTTTCGGCATACTAGGAAAGGCACTAAGAAGAGTTTGGCACACTGTAGCACAGCAGACAAAGCTCCCCATGCAGGGCATGAGCATAGTGATTGTGGCAATACCAAGAAGGTAGGCACAGCAATATCACAACAGCAAACAGCCTGAAGACCAGAGGATTTCACATATGTGCCCCATAACATGAAGCACCGTGGTAACCTTAGGGATTCTATGTATTCAAAAGGGCTGAACAACAGTAGATGGAAAGAACAGAGTGAGATTAAATAGTGAATGCAGAATTCAAGGAGCTAATGGGGGAGGGGCAGCAGCATGTTAACACAGAGTTAATAATTAGAGCAGCCAAACCCAAAACAGACATTGCTGAAATTTAAATTAAAGTCTTGCAAGTCCTGGGATCGTCAATGTAAAGGATGGAGGTGAAGGAGATACAATGATTATAGATGGCGTAATAGATATTGAGGGCAGATAGAAATGATACAACATGCAGATGAAAAGGATTATTGAAATAGAGAACTCAGAAATGCAGACAAGAATCATTAAAAGATATTCTAAAGCTATATTTCTTTAAATGAAAAGCCTAAAAAAAAAACGTAAATTGAAAAAACACACCCATTCACAGGAAACACTTTTACATAGCAACTGGGCCCTGGAGAAATCCCAGTTCTATTGTTTACTTAAAAGATAAGAAATTGGGTAGGCATACAGGCAAAAAGAGAAAGTAACCCCCAAGGAAGAAAAAGCAGGCTGTCTTCAGACATCCTAGACCAGCATATGCAGCATGGAAATATAAAGGAGCTATATCTCCAAATCCTGAAGGCAGAGTGACCCAGAAATAGACTCAGCTAAAACTCCTAATTTATATACCACTGTCATCCTTTGAAGGCCAGAACCTGGGTCACATCCCCAATATTATGTTTCCTGAACACTGGACCCTCAGTTTCTTTCTTCTCACATGCATATCTGCATTTTCTCAGGTCACTTCAGCTCTGGGCTTTCTATTGCCTAGAATGTATACACACTCTAGCACTTTGAAAATACTTGTTTTGTTTAGCACAATGAGCATGTTCAGGAAACTGTAAGATATTGTACAAAAGAAAGGGCTTGCTGAATGGTGGTGGTCCAAAGGTTTGCCTTTAGCATCTTTCTCTATTATCTTGCTAGCCTTCTCATCGCTCTTGTAATTCAGACCTAGACATATTCATGGAGAAGGATGCCAATTGGTTTTTTGTTTGCACCCAAAGTGAATTATGGCTCAAAAAAGCTGCAGCAATTTGCCTATTTGTGTCACAAGGCAAGTTCTTGACCAAAATGAAATTAACATCTAGATTTCTCTATTCCCTCTACAAGCAAATTCAATGAAAGATTTTGGAACACCTCCCACATATGTTCCTTCTAAAGATGATAACCATCTGAGTCCATTCAGAAACCGTGGGTCAACATATGATAAACATATAACTATGTTAATTTTGTGATTTACATGATCTAGTATGGCCAGCTGCTGAAGTATTAATGCCACTAAACACAGTGATAAAGAATCTGAGTACTCCCTCATCACCTGTGTCGTTCAAAGGTATACTCTGTGTAGACAATTTCTCCAAGATATAATAATCAAAAGGATGGCTCCTGGCAATGCAAAGAACCCTCTGGGTCATCACAACCTGTGTCTGTTGTGACTTTTGATTGTCCAGGTTTAGTGGTCACTAGTACTGTAAAAACATACAGCACAATAGGTGTGGATAGAGATGTGGCTATAGCTTTATAAGGAGCAAGGGCTGGGGAGAAAGAACGAGTTGAACTTCAACTCCATTGCTTGTCCCTTGGCCTTTTGAAGTCTCCTAGGAATGGGGCTTTGAGAACATATATGAGCAATTTAGGCTCCTTTCCTCTGAGATCCAATTCTATGACTAGAACCACCATGAACAGGCTCCGCTGACAGGTAGTTTTATACTTCCCCTGTGATTATGACAGAAAGCCCTTTCAGGAGGCTTCCATTGCAATAAATGCCCTCAAAGTAGAAGGTATTAGATATCACATAAAGTTATGTAGTTGGCCAATGGACGTAATTGGTGCAGAGGATGACACAGGGGTGTGTGAACTTACGCCTTCACTCCACAGTCATTCTTCTGTGTGCTACAAAGTCCATATGTCTGTCTACTCTAACAGTTTCTATTTTTAAAAGAATTCTTATTGTATTCCTTTTCTTGAAATGCTAGGATAAAAGGTAGAGATAAGAAATTTCAGTGAATAGTGTTCTTGCTGTTGAACATTATCAAGTCTGTAAGTTTTTTCTTTAATTAATAATGACATGCAGGAAAGTGCTCTACGGTGTGTGAGCCACAGCTGTCTACATCAGGCTGATCAATGTGATATTTTAGATCAGCCTGATCTGCAGCTATGGCCATGCTGTCATCTAGTTTGACTCTAGAATAATGTTAGAGGGAGCATACGATGGCGTGAAAAGTCTAGACCCCACAGAAATAGAAATTACTCTTTAGTAATGGTTTTTTGCCAACATGCCTTGCTATGCAGAATCGCTAGAGACATTTTTCAGGGTTTCTTGTAAGGCACAGGATGAACAAGATGATCCCCCCATTCTGTGACTACAACTTCACCTCTGCATCCTATACTTTCCACAGCCATTCTGCATTAGTGGCTTACTTGACTGATTCCACTAAACAAGCACGTTTTTGCTACCTGTTTTATGGAAGAAAGTTGCTGGTACTGACTGAGCACATGATTGATAACCTGTCACAGTCCATGTATGGCCACATTTGAATCTATAAAAGGTTATCACTGTGGTCAAGGTTCCAAATGCTACTGAATTCCTGGTTCATTCTCTCTCTCCCTCCCTCCTTCCCCCTCTCTCTCCCTCCTTTCCTACTCCTTTGTCTGAGTAAAGCAAAGGGGTGCTGGTTATCTGATTAAGAGAAAGAGGAGGGATGGGATGAAAGAAAAGGAAATCATAAGCAGAAACATGGCAAAGTAAAAGGAGGACAGAGTTTGGGAGATTAGATGGAGGTAGATGGAGCTCAGTCTGGCCTACTAAGAGACTCAGATTAACAGTTCATAGAGTTAGCTTGGGACTCTTGGAGACCTGTCCAGAGAGGGCCAGGCTGGCATAGTTTGCCATTGATGGAAGAGGAATTTACTAATGTGGTCTATGAGCTTCAATTCAGAGGATCCTCATTTTTTTTTTCTGGAGCTTCACCCTACACAGTTGTGAAATGAGGATCTGTGTCCTTGTTTGATCCATCTGGGAGTCTTTAAAAGTGCCAAGTGAGGTGATGGATGCTTAGTCATTTGTTAAATATGTGTAGAGGTTTGATCACTCTTCTCAATGGCTCAAATGTGAATGAGAGATTCATTTCACTTAGGAATGATCTTATAACCTGGTGGTGAAGACAGAGGAGAGCTGGCAGGCTAACTAACCCTGCAACTACCCAGGCCCAGAATCAGGGTATGTGTTGGCCCACCCCAACATACATCTCTTATGTGATCAGCTAGAGAACAGAGGTGGGGCTGAGGAGGTGGGATAGGGTGGGATCTGTCTTGCAGACCCAGGGCTGCAGGATCTTCATGACACAGGGCAGCAGCAGGATGTCCAAGAAGAGCCCCAGTGAGGGCCCAGCATTGATGGTGTAGCAGAGACCAGGGGCCTAGAACCAGACCAGTGATTCTTTGCAATGAATGCCTGCATGTAAAAATATATGGATAAAGAGATTTACCGTGCAACTCACTGTGTCACACTGCAGCTTCCATGACAAGATTTTCCCTTTTTTTGGTCTTTTTTCTCTTAAATTTTATTTTGTTCTTTTTTGTGGGAGGCGAGTTGCAGAGAGCAGATGTGAGGGGATGGAAGTTGGTTGGGATCAGGATGCATTATGTAAAAGACACAAAGAATAAACAGAAAGTTAAAACAAACACATAAAATGATCTCATAAGAGATGCAAGGACATTTAATTGAACTAAGGAAGGAAAGATAATTCCTATTTTTGTGGTTTTTCTATTCTATAAAATTCCCACAAACTCCAAATCAGCTAATGCTGAGCCCTTGCTCCTGGTGGCAAATTTTATGCTGGGTTCCTGCAAGCCTGGGGACACAATGTTCTATCAGTTGACGCATATCCTGTTTGTGTGTGTCTTTCTGCTTAAAGATATCTCTGTGTGTATGTGTGTGTCTCTGTCTGTGTGTGTCTCTGTGTGTGTGTCTCTCTGTCTGTGTGTTTGTCTCTGTCTGTGTGTGTCTCTAGCTGTGTGTGTGTCTATGTCTGTGTATGTCTCTGTCTGTGTGTGTCTCTGTCTGTGTGTGTCTATGTCTGTGTGTGTCTCTGTCTGTGTATGTGACTATGGCTGTGTATGTGTCTGTGTGTGTGTGTGCACGTGTCTCTGTGTGTGTCTTTGTATTATGCATCATTGAACCTATGTCAACAGCACTGTAACTCATTCATGAGTGAAATTTATCTAGCATGTATTTGTTGATAAGACACACCTCAGATTTACACTTAAGAAGACAAGCTAGCACTTCAGCGCTGTGCTTGAAGACCATTTAAAATAGCAAAGCCACCGACAGAAAACACAGAAGTGCAATAAGCAGGTCCTCAAGAAGCAGTGAAAGGGACATTTGCTTGTATCATGAAGGATGGCGGCAGAGACTTGGTCCCCTCAATGGGGAAAGTTCACATCAGACAACCGAGAGTTAAGCCCTGCTTGGTCCATGTCTGTAAATGCCTCTCAAATTGGAGTATGGAGTCGAGGATCGCAAATGCATTGTATCAAGTAGATAACTTTGTAAATACAAAGTCCATAATAAGTGCTCAGTTATAGTCACAAAACATTTGTCATTTCCAGGCAATCTCCTAGGTTCTGGGTTTATAACAATGACACACACACACACACACACACACACACACACACACACACACAAATACATATATATATTTCCCTTTGTTGTGGAGAGAGATATATATCCCATAACAAAGAGGGAAAGGAAATACATATATTAGGTGTGTAAAATTGCTCTTAAAAATTAATCAGGGTAAAAGGAATCGTTTTATTTGCTTATTTATTTTGGTGCTGAGAATTAAATCTTGGACCTTGTTCTTGCCTAGGCAGTAGCTCTATCACTTATCTATACCTCCAGATAAGTATTGAATTTTAATTTGGGCAGTCATAATAGACTTTAATGAGAAAATAATATTTTTCTGGTGTTTCTTTTCATATAAATATTTTTTATTTTTAATTAAATATAATTACACAGTTTCTCCCTTTCCTCTCCTCCCCCAACCCCTTCCATATACTCCCTCACTCCCTCTCAAATTCATGGCCTTCCTTTCTTTAATTGTGATGATTTTTTATATGTAGTTATATATATATATTTATATGTGTATATATATATATTTATATGTATAAATAAATATATCCTGCTGAGTCTGTTTACTGTTGCTTATGTATATATGATTTGGGGACTGACCAGTTGGAACTGGATTACCAATTGGTCATATCTAAGACTCATATTAGGTGGCTCATATCTGGAGACACTAATTCAAAGATATACTTGTTACTGGTAGACTACCAGAGATGATCACTCAGACACAGTTTATAGCTAATTGAGAGTCTTTATTGCAGCCAGTTGGAACCAAAGCCAGGTGTTTGGGGACCTTGGTGTGGCCCCAATGTCCAGAGAACGGGGTCTTTGCTGGCAATAAACATGTCCTAGCATCGTGTTCAGCACTGCATTGGGGCTTCGCAAAAGCAAGCAGTAAGATAAGCAGTTAGCTGTAGGGGGTTCCACATGAACAGTGGGTTTAACAAAAGCTAGATACCTTAGCTAAGACATTCTGACCTTGGCTTCCTAGAATAGAATTTGATAATTTTCCATGGGATTTTCCACTGAGGAGATTCTAGTTAAACCTAAATGGTCTCAGCAAGGGTACAAGATGGAGGAACCTCTACTCTGTCTGCTCTGTCATATACTTTCTTCAATAATGTAGCCATTTGCATTAACTGACACACACACACACACAAAAACACAACTATTTTCATATACTTGAAAATAACCATAATTAAACTTATTGATTCATCACAACAATACTAAATTATACCATTTAACATTTAAAAGACTCTTATCTGGAAAACCTTTTTATGGATCTCACATATATTAAAATTAAATTTAAAACCTGAAGGACTAGGAAGAATCAGCTTTGAGATGTCTGAAGGAAGATACTGGCCACAGGGGATGGTATAAATGAGGCTAGAAAAGGCTAAGAAGAAATTAGCATAGGACAACATGAGAAAGAGGCTAGGGTGGTATGGTTAGCTCTTGGATATCATTGTTAGCTCACTGGCTCTTACATAGAGTGAGACAGAAACTATTGTAGATTTTTAAGTCTCTGCACAGGAATGGCTCACACTGGCTGTTGGATTGGGAGACTAATAGGTGGTATATAAATATGAGATAGAGACTCCAGGAACAGAAGCAGGTAGGCTGACTGCAGATCTTCAGCTCTCCCCATGTTTCTTCAAATCCAATCCCCCAGTCTCATCCCCTGCTCTGCAGGAGAACACCTGCTCCAGCCTCCCTTCTCCTTGACCTTGTCCCTATCTCCAATGAATCACACAAATCTTCTCCTCCCAACCTCCTTCCCTCCCTCCCTCCCTCTCCCCCTCTTCTCCTCTCTCCCTCCTTCCCTTCTTCCCTCCCTCACTCCCTCCATTCATTGCTTTATCCTACCTTACCTCCAACTCCAGCAGGCACTGGCTGGGAATCCACAGGCAACGATGACCAGAGAAATAGGTAGGATAATTGCAGATTTTCACCTCTCCCTGAGCTACTCCAAGTCTAGTTACCCAGTCTCATCCCCAACCCTTTTGCTGTGGCCTCTCTTCAGGCTCCTCCCCATTCCCAGAAGACTAAGAAGATCCTGGTGGAACACACTACTTTCTTCTCTCTTGTCAATCCATTCAACTCCACCTCATCACCCATTCCCATTCCTAAGTGTCATCTCCCAATAACAAGAAACACATTTTACCTAGAACCACCAGTGGCTACACCTCTCAGGATCCCAGAAGAATTTCCTACCAGGCAACACACAGCCACTACACTCTAAAAGAAACAGAGAGGACAACAGAAACCAAGGAACAAAACACCCATGCAACAAAGACAAAACTAGTATCAGAACCTAGAATTATAATCTTCCTAAACCCAGGTATCTAGTTGCTAGTATAAAACCACAATAACACCCAAGACAGTATGTCTCCACTAGAGTCCAGCAACCCTACCACAGCAAGCCCTGAGTATTGTAGCATACCTGAAGTACACACACATAAAAGACCTTAAAATACCTTTCATAAATATGATAAATGTCTTTAAAGAAGAAATGAATAAATCCCTTTAAGAAATCTATGAAAATACTAACAAGCAGTGAAAGGAAATGAATAAAACAGTTCAAAACTCAAAAGTGGAAATAAAATCAATAAAGAAAATCCAAACTGAGGAGAATCTGAAAATGAAAAATTTAGGAAGTCGAACAAGAACTTCAGAGGCAAGCCGCACCAACAGAGTACAAGTCAAGAAAGAATCTCAGGCATTGAATACATGAGAGAAGAAATAGATGCCTTGGTCAAAAAAAATTAAACATAAAAATTCAGGGCACAAAACATCCAGGAAATCTGGAATGCTATGAAAAGACTAAATCTAAGAATTAAAAAAGAAATTAAAGACTTTGTAGCACTGAATGAAAATAAATACACAACACGCTGAAACTATGGAACACATTGAAGGCAGTTCTAAGAGGCAAGTTTATAGCACTAAGTGCCCACATTTAAAAAAAAAAAATGGAGAGATCTGATACTAGTAACTTTACAGCACAGCTGAAACTCTAGAACAAAAAGTAGAAATCACATCCAAAGGAGTAGACAGCAAGAAATAATGAAACTCAAGGCTGGAAACAATAAAAGAGAAACAAACAAAAAACATTAAAAAGAATCAATGAAACAAAGAGTTGGCTCTTTGAGAAAATCAGTAAGATTGATAAACCTTTATCCAAATTAACTAAAATGAGGAGAGAGAATATCTATCTAATTAGCAAAATCAGAAATGAAAAGGGGGGCATATCAATAGATACCAAGGAAATCCAAAGAATTATAAGGACATACTTTTCAGTTCAAGAGGTCCCATTGATTAATTGTTTCTCTCAGTGTCTATGCTATCAGGTTCAGAGTAACTGGATTTATGTTGAGATCTTTGATCCATTTGGACTTAAGTTTTGTGCACGGTGACAGATATGGATCTATTTGCAACTTTCTACATGTTGACATGTAGAAAGCAAAATTTGTTGAAGATGCTTTCTTTTTTTCCATTGTACAGTTTTGGCTTCTTTGTCAAAAATTATATGTTCATAGGTGTGCGGATTAATGTCAGGGTCTTCGATTCAATTCCATTGTTCCACATGTCGGTTTTTATGCCAGCACCAAGCTGCTTTTATTACTGTAACTCTATAGTGGAGCTTGAAGTCAGGGATCATGATGCCTCCAGAGGTTGTTTCATTGTACAGGATTCTTTTGGCTATTCTGGATTTTTCGTTTTTCCATATGAAGTTGAGTATTGTTCTTTCCAGGTTTGTGAAGAATTGTGTTGGGATTTTGATGGGGATTACATTGAATCTGTAGATTGCTTTTGATAAGATTGCCATTTTTACTATGTTAATCCTGCCTATCCATGAGCATGGGAGGTCTTTCCATTTTCTGGCATCTTCAATTTCTTTTTTCAAGGACTTAAAGTTGTTGTCATACAGGTCTTTCACTTGCTTAGTTAGAGTTACCCCAAGGTATTTTACATCATTTGTGGCTATTGTAAAGGATGATGTATCTCTGATTTCCTTCTCAGCCTGTTTGTCAATTGTGTATAGGAGGGCTACTGATTTTTTTTGAGTTAATCTTGTATCCTGCTACATTGCTTAATGTGTTTATAAGCTGTATGAGTTCCTTGGTCGAATTTTTGGGGTCACTCATGTATACTATCATGTCATCTGCAAATAGCGAAAGCTTGACTTCTTCCTTTCCAATATGTATCCCCTCGATCTCCTTCAGTTGTCTTATTGCTCTGGCTAGAACTTCAAGAACTATATTGAATAAGTATGGGGAGAGTGGGTAGCCTTGTTCCTGATTTTAGTGGAATCGCTTTGAGTTTCTCTCCATTTAATTTGATTTTGGCTGTTGGCTTGCTGTAAATTGCCTTTATTATGTTTAGGTATGTTCCCTGTATTCCTGATCTCTCCAAGACCTTTATCATGAAGGGCTGTTGGCTTTTGTCAAATGCCTTTTCAGCATCTAGTGAGATGATCATGTAGTTTTTTTCTTTCAGTTTGTTTATATGGTGTATTACATTGACAGACTTTCATATGTTGAACCAACCTTGCATCCCTGGGATGAAGCCTACTTGATCATGGTGGATAATTGTTTTGATGTGTTCTTGGAGTCTGTTTGCCAGTATTTTATTGAGTATTTTTGCATCAATGAAGCTTTTTTAGAGTAAAGGACCCAGTCAACAAGACAAAGTGACAGCCTACAGAATGGGAAAAGATCTTCACCAACCCCACATCTGACAGAGGGCTGATATCCAGAATATATAAATAACTCAAGAAATTAGAAATCAAAATGCCCAACAGTCCAATTAAGAAATGGGCTATAGAGCTAAACAGAGAATTTTCAACAGAGGAAGCTCAAATGGCTGAAAAACATTTAAGGAATTGCTCAACATCCCTAATCATCAGGGAAATGCAAATCAAAATGACTCTGAGATACCACCTTACACCTGTCAGAATGGCTAAGATCAAAAACACTTCAGATTATGCTGGAGAGGATGTGGAGCAAGGGGAACTCTCCTCCACTGCTGGTGGGAATGCAAGCTTGTACAGCCACTTTGGAAATCAATATGGCGCTTTCTTAGAAAATTGGGAATCAATCTCTCCCAAGACCCAGCTATACCACTCTTGGGCATATACCCAAGGAATGCTCAATCATACCACAAGGGCACATGCTTAGCTATATTCATAGCAGCATTGTTTATAATAGCCAGAACCTGGAAACTACCTAGATGCCCTTCAACTGAAGAACAGATAAATAAAATATGGTACATATACACAATGGAGTACTACACAGCAGAGAAAAACAATGGCATCATGAGATTTGCAGGCAAATAGATGGATTTAGAAAAAATCACCCTGAGTTAGGTAACCCAGACTCAGAAAGACAAACATGGTATATACTCACTCATAGGTGGATACTAGATGTAAAACAAAGGATGACTAGACTGCTACTCACAACTCCAGGGAGGCTACCTAGTAAAGAGAACCCTAAGAAAGACACAGGGATCGCCCAACAACAGAGAAACGGATGAGATCTACTTGAGCAAACTGGACATGAGGGGGCGGTAACGAAGGGCAAGGGTTGGGGGAAAGAGCTTAGGGAAGCAGGAGATCCCAGCTGGATCAAGAACAGAGAGGGAAAACAAGGAAAGAGAGACCATGATAAATGAAGACCCCATGGGACTAGGAAGAAGCAAAGTGCTAGAGAGGTCCCCAGAAATCCACAAAGATACCACCATAATAGACTACTGGCAATGGTTGAGAGAAAGCCCGAACTGACCTACTCTGGTGATTGGATGGCCAAACACCCTAACTGTCATGGTAGAACTTTCATCCAATGACTGATGGAAGCAGATGCATAGATCCATGGCCAGGCCCCAGGTGGAACTCCAGGAGTCCAATCAGCAAGAAAGGGAGGGATTATGTGAGCGAGAATTGTTGAGATCAAGATTGGAAAAAGCACAGGGACAAATAGCCAAACTAGTGGAAACACATGAACTATGAACCAATAGCTGAGGAGCCCCCAACTGGATCAGGCCCTCTGGATAAGTGGACAGTCGATTAGCTTGAACTGTTTGGGAGGCCCCCAGGCAGTGGGACCGGGACCTGTCCTTAGTGCATGAGCTGGCTTTTTGGAGCCTGGGGCCTATGCTGGGACACTTTGCTCAGCCTGGGTGAAGGGAGGAGGGGACTGGACCTGCCTCGACTGATCTACCAGGCTGAGCTGAATCCCCAAGGGAGTCCTCGCCCTGGAGGAGATGGGAATGGGGGGGGGTGAATTGGGCGGGAGGGTAGGGGGTGGGAGGAGGGAGGACAGGGGAATCTGTGGCTGGTATGTAAAATTAAATTAAATTATAAAATTTAAAAAATAATAATAAAAAAAAGAAAAAAAAAGGACATACTTTAAAAACCTGTACTTCATCAAATTGGAAAATCCAAAAGAATTAGATAATTTTCTTGATATATACAACTTACCAAAGTTAAATTAAGATCAGATAAGAAGTTTAAGCATATCTAAAAGCTCTAGTGAAATAGCAGTCAATAAAAGTCTCTCCACCCCCTGTCAAAAAAAGCCCAGAGCCAAATGGTTTTAGAACAAAATTCTACCAGACTTTCAAAAATGAGTTAATGCCAATGCTCTTCAAGTTATTCCACAAAATAGAAACAGGATGATCATTGCCCAATTTGTTTTTGGAGGCCACAGTTACTCTGCTACCAAAACCACATAAAGGCTAAATAAAGAGAATTACAGACCATTTTCTATTACAAGCATAGGTGCAAAAGTTCTCAATAAAATACTTGCAAGCTGAATCCAAGAACACATCAAAAAGATCATCCACCACGATCAAGTAGGCTTCATCCCACAGATGCAGGGATTGAAACATAGGTAAATCAAAAAATGTAATCCACCATATAACAAATTGAAAGACAAAAACCACATAATCATCTCAGAAAAGGCCTTTGACAAAATCCAACACCTCTTTGTGATAAAAATCCTGAACTTATTAGGGATACAAGGGACATAATTCAACATAATAAAAGTAGTTTACATCAAGTCCATAACCAACATCAACTTTAATGGACAGAAACTCAAAGCAATTCCACTGAAATCAGGAACAAGCCAAGGTTGCCCACTCTCTCCACACCTATTCAATATAGTACTTGAAGTATTAGCTAGAACAATAAGACAAATGAGAGCAAGGGATTACAAATTGGAAAAGAAGAAGTCAAAGTATCCTTATTTGAAGATGATATGATAGTACACATAAGTGACCCTAAAAATTCTACTCAGAAGCTCCTAAAGCTGATAAACACTTTCACCAAAGTAGGTGGGTACAAAATTAATTCACAAAAATCAGTAGTCCTCCTATGTACAAATGACAAACAGATTGAGAAAGAAATCAGGGAAACAACACCTTTCCCTGTAGCCTCAAAATATATAAAATTTCTTAGGCTAATGCTAACCAAGCAAGTGAAAAACTTAAATGATACAAACCTCAAGTCACTTAAGAAAGACATTGAAGAAGGAAGATGGAAGATCTCCCAAGCTCATGTATTGTTTGGATTAATGTAGTAAAAGTGGCCATTCTACCAAAAGCAGTCTTCAGATTCAATGCAATACCCTTTAAAATTCCAACATAATTCTTCACAGAACTTGAAAGGACAATTTTCAGCTTCATATGGAAATACAAAAAAAAAAAAAAGGATAGCTAAAATATTACTGAATAGGAAAAGAATTGTGGGAAGTCTTGCCATCCTGGATTTCAAGTTGTACTACAGAACTATAGTAATTAAACAGTGGTATTAGCACAAAAACAGACACATTGATCATTGGAATCAAATTGAAGACCCAGACATACATCACACATCTACGGACACCTGATTTTTGATGAAGAAGCTAGAAAGACATATTGGATAAAAGACAGCATCTTCAAACTGGATGGATGCAAGTAAAAGAATCCAGATAGATCCATATTTAACACCTTGCACAAAACTCAACTCCAAATAGATTTAAAAAAAAAAAACTTAACATAAATCCAGACACACTGAACCTGAAAGAAGAGAAACTGGCACAGGAGAAAACTTTCTGAACAGAATACCATTACCACAGACACTAAGATCATCAATTGCTAAATGGGACCTCATGTGACTGAGAAGCTTCTGCATGGTAATGGACACTGACATTTAGACAACATGGCCGCCTTCAGAATGACAAAGGATTTTTATCTACAACACATCTCATAGAGGGCTAATATTCAAAATATAAGAAGAACTCAAGAAACTAGATATCATGAAAACAAATAACTCAATTTAAAAATGGAGTACAGATCTTAACTGAGAATTCTCAAACAGAAGAAACTCAAATGGCTGAGAAACACTTAAAGCAATATTCAACATCCTTAGCCATCACTGAAATGAAAATCCAAAACTACTTTTAAGACTTCAACTGGTATATGTTGGTCAGAATGACTAAGATCAATAACACAAGTGACAGCATATGCTGGTGAGTATGTGGAATAAGAGGAAAACTCATCCATTGCTTGTAGAACCATAAACTTGTACAGCCACCATGGAAATCAGTGTGGTGGTCCTTAGGAAGCTAGGAAGCGGTCTACCTCAAGATTGAGCTATGTCACTCTTGGGCATATACCCAAAGGATTCTTCATTCTACCACAAAGACACTTGTTCAACAATGTTCATTGTTTTTCTATTCATTAGCCAGAAATTGGAAACAACTTAGATGGCACTCAACAAAACAATGGATAAAGAAAATGTGCTATATTTACACAAGAGTATTACTCAACCATTAAAAAAATGGCATCATAAAATTCACAGGTAAATGGATAGAACTAGAAAAACTCATCCTGAGGGAGGTATCCCAGACCCAGAAAGACAAATATGGTATGTGTTCACATGTATGTGAATATTATCTATGAAGTCAATGATAAGCAAGCTATGATCCAAAGAACCACAGAGGTTAGGTATTGAGTAAGGGACTGGGGAGTACCCATAGATCTCATTAGGAAGGAGAAATAAAATAGATAGTTATGGGTGGATTGTGGGGGCTGGAATGTGAGGATTATTTGTAAAGGGGGAGGGGAGAAGGGGATGAGGGATGAAATATGGGGAGTCAGCTAAAGTTAAGGTACACGTGTGAGGTGTATGGAAACCTAATACAGTAGACTCTTGCTAAATATATGTGTATATGTGAAGGAAATACAAATGAAATTGCCAAATAATAGGGGAGATAGTCCCAGCTAGCTGTCTCTTGTCATTTCATGAAGCTTCCAACAATGGGATTTGCTTACATCTGATTGAGTTGTTGGCTAAAGGAATCCCATGGGAATTCATGAACTGTTCCCAAGACTATAGGGTGCTCTCCACAAAATGACAGCAAGGCTCCATTGCTGAGGACAACATCTACACAACTCATTGAACTTGGATAAGTTGAGTTGTCTACATATGGCCTTCATTCTAAGCCCTGGTGTCTTTTGTACAGGAAGGTACTCTGCATGCTACCAAAAGAGAAATGTAGATATCGAGCCAGCCATAGACTCCTATAATGGTGTCCTGCCTGCAGGATATACTAGGACAGTGGTGACAAAAGTTTTGTGGGACTAATCAAACAATAACTGATTTGACTTAAAGCCCATTCCATGAGTTTGAACCCATACCTAACACTGCTTAGGTGACACTAGATAGTCCAAGGACGTGGGGTAAAACCAAATACTACTGTTCTAATTTTTTTAAAAAGTAACAATAAAATGACTCCTAAGGACATCCTGCTATGCTCATAGATCAGTACCTTGCTCAGCCATCATCAAAAAAGGTTTCTCCTACAGTAGATGGGAACAAATACAGAGATGTACAATCAGACATTATGCAGAGGGTGGGAGACCTTGGAACACTCAGCCTTAAATGGGAAGTTTAATCAATGCCTCTCCTAAGGGTTCAGGGAACCCCATGGAAGAGAAGACAGAAAGAGTGTAAGAGCCAGAGGGGATGGAGGACACCAAGAAAGAAAACCTAATTCAACATGATCAAAGCTCATATGGTCTTACAGAGACTAAGACAGCATGCATAAGGCCTGCACACACAGGGCTGCACCAGGTCCTCTGCATATGTATTATGCTTCCAAGTTTAGTGTTTTTATGGATTCTTGAATGAGCGGTCTCTGATTCTTGTGCCTTCCCTTGGGCTCCTTTCCTGTTGTTTTTCTTTTTTAATTTTTTTTATCTTTTCTAATTCTGACATGTTAGTTTTTACTTTATCTTATTATCATTTATTTTATTTTCTTATTATCCTTTAGAAGTCTGTTTGTTTTCTAATGAGAGAGAGAAAGGGAGTGGTTCTTGATGGGAGAGGAGGTGGAGAGAAACAAATGTAGAGGGTAGGGAAATTGTCATCAGGATATGTTATATGAGAGGAAAAATCTATTTTCACTAAAAGGGAAAAAAAGAATTGAATAAAGAGGATATTATCTATTAAATGAAAGCAAGAGCAAGGTGGTAGCAGAAGAGTTAGGAGAAAGGGGCTTAATGCTGGACATGTAGAGAAGAACTAGTGATTCCATGAGGCTGTGGAATCAAAGACACTTGGATATTTGAGCCTGGGTGATGGAGATTCTGTGAGCTTTGAAGGAAAAGGCATAGTAAAGGATTTGAGGAGGCAACCTCATGGAACACATTATGTTCACTATTTTACTAGACATCATTGTTGAATAGGCATTTGGAGGAGTCAGGAGTTGAGTGGTAAAAATCTATCCTGGATAGAAAAGCCAGCAGTACTGGCTGAGATCACCCAGCAAGTACATAGAATGGAGAGAGGCAGAGTCCAAGAATTGAGCCTGGAGGCAGTCCAAAAGTAAGAGATAATGGAGGAGATAAGGCTGAAATACAAGCAGCCAGATAAGACTAAAGTGAAGAGAATGTGGTGTTTAAAAAGCTAAAAGACAAATGTTTCTGGGAGCAGAAAGTGAAGAACTATGAAATGCTTACTGAAAGGTCAAACATTATCAGGTTTAAGAACTGATTATAGATGGAGCAACTCAGGGTCACTGTGACCTTAAACAAGAGTGACTTTGGTGGAATGCTTGAAGTCAAAGAAACAATAGAGAAAAAATTGAAGATATTGTGTAGAGACAAAGATTTTAAGGAGTTTTTATGTAAGATGGACAGGTCCTATGAGGGAAACAAAAATTTTAGAGAAATTTTAGACTTACAACAAAATTGAGCAAAACATGTAAAGATATCTCATGCACTTCCTTGCACTGGACATAGCCTCTCCTTTTCCTATCCCTTCCCCAACTGGGAGAACAAGCCATTCATTAGAATACAGTGATTACTCAAAGTCTACATTCTACTATAAAGCTACTCTTTGGGCTTGGGAAACTATATAAGAACATGTGTCTACCATCATAATATCTCAGTCAGCAGTTTAACTGACCTAAAAATGTTCTCTGCTCTATTGACAAGGTACTCTTCCAAGAATTCACTGATCATTTCACTGTCTTCATAGTTTGGTTTTCTCGGGACACTCATGCTTGAAGCCAATAGTAGACAGCTTTTTCCAGTTGATTTTCTTCAATTAGCTTTGAATATTTCTCCATATAGTCCCATGGCTTGATAGCTTGTTTTTTTGTTTTGTTTTGTTTCTTAATGCTGTATAACATTCCACTGTGTAAAAGATCACACTTTAGCCATTTGTTGACGAAGGACATTTTAGTTACCTTAAAATATTTTTAAACAAGATAAATAAGTAGTCCGTGGTTTGACAAGGACAATGACTCATGAGCCAGGGGAATTACAATGGCAAGATAGAAAGAGGAGGGAGTTTTTAGAACAATTGCCTTGAGTGGATGGGAGGAGATGACGTATGTAGTACAGAAGCCCTTAGAGGAACAGGAATGAGACTGACATGAGAGGAGGTACAGCTTGTGGATGCCAGTGCTCAGGGTGAATAGACACAGTGGTGACTCCAAGTGCAAGTCTTCTTTCGATTACTTCTGTTTTATCAGTTAAGTGGGAAGCAACATTTTTAACTGTGAGCAATAATGAAATTATGTGTTGAAAGTTTCAAGAGCGGCAGATATGTAGACTATTTGGAATATCACAGTTCAACCTTGTCTTAGCCATAAGGTTACAGTAAGCACATCAGCACGTGGTTGTGGTTATGTGCTTGTAGCTCTATTTAAAGCTGGCTGTGCAGGTAAAGTTGGAGACATTATTTAAGATGCTTTCCTGGGAGAATTAAAATGGGGCAAAGAGGCTGAAGAGATCCAAGAAATGGGTTAAATGACTGTGATGCAGTTTTAAATTGAGGATGTAAAGTCGTTTCAAGGGTTTATATATGTTAGAGTACCAGAAGGAATGAGCTAGATAAATGAAAGGTTAAATCAGAAAGTGCACTTGGTTTGCAAGGAAAAGCTAGCTGTAGCCAGTAGATCAAGTAGGGAAGTGAAATGGGAATTCATTGATGGGAGGAGGAAGGAAGCAGAAAGGACTATGAGGTAAAGAGTAAAAAGGATACGTGAATAGGCACACACACACACACACACACACACACACACACACACACACACTAACCATCAAGCATCAGGGTAGGAAGTAAGGTGGAGGGAAGGACAATGAATCAGTAGCTAAAATCATAAGAGACTGATCTCTGGGGTAGGAGTCACCTGTATTGAGGAGGTTCAGTAAGTGCCACCATTTAAAACTCAAATCAGTGCTGTGTATTTAAATTTTTAACATTTATTTATTTATGTGTGTATATGTATGCATGTATGAGAGAGGCAAACAAAGAAATACAGAGAGAAAGAGAGAAAGAGGAGAGGGGAGAGGGAGAAAGAGAGGAAGGGGGGGGATGTCCTGTGATCTACATGTGGTCAGAGGACAATTGTGGAAATCAGTTCTCTCCTTGTGCGGGTCCTGGGAATTGAACTCAGGTTGTCAGGTTTGGCTGCAAGATACAGCTGATCCTTACTTGCTGATCATCTCACCAACCTAGAGCTACAAGTTTAAAGGATCAGAGAGGACAGGCCAGAAACAATGAGGAAGAGGAAGGATGTAGCTGGCTTCCATTCTCAGTAGTCTTAAATTTAGGAGAACTAAATACTCAATCCAGAAACTCCCAGAAAAGCATTGCTCTTGAGAAATGGCTAAGTTTGGGGGCAAGACAGTGCAGGAGAGTGAGTCAGTCAAGATCTTAAGAAAAGGGGAGGTTCATAGCTGCCAGACCATGCATTCCAGCAGACACCATGCTCAGGAGTTATGTAGGTGAAGGCAGCCTGTTCTGTGCTTGGGTGATGAGAGTCATTGAGACTCAAGGTTCTATCCATCATGTAAGTGATTGGAGATGAATGTGTGGGATGACATGAGTTCCTCACCATTTCACCTTCACAGAAAAAGATTTAAAAGCAAGTGACAAGGCACTGCTGAGTGGAGCAGCATGGATGAAAGACTAAAGGGATCATGGTAGAGAGCAGTGAGCATGGCCAGCTGGGCCCATGGGTGAGGCGTTGGTTAGCCTGGGGTCCTTCCTGGAGAGAGTCAAAGAGTAGATGTTAAAGGGAGAACACAGATGCAGTGATGGTGGCGGACTGTCGGGACTGGAAGTGACCTGAAGAACAACTCTGTTCAAATGCTGTTACTTTCATAATTCCCGGAAGATGCCTATCAGGTTTCATGTATGTCTGATAGTGCAGGGAGTGTTAACACTGAAGGTTCTTTCCCTTCAGTGAGATGAGCTAGGAAACCTAGGATTGTGATGGCAATGCTCCTATTGCCAAAAATCACCAAGTGAGCTGACCCTGCAGGTGATTCCGTGTGTTCTGTCAGCTGATAGCCCGATAGGGCTCTCCTCCACTCTGAGTGGAAGTGAAGGATTAGAAGCTATCTGAGCACAAAATGTGCAGGGATATGTATGTGAATTTTGATTTAATTTTTAAATTTATTAGAGTCATTCAATGCCTCCCTACCTGGGAGGATACCAAAACATCACTAAAGTAAATCAATGAAGTGAATATTCATTATACCCGCTGTTTTACTTCTAAAAATTTAGAATCAGAAAAAGAAAGATTAACTTCAATATCCCTTTGACAATACAGGACTTTTCAATGAACTGCTTTTATCTTGTAGTGCCCTCTAAAAGAGAGCTCACGCTCTCTCCTCATGTGGGGAGATGTCTGCCACACAACCTAATTAGCCACGTCAGTCACTGCTGTCAAACACTGAGCCTAATCGGACTTTCTGTCATAAACCTGTTTTTCAATTCAAATGGATGGATTAATATACATCTCAGGAATGTTGTTAAAAGTCACTGACTAATACTTTCTAGAACTTGCTGTTTTCCACAGAGAGAATACCAAAAGCACTCAAATCAAGATCAAACTGTTGTGAGGCTAATACGGCCTATTTTTATAATTTACCAAACAATGATCGAAATTGAAATAATGTGATACAAACATTTTTGTAAAACAATTACCTATGAATCAAGAAGTACAAAACTCTTGATAGACTTCTACTAAGTCTACTTACAGGCATAAATTTAATCTTCCTCTCAGCTTTTGAAGATTATTGAGTGGGAATTATGTGTATAATTTCAGAAATGACGCCTTTGACATTCTGATACTCTTAATGGTGGAAAGGTAAAGGACATTGCATTAGATACGTTGTGCCTGTGTGACCACAATACTTGAGAGAAATAACCCAAGGAAAAGAAGAGGTTTCATGGTTGTAGAAGGTCAAGTCCATCATGGTAGATATGGCATGAGAGAGCAGCCAGTTCACGTCATGGCTAGCAAGGAAACAGAGGAAGAGTGCTGTTTCTCCATTTTTCTCCATTTATTCCATCTGGAACCCTAGCCCATTGGGGGTGTGTCTTCCCTTACTCCCTGGAAACATCACCAGAGACACACCCACCAGTGCCCTGGGCCATTCTAACCCTCACTAAAATGATAATGAGACCAACCTTGTATGCAGGTAAAACAAATTAGTGTTGCATCTAGAATATCTTGTTAATCCAACTTAGCCAAGTACCAAGCTCTGCATAAGGAGGAATAAACCAAGAACCAACCTTCTAGTTAGCATTAGTATTTCATGATGCAACTTGATAAAGTGTATCTTAACTAAATTATGTAATAACAGACACTGGATTTAAAAGAAAGCAGCAGGTAAAGCTTTATCCACACCTAATATCCTTTGCTAGTCTCCAGAAACCATTCTCATTTCGTTTAATAGAACCTGCGATGCTAACCTGCACTATCTTAGCTGTGCCAAGGCGCTTTTCTTTCTAGATAATGACACTTCCCAGGAATAGTATTGAGAAGAGCTGACATAATTGCTTGTGATTAAATTTGTAATAGAAAGGGACAGTTTTAGCATTCAGTGTTTCTCTCCAATTCTCTTTCTGCGTTGCTCCCATCATATTTTCCCACAACAGCAAAACGTCCTTGAAAATAGTCAGGTCTTGGGAGAAGAGAGGCCATTAAGCAGAATTGTCCTCACTCCTACTCTTCCCAGCAGGGCACACAAAAATCATTTCTATCACCAAGCTTTGTCCCTAAAAGATAATTGTATAATATCAAGAAGAGAAAGAAGCCATCCCAGGAGTTTCCAGAACTTTGATTGATACAAGAGATTTGGCTTGCTGAATAATTTTACACCCTGGAATATTGTGACAAAGCGAAATGTGGGAAAGAGGAATGCTACAGGTTTGCACGAGTTGACAGTGAGGCATGAGAGATGTGGACGTACAAGAATCTAGCAAAGCTTAGATGGATAATCAGGGTCTAGATGTGAATACCCTGAGAACCATTAGTACAGTCATTTCCAGAACTGAATGCTTAGAGAGCCCTTGATGCCAGATTCACTCCACCCCTCAGAAAGTAAGCTAAAAGTGCTGTGGCTGGGAAGATGGCTGCAAAGCGAGGCCCTTCCTTCAAATCCATATAATAGCTGGTGGTAAGTGCTTGCATCTGTAACCCCAGCACTGGAGAGGGCAGAGACAGGCAGATTCATAGAGCTCATTAGCTAGTGTGCTGGATGGATAGTTTTATGTCAACCTAATATAAACTAAAGTCATGAAAGAAGGAAACTACAATGAAGGAAATGCCTCTAGAGGTGGATCTCTGAGTTTGAGGCAAGTCTGGTGTACAAAGTGAGTTCCAGGACAACTAGGACTACACAGAGAAACCCGGTCTCTGAAAACCCAAAAAAGAAAAAGAAAGAAAAGAAAGAAAGAAAGAAAGAAAGAAAGAAAGAAAGAAAGAAAGAAAGAAAGAAAGAAAGAAAGAAAGAAAGAAAAGAAAAGAAAGGAAGGAAGAAAGAAAGAAAGGAAATACCTCCATAAGATCAGGCTGTTGAAAGTGATGGTAGCTGCAGGCACCCACAGGACCTCTCCAAGGTACCTGAGAGACCCACAGAGGCTTCCCAGAGAGACACGGCAATGGAGGATGACCCTGCTGAGCAAGTGGTGTCTCTGGAACAACTAAAAAATGGCAGTTCTTATGGGAAGATGCTATTAAAAAGTGGTTTTGTGGAACTGGGGGTGAGAAGTGGCTGAAACAGAGAGAGAAGTGGAACTGAAAATGTGCAGGCAACAGGAATGGGATGGAGGCTGTGGTGGACAAAGGAGCATGTTGTTGACGGGTAGGGCCAGTCCCCGAGGCTTGGGCCACCACCGTCCTGCCTTACCCAGTCTTCCCCCTGCTAGTGCTGTCGCCATGTAACCCGCAGTAGAGCTGCTGCTGCTTCTGCAGCCGCGTGCACTGCTCGCTCTGATCCTCTGGAGGGAGGATAGCACTGAGGCGCTGCCCTTGGGCTGCAAACAGGATGGTGTACCCTGTGCCAAGGACAAAGGGGTATAGAGCAGCCTGAGGTTCGTGCAGGCCTTGCCCCCAAGACACACACACTGTCCAACTGTATGATCCCCTTGACTACAACAACAAGATATCTGAGACAAAGAGTGGTTCATTTTCTGGATTAAGTCTCTTTGAAAGACTTCTGTGGTCCATGGTGCCACCAAAGGCCTTGTAGATGCCTGTTGTTTGTAGCCAGAGTTTTCCTGGTCCCACCTGGCTTCCACAGTCCTGTGTTCCTGCAGCTGCTTGGTCCCAAGTAAACACACCACAAGCTTATATTATTTTTAAACTACGGCTACGGCAAGCTTCTTGCTAGCTACTCTTATATCTTAAATTAACCCATTTCTATAAATCTATACCTTGCCACATGGCTTGTGGCTTACCGATATCTTTACATCTTGTTTTTCCTGGTGGCAGCTAGCAGCGTCTCCATGTTCTCTTTTTCTCCTTCTTCTCTCTCTAGTTGGAATGTCCTGCCTAAACTTATTTTGCTCATCGTTGGCTAGCTTTATTTATCAACCAATCAGAGCAACATATACTCACGACATACAGAATGACATCCACCGCACTTCCCCTTTTCTGTCTAGTCAAAAAGGAAGGTTTTAACTTTAACATAATAAAATTACATATAACGCCAGGTGGTGGCGCACACCTTTAATCCCAGCACTCGGGAGGCAGAGACAGGCGGATCTCTGTGAGTTCGAGGCCAGCCTGGTCTCCAAAGCGAGTTCCAGGAAAGGTGCAAAGCTACACAGAAAAACCCTGTCTTGAAAAACAAAACAAAAAAATTTACATATAACAAAACAGTTATCTAGCAAGAATTACAGTTACAATATCTGGTCTATTTGTATTTGGCAAAATTAAAGAAAATATTCTATCATCTATCCTGTATTTGTGAGTCTAAAGTTTCATATCTGATTTATCTTTTATCATAACCAAGAAAAATTATAACTATCTAGTCTTCAGCTATATCAAAGACCTCAGAAGAATACAATATTATCTAACTAAACAGGAAGAACATTGTGAGTAACTTCCAAAAATCTAGAATGACAGAGACAGCTGCCTGCCTGGACAGTCATCCAAAGTTCCTCTGTAACGTTAGGGCATACATCCATCTTCAGCCCATAGGCCTAGTCTCTCAGTCACTTTTCTCTGTGTCCTGTAGAATGTCTAGCAATTTCTTTTGCAGAGCAGGAACCTGAAGGACCGTCTCACCTTGCAAAGTTCAATGGTCATCTTCCTATGGGTCCTGCATGTCCAGTTTATACAACATTTTGTCAAGCAGTCCAAGCAAATGGCTATTTTTGCCAAGAAAAAGATAAACTTCATATAGAGTGTCTTTGATGCCCATTTTTCTCTCTGAAGTAAATTGGTGCTGCCAGGAGCAGATCTTTAAATACACTGATGATACTCACTTTATTAGTAAACCATTGGCATGCCAACAGTACCTGCCTCTCAGCTTGACATTTCAAAATCTTCTTATCATGGTGATAGAGAAGGATCCTCTTCAGGGAGATGTGGTCTAGATGCCAGTGTGCCATAGGCAGGTGTGAGCATCACTTCCAAGACACTGAAGTTCAAAGAGTGGTTGGACTATGATTTGAATGTCATCTCTTAAAATGCATGTACTGGAAACTTAACCTCAAGTTTGTGTATTATTGTTACTAGTACTTAAAAGTATGTCCTTTGGAAGTAACTAGTATTAGTGGAGTTCATGAAAGTGAGTCCCTTTTGGTTTGTGGCTTTATAGGAAGAATAAGTGAGACCACAACTGGTATACTTGGTTTCTCACAATATTGCCTTCTGCCATATTATAATGCCATAAGAAGAGCCCAGGAGATTTAAGAGAGATGCCAACACTCTGCTTGAGGTTTCATACCCTCCAGTACTATGAGCAAAGTAAACTGTGTTTTATAAGTTATCTGATTACAGGCATTTTGTTGCAGCATCAGAAAGCAGATGAAGACAGGGCATTTTATCTGTCCTTGTACTCTGACCAATTTCATTTTCTGAAGAAGCCCAAAGCACATTGATTAGCATGAATGTCTTTTATTTTATAGTTAAATAAGGATGGAGTGGTGAATCATCCCTAATTGTGAGAGAGCATGCCAGAAGTAGTGTCAGGGGATCAGAAGGGGCTATACTAGTATAACAAAAAGTTAACCAAGAAGAAACATCAAGAAATCCCAGTCACTGACCCTAAAGTAAAGGAAACAAAGCAGTCACCCCATTCCTCCATGACCAAGTCACCACAAAGTTCAGTCAGTGCCACAGTCCAGCTCTTGGCTTCTATGATGATGAGGACTCACTGCTTAGAGTCTCATTCTGTATTCAGTGTGGTCTCCAATGAGTCAAATGAATGCCATGTCACAGGCACTCTGCCCGCTTTATTCTGATTTATATGTGTGACTCAATATGTATCTTCCTATCTGTGTATAGGACAGGTAGGAATGCATATATAGAGGAATGTATTCATGTGTACAAAGTGGCATGTCTACATATGCACATATGTGCATTTATATCTCTGCGTACCTTTACAGTTGTGTACCTAAGTGTGACTACTTGTGTTCTTATGCTCATGGCTGTGCATGAGGTATGTGTCTTTATATGAGTAAGAATTAATATAAATGTGTTTATGTATATGTCAGCCTACATATACTGTGAAACCCGTTAATCTACTTTATAAACAGACCTCCCATGAGTACTACTTATCTAGATCTGTTTATCAAGGTTGTTCCCAGAGAGATAATTACAAGTATGTCTGAGAACATAGCATCTCTAGTGTCATGCTTAGAAATCCTTCCTCTTTTTGTGTGGACCCTCAGATGGTCTATATCCTACTGACTAAAACACATCACACATCCTAGGAATATCAGAAGCTACACCCATCAAGTCTCACCAGCATGATTGCCTAAACATGAACTGAACAAGGACAACAACAACAGTAGGCATGCTAAAATGCATGGGGGAAAACCCATGAGACCTCAACCCTACGCAAAGAACTGTAGGCAACTAAGGAATGCTGAGAGCAGGAGAAAGAAGGGAAGAGCACACCAACTGATTACTGTCTTGGTCAGTGTTCTATCACAGCGAAGAGACACTATGACCATGACAACTCTTATAAAAGAAAGAATTTAATTGGGACTTATTTACAGTTTCAGAGGTTTAGTCCATTATCATCATGGTGGGGAGCATGGAGGCACACAGGCAGATATAGTGCTGGAGAAGTAGCTGAGAGGTTTTACATTTGGATCTGCAGGGAGCAGGAAGAGAGACACTGGGACTGGTTTGGGCTTTTGAAACCCAAATCCCATCCCCAGTGACACACTTCTTCCAATAAGACCATGCCTACTCCAACAAGGCCATACCTCCTAAACCTTCTCAAGTAGTGCCATTCCTTAATGATCAAGCATTCAATTATATGAGTGTATGGGAACATTCTTATTCAAACCACCACAGTTTCAAAATATCAAATGGTCAGTGCTAAAAGCATACACATACAAGTTATATTATATAGACTGAGCAGGTTGCATTTATGTATTTAGGAGTGTGTGTGTGCGTGCGTGCGTGCGTGCGTGCGTGTGTGTGTGTGTGTGTGTGTGTGTGTGTGTGTGTGTGTATCAAAATTTAATGGTAAAAAGCATGAATTTGGGGCTGGAGAGATGAGGTTGAGAGCACTGGTTGCTCTTCCAGAGGTCCTAAGTTCAATTCCCAGCAACCATATGATGGCTCACAACCATCTGTAATGAGATCTGGTGCCCTCTTCTGGCCTGCAGTCATATATGCTGTATATATAATAAATAAATAAATCTTTTAAAAAAAAAGCATGAACTTGAAAGCAAGCAAGGAGGGGTATGTGGAAGGGTTTAGAGGGAGGAAAGGTAAGGGAGAAATAATCTAATTATATAATATCAACAACTAAGAGAAAAAATCAGAAAAGAAAAGACATCCAGTCTCCCCATCCTGCTCTAGCGATACCCAGAGAAACTTGGCCCTCACTTTTCCATAAACCACTTTGCAGCCATTTTTCTCTTCACAGGGGCTTTTCCTCTCCCATATTATCTAAGTGGCCTCAGAAGCAAAATGAGGAAGCTCCTCATTCCTCCTTTTATCATTACTCTCATGTTCTTTCCAGATGAAATCCACTAACAGACCCTGCCTATGAAGGAAGGGTGGGGTTTCATGAACTTGTATACATGTCTGCCCTGTAGAGTCAGACATGAGTACTAGCATCAGTCCTAACTTTGTTTGTGGCCACCTGCTCAGTGAAAGGGCAAATGATTTTAATCAACAAAGTATTCTTACTTTGATTTCACATTTCGAAGCAAGTTGGACATATGGAAATTGGTGTACCCTAGTGGTCACTGACTGCGTGTCTTCCCTTCTGTGGTCATCAGTCTTACTTTTCTGTTACCCATGAGAAGAAATTTCAACTCTGCCACCTTCTACATGGATGCTTTATACCTTTTAAATGGAAGTTGGTGTTTATAAAAAATGCTGATTTAAGCATGGACATTAAGAGGGGGGAGGCATGTAGAGAAAGGTCATAGTACATTCCCTGCAGTAGGAAGAGGCTCTTCAAGAGAATGTCCCTTTTAACATATTTCTAGCCTTAGCTAGAACATATTTGAGCCTTTGTTTACTCTCCTGTAAACTTCCATATAGAATACAAAGGAGTTAACGTTCCCTCCCTCTACAGAAATGGGCAGTGCATGGATCACACTTTGAGAAATTCTACCTTCCAGTAGAGAAGATAGAATTCTGGAATAGGATCCTTGAGGGGCTTATAGAGAATTGGGCTGGGCCCTAACATGAACAACCAAGGCACATATAAGGAGCTGGGAAGGGGCAGGATGATAGTTCTACCTGGAACTAGATATTGCAGACTGGTTACTACAGCAGGAGAATCTGTGGAGAAGAAATTCCTCAGTCTGGACCAGAGGTGACCATCAGCTTTGCATCTGGTGACCAGACAAGACCTAACCTGGGGCTAGCCATCTCCCCTGTAGAACCTCCACTTGGACCATCTGGCAGTTGAGAAGGCCAGCCCTAAGGTTCAGGTTTGGGAATCCTGTTGTCTCTTATGTTCTTTAGATTGAACTGTGAAGTTCAGTCCTTCCTTGTCTCTTCTGTCTGGGTATTTGTGGGTTGGAGAGGACTAGAGACACAAACCCTCTGATTCATTTCCTCAACTAATGAATTCTTTCCTCACTGTGTGGTCTCAAGTGAAACAGATGTAAGCAGCTTTGTGGGTAGCCTTGCTCCCACACCCTGGGGACAAACCTCCAGGGGCTGAATGACTGATTCATAGGATGAAGTTAAGTCAGAGAAAACAACATTTCTGTTGTGACTTATTTTTGCTCTAAGCATCAACAGCCACAGTCCTAAGTGAAAAAGACCATCATGGTCAAAGATGCTAAGAGGCCGAAGTAAGCACCATTATTACCTGAATTTCCATGCTAGGGATACATGCCATTTTATCATGACCTCCATTTACTGACAACCAGCAACTATGAATGGGTCATTTTTAACCATTAATTCATTCAAGTAGATTACTTTTCATATGTATTCATTTATATGGCTCTTGACATAAGCCTTCGCTTGAGAGACAGAAAGACAGATATGCTATGAGACACACGGAGAGAAATGGTAAAAGGAAAAAAACCTATAGAAGAATGAAAAGAAAGTTTCTACTATGCAAAATAGTGGCCACATGGCTGTGTGTAATTGTTAGAACAGGACTGAGCACTCGGCTCCAAGTCTCTGAAGAAAAGCATGAATGGAAATAAGTTCATTCACAGAATTATTAGTTTAAGATGTTAGTGAGCATACCCTCAGAGAAGCAGAGACTTCTTCAAATGCCTGGTAGCCACACCTGTATGAGGGTCCTTGACCAGCCCAGAAGGTAAGTACAGTCCCATTCTCAAAGCATTAATAGACATTGCCACAAGACAACAGGGATGCTTGCAGATGAATACATGAATCTTAAAAGGAGTTATGAGCTAAAAAAAAAAAAAAAAATCTAGCAATTCTAGGTTAGGCACAGTGGCGCCTGCCTATAATCCCAGCATTTGGGAGGTGGAGACAGAAAGATAGAGTTCAAGATCAGCCTGGGAATTCACAGTAAGACTCTGTCTCACAAAACACGCACACACACACACACACACACACACACACACACACACACACACACCCTAATGATTCCCTAAATCCTTTTGCTTCCTTAGATCTGCCATAGTGGGAGACATGAGAGCAAAACCATCTACCATCCATGCTTGCCACTCTTGAATACTCTATTTTCTAATGAAAAACAGATATTTGGTTAAAACAAACAAAACCACAGCAGTACTTATTGTTCTCCAAAAGGGAAGACTGGCTCCACAGCGACTCTACAGTGACTCCACAATGCCTGGGTGGTCAAAGGGGCGTCCTGAGAACTCCAAACATCATCCAAGGACCATAAAGTTAAGTCTTGACAGGAGTCTTTGAAGTGGGAAAATTTCAAATGAGTGTCTACCAGTTCTGACAAGACCAGACAGGCTACAGAGTAGAGGCTTTTAGCATGGCCATTTCCTAACAAGAACTTGTCATGTCTTAGATAAACTAAAGGATAAAGAAATATTTCCAGCAATCGTCCCCCTCTCTTCAGCAAAGAAAAGTGGTAGCCACCCACACGTAATTTGATCAGTCAATATTATGTGCCTGCCATATGGCAAACATTGTACAGTAGTGAGCAGATACTTTTGCCTTGTCAATATATTACCTTTGGCAAGGGAATCCTAGTCACTGGAAAGGCAATTAGAGGTCATCCGCAATGCAGAAACAAATGCTGTGGGTCCAGAGAGCCATGACATACCTTATGGCCTGATTGAGGAACTTCCAGGAGAACATATCATATTATTTATTTATTCACTTATTTATTTACTTACTTACTTTTGAGACAGGATCTCATATATTTCAGGCATGTCTCAAGCTTGCTCTGTGGGCAAGGATGACCCTGAATTCCTGATCCGCCTGCCTCCAGCATCCCAGTGCTGAGATTGTGGGTGTGTGCTACTATACCCAGATTACACAGTCCTGGGATTGGACACAGGGCTTTGTGTATACCAGGCAAACACTTTCACAAGGGAGTTACATCCCAGCCCAGAATACATCTTTATATTAAAAATAAAAGTAAACAAACACATTCCCATACAGGGTGAGGAAAAGGATTTCTACAATTACAGGTCTTACGAATTCCAAAAAGATTGGAACATGAAAGTAGGGCAGAACTGGATCAGGCCCTCTGGATAAGTGAGACAGTTGATTAACTTGAACTATTTAGGAGGCCCTCAGGCAGTGGGACCGGGACCTGTCCTTAGTGCATGAGCTGGCTTTCTGGAACCTAGGGCCTATGCTGAGACATTTTGCTCAGCCTTGGTGTAGGGAGGAGGGGACTGGACCTGCCTCAACTGAATCTACCAGGCTGAGCTGAATCCCCACAGGAGACCTTGCCTTGGAGGAGGAGGGGAGGGGGGGAAGATTGGGGGGATAGGAAGGCTGGGGGTGGGAGGAGGGAGGACAGGGGAATCCATGGTTGGTATGTAAAATTAAACTAATTATAAAATAAAAAAAGAAACACCCAATGTTGTGTGACTCTTCAGTTTTTATCTAACTGCATAGACATTTTCTCACTTTACACATTGGAACAAACACATATACACACACATTTATCTGTCCATCTCTTCTTTAAGTACATTTTTGAGTCCTCCTTCATACACTTGCCTTTCATTAGATTATAAATCCTCAGGAACAGGAAATATATATTTTATTTCTAATATCTGGCATGACTGCAAATCTCAGGAGGCAAAACGATTTTAAAAGAATTGCTAAACTCCAGCCCCAGCTGCCTCTAGATACATGACATTGGATAAGCTAATTTTTTTTCTTTTGTTTGTTTGGGTTTTTTTGTTGTTGTTTTTAACTCTCTGAGCTTCAATGTTCTCGCCTACATGTGACTGTTGAATAGACAACTCTAATAATGATAAGGCCCAATATTTCTTGACCTCCTCCATTGTGCCTGCTGCTTTACATCTGTCCATCCTGATGAGGAGTCTGAGTGTCAGAAGATAAAGTTACTTGGTAAACTAAATGACTGAAACAGAACTATGTAACTCTAAAACAAGTACTCTTTCACTACATAAGTTACTTGGTAAACTCACATAGGCACTAAATGACTGAAACAGATCTATGTAACTCTAAAACAAGTACTCTTTCACTACATAGCTAATGTCTTCTCTCTGGTACTACATTTCCCTCCAACCCTTGACTCCTCCACAAACTGAACAGCAAAGGCAACTAGCCAGAGTAAGGGCTGTAGGCACTGGAGGTCAGAGGTCAACTCTCCACATAAGAAACTTGCTTTTCCCAGATAGAGGCTGGAGTATGCTCATTTTCTGCTTTGTATCACCTTATACCTAGTCAGCTCTGCCTTGATCTAACAGGGGATCTAAGACGGGCCAAGAAAAGCCAACTCAATGTGTGTGTGTGTGTGTGCATTTAAGAGAAGATTATGGAGGTAACAAATCATTTTTCTCCATGCACTTAAATTTCAATAAACATTTGGAGATGCAGTCATGGCCCACAAATACATGCATATGTAACAGGCTTGCAGGCGCGCGCGCGCATGCGCGCGCGCACGCACACACACACACACACACACACACACACACACACACACACACACAAACACATCCATTCCCACAGAGGGTTGTAATAAGAGTTGTGGGAAAGCACTTTTGACTTCTTAATTTATTTTCCCTATTATGGAAAAAATCTGAAACAAAAATCAAAACAAATGGTCTAACACATTGTAGTCATTCATTCTTATGGCACAAGAACAGAACTGTTTGTCATTAAAATGCACTGGGAAACACAGACATGTGAAGTTATTCTAATGTGGGAGAATTTCTTCTGTGACCTTACTCTGCTCCTCTGCCAAGTTTAGAACCCAAAGGGAGTATCTCTAGGTCAGTGTGATCCTATGAGCCAAAGATGGGGGATGCTTGAGAAATCAGGTTTATCACTTCCTTTTGGCAAAGTGGACAATTTGATGACCCTGAGATTTTTTTTCCACTCTGCCAAAAAACAAAAGCAGTCTCTGTAGAGGAACACTCCTTGTTTATCTGAAGCAATATGTCTCTGGCATCAGAAATTGAAGTGAACTTGGGCACAAACTAGGAGTAAGCGCAGTAGAGGTACTGTCAAGGCCATGAATTAGACAGTATGGACCCAGGTGTGAGTGGCTGTACTTGCTGGAGACACAGAGAGCTATGAATGCCAGCTAGATAGTGAGTAGTTTTGGAAGTCAATCTTAGCTGCCCAATGAGAGAACATCATGTTCTGTAGGATGAAAGCATAATCCACTGCCCAAGAGGTCCATCTTGACTCTTTAGCAGGGTCAAGGTAAGCTTTTAGGACATTTACCAATGGATTTTCTTGTTGGCATATCCCCTACCAAGTTTTTGAGCATATGGTAGTAGCAGATCAGAAAATGAAATGTAGTTCAGAGAGACCTGGTCTCTCTTTCAAGAAACACATGCTTAAAGTAGAAAATGGTGTAGATTTTAAAAGGCTAAAGTGTGTTTTAGTAGAAGGATACTTGTCTAGTATCATGCTCAAGGCCTCAGGTTTGACCCTCAGCAGCACAAGAAGACAAGAATGTGGACTTGAAGAATGATTAAAATGGAGTTGAAATTCAAGTTCTGCTATTTGCTAATTACCTAAACTCAGGAAATATATATGACTTCTAGAAAATTTTTCCCCAATAAAAAACAGGTTATAATAATTTTTCCCAGAGCATTTGAGAAGTCTAAGTTAGTAGTATATGTAAAGGATCAACCTAAAGCAAGGACCTTAGGAGATATTAAAGGAAGAAGGATCCTAAAAAGGTCCTTTTTGAAATTACTTACTAATAAAACAAGATTTAAATAAAGCTAATTCCACAGTAAATATCATCCTCAATGGTGAGGGACTAAAAGTTTCTCCTTTAAGATTAGAAACTAGGAAAAGTACTTATTTTTTCCGCATCTAGTCAACATATTTGTATTTGTAGAAGTTCCTATCTACAGGATTAAAACTCAGCAGAAACATCATCTAGAAAGCAGGTCAATGAAAATCATTGGTAGAAAGAATAATTTATAACAGAGTCACCTGGAATCATCAATTCATTGTGTTAACAAAATGTGGATGAACTTTTCATTGTTGATTTTAAATTCCATACAGAAAATATAACCTATTACTGCCTATACTCGGGTAAAGACCAAGGTACTGCCTCCTATCCCTTTGGTGTTCTTCTTAAGGAGAAATGAATTAGACAATCCAGAAGAGTGGATTTCTACCATCACCCACTTCTACCATGCAAAACAGCTGAGCTGCACCTGGTTCCCTACAGCCATAACCATGCTTCTCTGGTCTTAGGAACTTCCATTTGAAATCATATCAGTTCATTCCAGATACTGAATAAATACTTCCCTGGCTAATTCCTAGGCTAATAGCTACAATGGAAAAACACACATTGCAAGTTCATCTGTTTGTGCTTCAATTTTCAAAGTTAATGGTTTATTTAACTAGCAGGTTATTTCTTGATTACAAGCCACTTAATAGGCTGAGGTTGTGTTTGGATTTCATAAATTGAATTTCACAAAGCCTGCATTTCAAAACAATATGTCAAGTTCAACACCTTCTTTTACAAACCTTTCTAATCAAGGCATAAGAAATAATATTTTATTTGTAAATAAAACTGCAATCAGCTTCCAGATAAGAAGAACAACTTTGCATATCTTCCCTCTGCAAATGTTTACTTAGGGTACAATGAATGTATGGAGAAGCAAGATACAAAACTGATTAAAATGAAGTTCCCTGTTCACAGGGCTGGAATCTAGAAGAAAAGGTCAACAAAGACAAATTGACTGCAATTACTTACTACCACCGTCTTCGCAGCAAAACTGCAATCCCTGCTTAGACCTCACATGCATCTTGGGGCTTTTCCCCAGCCTCGAGGAAACACAGCAGCCTACCTGGTGTGCTTGTGGTCATTTCTCATGCCTTGATTCCCATCCCCCTGAGGGCTGCCACACTTTAGACTGATGATTAAGATGGATTATTACTTGAAATTCCAATTTGATGTCCAGCCCAGGTTTTTCGGAGCTTTCCAGTTTCATGATCTGCAACATATGGGTCTGCTTGGCCCCAATCTAAGTTCCAAGACACCCCAATCCAACTGAAAGGTGTGCTGTGATCCTCAGTTTTTAAGAGGAATTCTGTTATTGCCAGTGTATAAAGTGCACAGATATGTGAAAATACAGTTGTGAGGGATCCAAAAGAGACTGTTGCCAATTCTATGCAGCCATCACCAGTAAGTTTAATTCTCTCAATACTCAGCAAATACTTATTGGATTTCTAACACATCCTAAGCTATGTGCTAAATTCTGAAAATGTAACAATAATACAGATAAAGACAAGGGCCCTATTCCCTGAATATATCAGCCTTGCAGAATTCAAATATTAAAGGAGTGATTATATAAGTATTTTGTTACCAGAAAGAAAACATAGCTCTAATGAACTATGAAACAAGTGGATTTAATTTACACCGGGGAAAGTATGGATTAGACAGAAAGTTCTGTCAAAAGAAATAGAATCGAGGGTAGGGTATGAGGCTTGAATAGCAATTTAGGCAACTAGAAAAGAAGAATACAAACAAGAAATGGCAAAGTCAGGAAAAGGGGATGTGGCCAATTTTGGAGAACTATAGAAATTCTACCATCGATAGAGGTTGGGGTCATGAGTGGGAGAATTGTGCTGGTTGAGGCTGAAGAGGATTTTGACAACGTAGGTAGCACTTGATTGGTTGAATGATAAATACGGTTTCTCACATATGACAAGGGAAGATTGTTTCAAAATAAGAGAGCTGAGTGTCCAGAGGTGTGTTTGCATGTGAGCTTCCATGTCATGTCTCGGTAACAGTGTATACTGTCATTGCAGTACTTAGTGCAGTGGGAAACTGAGGCTGACAAGCAGGTAGATGATCGCAAAAGGTCTAAATCCACGTATTCTGAAGTTAGACTTTATGGTAATAGGGAAAATGCCATTCACTAGGAAAGCTTCACAAGTAAATTTTACTTCCGGAAGTTGACCAGTGACAGGACAGGGTGTGGCTTCAAGCCCAGTGAGAAGTCTGCTGTCACACATAGGAGGAAGATGGTGAGGGCTGGACTCAGAATGGCAGCAGCATCAGCAAAGGGAAGGAAGAGAATTTCAGACACTGTAGGAATTCGTTTTTACACCCCAGTGGCTCACTCTTGAGTTGCCAGAGATGAGTTGAGAAGTAAAAGATACTCACGTCCCCTACCCAAGCAACTAAGTTGATACTGTTGCCTTTCGTCAGAAGAACATATACTGGAAGTCAAGAACTTGGGCATTTACAAATTGAACATGTTTTATGTAGGCTTTATAAGGCCATGTTTTTAATGTTGTCTATTTGGGTCATTTTTTATTTGGGTGATAATGGGCTATTGGTTGTGTTGCATGGGAGCTCAAGGGAAAAGTCTTTCTAGACAAAGTTACAGTCATGAAGAAAGGAAATTTCTTAGGAAAAAGCTTCTGTGTGTGTGTCTGTCTGTCTGTCTGTCTATCTGTGTGTCTGTCTGTCTGTATTTAATATGTGTGTGCAGGTGCACACAGGGATCAGAAGAGGATGTAGTCACAGGTGTGTGTGTGAGCTGTCTTCTGTGAGTGCTGATAACTGAACTTGGGTCCTCTAGAAGAGCAACAAGTGGTTTTAACCTCAGAATCACTAAACCTTCACTACAGCCCAGAAAGAATTGTTTTACTCGGAATGAGGAAGGGGGAGGATTAGAAGATGTGAGACATATTAGAGGTGAGGAGACTCTTTTTGTTGTAAATGTTGTGATCTATGGGTCAAAATGGGGACTCAAGTAAGATGAAAAAGAAGAAAATTTGACAGTTTGAGAGAGATTGAGGGTGTCTTTTCTAGGCTTTCTTCAGAGCACAGTGACTAATGTCTAAGTAAAGTGACAAGAACTTGCTGAAGCTATGACTGAACTGGAGGAAAAGAAGCTGTGGATGAAAGTGGGGCTGTCAGTTTCATGGTTGATAAATAGAGCCTATCGGTCTGTGCCAATTGGGAGGGAATTATGACTCAAGAGTTGGGTGCCAGTCCCTGAACTGAGATCAGGAAATGACCAGTGTATGACTGAAGCCATTCAGGGCTTCTCAATAGGTGTCACTACCCTTGAAAAATATGAAAGATTAAATGCAAGGGCTGGTGCAGTGTGGTGGTGAGAAAAAGTATGACAGATGGTGGATAAAATCAGGCGTCTCCAGAGATAAACCTAGCAGATGGGTGCAAGGGTGAAGCTTGACAAGTGATTGAAAGCTCAGTGAGAGCCTCCTAAACTGTGTCTGAGGTCTTGATAGGAGGTACACGATTCACGTGAAAGGCTACAAGAGCAATGGTCCCATCCAAGGGAACAACTGATTTTATTTGAAGAGATGTTGAAAATGTTTCAAAATTTACATATAATGGAGCAGAGGTCCAAAAGGCACCAGAGGAAATGTTTAGATAGAGGTCACAATTCAAAAAGAAGTGAACCAAAGGGGGAGGAGGCACACAGTAGCGGAGAGGGGAGAAGAGAATGCTATCTTAGACAGAGCAAAGAAAAGGGGGAGGGGAGAGAAAGGCCAGGATATGGGGATAAATAGAAGCAGCCTCAATTCACGAAGTCAGATGGAAATCTGCTTGCCGTAAACTGTTTCATTGCTGGGAGCTTATGAACTGTCTAGATGTATAGCTGGTGGCCTCATTTCTGAATTTCTCCTCTCCCAGTCTGTGCCTCCGTGAGCCAAAGAAGCAATTCACACATTTGCAAAGTGTTTGTCCTTGCACAAGAGGAAGCCTGTGTTCCTTCACCAACACAGCACAGCCTTCTAGATGTAACTCATGAATCTATGCGGCTGTAGCTCTGCACAACCCAGACTTGGGTTCTCCTCCACACACAAGTGTGTCTCTGTATTCAGTCTTACCCAGATGTGAGTTTTCATAGTCAATTTGAATGGCAAAATTACTATAAAAATTATAGATGAGATGCATACAGCTTCAAGATTTTGGCCAACAAACACAACTGAAACCACATTATCCCCTCTCTTTGTTTAACTGGAATGAAAAGTATTTTGACATTTCAGTGAGCTACTCTCATTTTTCAAAAATTTAAACAGAGTATTCTTTCTTACTATGTCAACACTAGGTAGGTTCCATTTCTCTTTCTGATTTCATTAGTTGCCAGAGCACAAAGAAAAAAAATCTTTCATTTTCCCCTCAAGCCACCCACCCAAGTATCTTTTATGCTTCAACACTCCACACACAGATCACTTCCTCAGCATAGCTGTCTCAGTATGGAATACAGAGGGGGGCTTAGAACCCTACTTCCCAAAGGGAGAAACAGCAAATGGCTACACAATGAGTTCTCTGGATTTTCACAGAAGATGATTTTGCTCAACCCTCTGCTGCCTGGAAGACCAATGTAGCCAAAGAATGTCCAATATGTCAGAACCTTCTGGAATTTTCTTGTGAGGTCCTGAAAGAAACAGCATGTGGGAAGTAACAGTGGATAAGTAGAGTCTCATTACTGTCATCATTTGCAAGCTTGGCCTGCTTAATCCTTCCCTAATGAAGTATGAAATGGGAGACACCCCATCCCTGTTATCAGCACAGCAGTTGCCCTGGGTAGCATCTTTCTTGGTACCCAAGGCCTGCATATCAAACCAGTCTGAGCAGAGACTTAGCTCAGCTGTCAGAGCTGGAATTTAAAGAGATAATAGATGGGAAAGAGAAGTCTTCTATGGCTCACTACCTAGATCTATCTTAGATTTCTTTGCAGTTACCTCAGAGACAGGATTTCATCACATTGCAAAGGGCCTTCAGCCCTATTGAGACTGTCATGATGCCTGAAATTATCACACAGTAAAGGCATCACAGTCCCCTAGCTTAAAAGCAAATAAGTTATCCTTACAACCTTAGAAGGATGAGAGATTCAAGTTGAATAGAATTTTATTATTGAGATGGAAGAGATACGGGCTAGGAGGGCAGACAAGACCTTGGATGGCACTCTGTTGTGGAAGGCAGGTTCATGATGAAAGCACACAGGGGTGAGTGAGTGAGTCAGGGATCCCTTCTTACTAGCTGTGAGGTCTTGGGCTGATTAATTAACCTCTCTGACCCTTTACTGTCTTGTTTGGTAACAAAAATAAGGCTACATAATCTATGAGAATTTTTAAACATTGCATTAGAAAAAAATAATACATGCAAAGAACTCAGAAAACTTATATTTTTGTTCAGTGCCTCTGGTTTTTTGTTTATCTCTTACTCTCCAAAAAGACAACGAAGGAATGAAACTTAGAGAGTAGTTTTGAAAGAAAAAGAGAGTTAGACACTGAGAAAGGGACCACTGAATATATTAAGAGTCCAAAAGAACATTCCCATATGGGAACTAGCTGTTGCACAGAAGTGGTGGAGATGGGAGGCAAGTATAAAATAATTACAGAACTCAGAGTTACGGGGAAAATCAATTAGGATATGAGTTCTAACTTGGCTGGTCTTCAGCTAGGTATTTGGGGGGCAATACTCCCAGCCCTGGAGAACTATGCCTTATTGCTCATCCACTAAGGAAAAATATTATGATAAGAGTACTCACACCATAGGTGGGATGGCCAAATACTTCCATCCTTCAAATAAGAACACTTTTGAAAATGCAAGTGGGCACTAGTGATAATTATATTGTTACAACAGGAGTGAACAAGGGCCCTCTTAGGCAAAACCAAATGCCCTGTGTGTGGGGTGCTTACAGTGTACTCTGATTAATGCTTGCTAGGCTGCAAACACTCAACAAATATTGTGAATATTGTTTCTAGAGAATTTTCCTTGATCAGTTCGATCTTCTCATTAAGCATCTATATGTGGAATTATTATAAAGACTAAAGAGAATGATACTTCAGATGCACCTTCTATGGGGCCTGATTCATAGGCTGTGTTTAATAAGATTACTCACTACTGGGTCCATGGCTAGGTATGAGATGAAAGAGATAGATGAACTATAAAACTTCAGCTGGGTGGTGGTGGTGCACACCTTTAATCCCAGCACTTGGGAGGCAGAGCCAGGTGGAACTCTGTGAGTTCGAGGCCAGCCTGGTCTGGTCCATGACAGGCACCAAAACTACACAGAGAAACCCTGTCTCGAAAAACCAAAAAAACAAAACAAAACAAAAACACCTTTAGAAACTACTCCTTCTTAGTCAATATTGAGTTAATAAGTCACATATTGGTTGTTTATTCTTGTCATTAAAAGAATCACACAGTCCCAGGCATGGGTGGAGTAAGCCTCTAACCTCAGCTACCAGTGAGAGTCAGGCAGGAGAATCAAAGGTCCAAGCCTACTTGGACTAATGAGTGAATTCAAGGCCAAGTGAGGCAACCTAGTAAGAGCCTGTATCAAAATGAGAAGTAAACAAAGGGCTATTATTCAGTCATATTCAATTACTCTGTGATTCTGTCATAGAAATCTTGCCAAGCATGGTCAAGGCTATACATTTAATTTCCAGTAACCACAAACTTCAAGGGAATTTAGATAGAGCAAACTTGTACTTTAAGCTGATGGTGGTCTACACAGTGTAATAAAAGAAGCACTTATTTTGAAATTTAAAAACCTGAAGTCATTGCTTCAAACCCAGATTCACAGTTATTAGCATGGCCTTAAGGGGATCATCTTGTGGGTATATTTTAATCTATATACACCTCAGTTTCCTTATCTGTGAAATGAGAGCTTCTGTTCTCTCAGGATTACTCTGTGCACAATGGGATGACACAGGCATTGGGAAACAGCAGAGAGTGGCAATTTGAGAGGCTATACCTCGTAATGATACCTTTTATTTTGGTTCTACCCTGCCTAACGAAGCACTTTCCAATCTTGTGTTGTGCCTTCTGAAAACAAATAAGCAATAAGGCAAATGCTATCTTCTCTACCCACGGCCCCAAAGGATGCTCCCCCTTTTATTTCCCTTCAGCTTGGTCCCTTATCCAGTGCTCCTCTCAGATGCAGCAGCATCCCATGCTGCAGAGATTCTCCCTGCTCCCATGTCTATTTACTCAAGATACTCCATTTTCCTTACGTTCCTATTTCATTTGGTCCACAAGACTAGACCATCACCTTTACCAGAAATCCATTCCCATTTTTAGGAGGGCCAATTAAACGACTTCCTTTTGGCACAAATATTGGCATATTTAAAATTCACACTTCAATTAAGATCAGGTCTGGGTTAAGTTTGCTCTAGGTTCTGAAAACACCATTTCCCAGTTTACACCATTAATCAGGCCATTTCTTTCATACTTTCTTGAATACGTGTCTTAGACACACACACACACACACACACACACACACACACACACACACACACACACCCCTCTGCCTTAGAAGCCTCAGCCAGAAAAGCAGCTGGCTGGGTGGTAAGAGGTTTCTATAAGTAGCTTATTATTAATAGACCTTTTTATTAGAGACATGATATAAATATATTCCAAGCCTTGTTGTAGCTCAGCAGTTCTCAACCTTTAGGGGCACCGCCCTTCGGCAAACCTCTCTCTCCAAAAATATTTACATTATGATTCATTACAGTAGTAAAACTGCTGTTATGAAGTAGCTGCAAGATAACTTCATAGTTGAGGGTCACCACAACAGGAGAGACTATGTTAAATGGTCTCAGCATTAGGAAGGTTGGGAACCACTGTTCTAGTCCCTACACCATTCTCTTTGCCTATGTTGCCTTCTCAATTTTTTGCCCTTAATGGGTCAGTGACAAACCCACAAGAAAAAGACCTGCGATGAGATCCTGAGGACGCATGCAGTACTGGGATGCTCTGTCGGCCTCACCAATGCAGCTAGGTCTTAGGTTTACAAATTTTAGTAGCTTATCAGGACGAGAGGAGGTAAACATCTGTACACATGTTTTACTCAATTCACTTTCCCTTGGAAAGTGTCACTGCTCTTATATTGGGGTATCAGAGTTTAAGATTCTACTTTCAGAGCTTGGGAACCAAGATACTCTGAAACAGAAACACAAATTCTTTGAAATGCCAGGTCTGACTTTGAACTTTTCTTACCAGCTCATTGACCAACCACATCACAGGAGAGGAGTGTCAACATTTCAGGACCACAGACGAGGGCAGAGACCTCTGGAACTTTAAACCCAAGCCAGTGTGGCACATTTCTGATGAGGTGGGCACCATAAAAAAAGAGGAGTGAGGGAGGGGCATGAATCGATGTCCTTAGAGTTTGCAGAAAGTAGAGATTCAAGAGGTTATGGGGAGCCGGGTGGTGGTGGCACACACCTTTAATCCCAGCACTCGGGAGGCAGAGGCAGAAGGATCTCTATGAGTTTGAGGCTAGCCTGGTTTACAAATCGAGTTCCAGGACAGCCTCCAAAGCTACACAGAGAAACTCTGTCTTAAAAAAACCAAAAAAAAAAAAAAAAGGCTATGGGATTGCATAGTCGCTTATTAATGTCACTGTGGATATAGAACCAAGTGTCCCAGCACACCATCATTTGTTTGAACTGGGACAAATAACTCATAACAGCTTTTTTTCATATCAATGACAACAGTAGTTGAAAGATGTGCATTACCAATACTACCAAGAAATGTTGCCATCTGGTCACCACCATCTAGCAAGGAAAGGAGTTCTTTCTTTATGCAAATGAACATCAATAGTCCTTATTCCTAATGTGAATGGTAAGTATGTCTCTTGAGGTAAAAGTAACTGATGTAACACAAATCCCAAGATTTCAGTAATTTACAGCAATTGAAATTCAGTCTATAGTCAGCAGCAACCATGGGATTGGTTTTATGTGATTCAAACCCATATAAAATGTTGCATGACTTCCAACATCTGTATCTCTATCAGAGGGAGCCAAGAGACAGGTGGATCCACAAAGCTTACTACCCAGCCAGCCTAGCCAGTTGATGAGCAGGGTTCAGTGAGAGATAATCTTAAAAGATATAGTACACCCTAGAAACCCCAGCTAAGACACTGCCCACCGCCCCCAAAACTCCTTTAGGTCTGCCCAACAATCCCAGACTGCACACACTGCTTTACCACCCTTCATTCCCCCACCTGGTGTTCCATATCCTGGTCTACAACTTCAGAGAAGACCTTTGCTTTACCAGAGGCTAGGCTGGATCTAGGGACCCCAGGTAAGACACCGTCTACTGCCTGCTAACACTCTTTAAAGCCCACCTAGTAACCCCAGACTGTACTCCCTCCCCTGGACTCTATACTAAAGCCCACAGCCTCCATAGCCTTACAGGGGGCCAGGCTGGTCCTAGAAACCCCAAGTCAGACACTGCCCACCACCCACAAAATTACTTTTAAAGCCTGCCCAACAACCCCAGACTGCACATCCTCTGACCCTGCTCACACACACACACACACACACACACACACACACACACACACACACACACACTCACCCCTGGCTCCATATCCTTGTCTAAAACTTCAGAAGAAGACTTCCACTTTGCCAGAAGCCAAGCCAGATCTAGGGACCCCAGGCCCCAAAAACTCCAAAGAGGACAACAGAGCCCAGCTTCCCTACAACAGCAAGACCTAAATAATCCGACACAGCTGAAGTACAAGAAAATGACCTTAAAAATTACTTTATGAAGATGATAGAGGTCCTTAAAGAGGATATGAACAAATTCCTTAAAGAAATTGAGAAAAAGACAAAAAAAATGGAAGAAATCAATAAACCCCTAAAAGAAAGAACAAACAAGAAAAAAACAAACAGATGAAAGGAAACTGTTCAAGACCTAAAACTGGGAATAGAAGCAATAAAGAAAACACAACGGAGAGAATCTGGAAATGGGAAATCTAAGTAAGTGAACAAGAACTACAGATGCAAGCATCACTAACCAAATACAAGAGATGGAAGAGAATATCTCAGGCATTGAAGAGAAGACAGAGGAAGTAGATTCACCAGTCAAAGAAAATGTTAAATCTAAAAAAATTACTAACACAAAACATCCAGGAAAGTGGGACACTATTAAAAAAAAAAAAAACATAAGCATAATAGGGATAGAAGAAGGAGAAGAAACCCAGCTCAAAAACCCAGTGAATATATTTAACAAAATCATAAAAGAAAATTTTCCCAACCTAAATAAGGACATGCCTGTGGTGATACTTTGTTTATGTTCTAACATAAAGTTTGCCCCAAGATCAGAGTGCAGAGATAGCCACTAGAGGCCAGGCAGTGGTGGCACACACCTTTAATCCCAGCACTTGGGATCTCATGCCTTTGATCCCAGTACTTGGGAGGAGGAAACAGAAAGTGATATAGCTGGGTGGAGAGAAGAAGTGATAAGGCAGGGTGGAGACAGGAACTCGGGCTTTTCAGTCTTAGGATTCTTAGAGGTAAGAAGTCTTTCTAGTGGCTGGTTGCTCTGCTTCTCTGATCTTTCAGTTTTTACCTTGCTATCCTACTCTGGGTTTTTATTATTAAGACCAATTAGAATTCGCACTACACATGCCTATAAAGATGCAAGAAGCATACAGAACACCAAATAGATTGGATCTGAAAAGAAAATCCCCTTGCTACATAATAATCAAAACATTAAACATGCAGAACAAAGAAAGAATATTAAAAGCAGCAAGGGGAAAAGGCCAAGTAACACATAAAGGGGAGCATTTGGGGGACAGGTAGAAACCTGGCACAAGGGACTCTCCCAGGAATCTACAAGGAAGACCCCAGCTTAGACTCCTAGCAATAGCTGATACATATAGTCTGAACTGGCCATCCCTGTGACCAGAATGGTGCCTAGCCCAACGGTCATCAGAGAAGCATCATCCAGCAACTGATGGAAACAGATGCAAACTCACAACCAAACATTAGGCTGAGTTTGGGGAATTCTGCAGAAGAGGAGGAGGAAGGATTGTAGGACCTAGAGAGGTCAAGGACACCATAAGAAAATTCACACAGAATCAACTAACCTGGGCTCATTGGGGCTCACAGAGACTGAATTAACAACCAGGGAGCCTTCATGGGACTGACCTAGGCACTCTGCATAGATGTTGCAGTTGTGTAGCTTGTTCCTCTTGTGGGACTCCTAACAGTGGGAACAGGGCTGTCTCTGACTCTTTTACTGGCTTTTGGGACTTTCCTCCTCATACTGGGTTTCCTCGCCTAGCCTTAGTACATGGGGAGGTGCCTAGTCTTACTGAAACTTAATGTGTCATGTTTTATTGATACTCATGGGAGACCTGCCTTTTCCCAAACAGAAAGAAGGAGTGGATTGGGTGGTAGGAAAACAGGGGGATGGGAGGGGAGGGACTGGGAGGAGAGGAGGAAGGGCAAACTATGGCAGGAGTGTAAAATAAATAATTAAAAATTGTATTTTAAAAAAAGCATACAGTAAAGAGTGATCAAAAGAGACACCCAATGCCATCCATCACCCAGGCCTCCACAGTGCACATATGCACATAAACACAAATACAGCTCATGCAAGAAAATATAAGAACTGTTTAAAATTATATCACTGACACTAAAAAGATGGAGATATAGGATTTCTAGATAAGAAGAACTTTATAAAATTTAATATGTGGAATATATAACCAAGTAAAAGAGAATTATTAATAAATGTATATAAATTATGAAATATTAAAATAAAATTATACAACAAAACTGTCAGGAGATAATGCTGCCTATAATTTTTCATCTGTATCTTTATTACTGATTAAAATAATCAATACTTCTCTACATAAAATATAAATACTATATGAAAGCCTGAACAACAATTAGAATGTCCTGAAATATGAACATCTTAGGATGACTGGTTTTAAGATTTCATGTACCCCCTTTTTGCCCTTTGCATACAGACCTCTGAACATACAGACACATGGCTATATACATATGTATTACAGAAGTACTCTTGCTGCTAATAAAACTATTGTACTTATTGAGACTATCAAAGATAGTTCTAACAGCCCATGAGAAATACAGATTTGATCCTAATAATTTAAGAACAGAGTGTAATGGGTGAATACATAGAAAGAGGAAATAAGGACGTGTGAGATGGCTCAGCGGGTAAAGGCACTTGTCCTGAAAGCCTGGTGCCCTGAGTTAATCCCCAGGACACATAGGGGAGGGGAAGGAGAGACTGACTCCACAAAGTTGTTCACTGACCTCCAGACACGTACTGTAGCAATCATGCCCCCTTCCTGCACACGTCAAGCACACATGGACTTCATGAGCACACAAGAATAAACAAATGAATAGATAACATTTTATAAAAGGAAATAAAATGTTCTAACTTCTAAGGCAAGATAAAGAAGCAAGTTACGTATTTTTTATCCTGACAACTTTTCATCTGGGAGAGAGAAGACCAAAGATATTGATGTTTTCAGCTTATAAATCACTATTTGAACTGTTTTTATTTGAATGTCATAACTAACCAGTGGCTAAAAAAAAAATCCATCTTGTAAGATTGTACATCAGCATTTTTCTCAGAATAGAGAAGAATAGAAAATACTAGTTTCATCATATATATTTCACAGTGAGAGTCATTTGATTTTCTATAACCCTTTTCATTACATGCATGTAGACACACAGAAAACAACACATACGCCACACCACACACACACACACACACACACACACACACACACACTCACTCACTCACAACTGGAATGCTTTTGTGTCAGAAGAACAATGCCATGAAATAAAAACACAACTTAACTGAAGGTGATAAACTAAGAACGTGCCATGTTCTGCTCACATTCCTCAGAGTCCATCCTGAGCTGTCTTTATTTTTCATACGCTATGCCTTCCTCCTAGGCAACCTCAGAGGTTTGATGTTGATATGGTTTGATTGTGGTTTATCCAACAAAAAGTCCTTGTTTGTGAAGCTTGGTCCCCATTGTGGCAATGTTAATGGATCCTTTAAGAGGTGGAGACTAATAGGAGAGAACTAGATCATTGAGTGCATGACCCTGGGAGAAAACCAACATAGTTCTTGCAGGAAGATATTTAGTTTCTAGGTGAGTGGGTAGTCATAAAGAGTGAGCCTGACCCCTGGACTTCTCTCTCATTTCTCTGCTTGTCATGTAATCTCCTTCTCATACTTGTTTCCATCACAAAGTCTTCTGCCTTGTCTGGGTATGAATAGAGGTTGCCTCACCAAAAGTAGAATGCATGGTACCCTAATCTTACACTTTTACTCTCTGAAACATGAAACTTTCTTTTACAGTATCTAACCTCAGAATGTTGTCATAGTAACGCAAAACAAACAATACAAATATCATGTAGTCAAATGTTGTAGTGATGCTCAGATTTTTCTCCCTAGGCTATGGATCTGCAGATTCACCAGGACCTCCCAGATGTTCTACCTGTTCTTTGAAAAAGAAAAAATCCCCAATCCATAATTCTTATACACTCAGTGTTCTGCATCTCCAGCAAGCTTTGCCTGAAAGAAAACCCAGAGATCATATTGCATCTATCACTTCTTCCTCAGTCCTATCTGAAGCTGGACTACCTAAAAGTGGAGCCTGAGATGAGAGTTCTGTAAAACGCTCTTGGGAAAGAGAAGATAATAAGAAAGAGTGAAAAGGATGTAGATGAGCAAAGCTGCAGCCTGAGCTGGAGAACAGCTTCACTCTGGTCCCACGGGGAGCTTGGACTATAGACAGCACTGGTATGCCAACCCTTCCTGCCAGGAAGTCATCCTTTGTCCTTCCATGCCAGTCAGACTCCAGTGGGGAAGGTAGAATGATATGTTAAATAGAACAGCCTTCCAGAAAGGAGGTCACTATGAGGACTTAGTGACTAATACTCCCATCATCAGGAAGTGGATGCACCTGCCAACTCAGGGGAATCTGGGCAAAGAACCAAGAGCCTGCACAATGCAGTCTAATTAATCTTCAAAGAATGATGATTAGCCTCCTAAACATGAGTTTAATGTGTCCACTAGTCTCCATCTCCACTAGGCTTCTCCTGGCCCAGATGCTTACCAGCCCTCACCAGCTCTTATTTAAATAAAGCCCCTCCTTTTCTGATATTGATTCAACTGGTAAATGTTCTGTGTACTAATTTCTAGACTTGTATTTAGCCAGCACCTTCCAACCTCTTCTAAGCCCTGCTGTACATGCTGATTCCTGCTCCTCCATCCTACCAAGTGCTTTCACCAAACTCTCTGGCTTGGCATAGTTCTTCTGCTGGAATGATTTTTCCGCACTTTGGATGGTGATGTGTCTTTCAAACCCAAGGTGCAATGTCCTCTCCTCTTCATAGAGGATTCAATTCTCCCCCCCCCCAAAAAAAAAACAGTCATTCATCTGTTCATAGTTGCATGTTTATTGTATTTTATCATATATTAATTATAAACATTAAAGAGTTTCATTGTGACCCTTTGGTCTCATCTGTACTTTTTGTGTTCACTGATTATAGAAGAAGTTAGATGCAGTCATCAATAACCAAAGCACAGGGCATGGTTTCCTTCTTCTGGTATTGCTACAACATCTCCCTACACCAAGGGATGTGCCTCATTAACTTCTGTATCTGTGCCTGGTCCAGACAGGTGCTCTATAAATGACCAAACATACCTCTACTGTTTAGAATAATAAGTAAGTATCAAAGCTGAACTTGAAGTATCTGTAAATGAAAACCATGAACTGTGTAAAGAAATTTAGGAACTAACATCACTTTTTCCATTCTCTCTCCAAATGCTAGACATCAAAGTGCAAACCTGGCCTAGTCTATTCTCTTTATTCCATCTTTCATTGAACTATCTCTTTCTGACCTTCTAGAAAATTCTATGTCGATAACTACTTCATTTTTAGGAAACCACACATTTTGTAGCAATTTCTAATTATTTTATATGTGGTTCCACGAAAGCCCCGGCTTTGGCTTGTAAATCTGCACAATGCACTGCACACAGTGATGAACACCAGATGAGAGCCAAAGAAATTCTTTCTGAATCAGTGATGTCATGAAAATCTAGGCATGGAGGTTCTAGCACCTGGAAGGAGCATTTAAACCAGAAGACAATTTGAACAGAAGGTATGCCATTGGCATCAATTACACCCCCTTCCCGATGACATGACTATTTTCGATCCAGTTGGCTATAGGCCTCCGATGCTATGTGATGAAGGAGAGAAGATGGAACTTGCTTCCTTGTTGAGTGACACAGCTGCCAACCCCCAGAAGTGCTGCTGTGACCACATGGCCCTTATTCAAAGTAAAGATACCAGGCAGCGCTTCTACAGTTTAAAGAGAGGGGGTGGGATAATCCAGTAAACTTGGAAACAGCATTGCACCCAGGGATGTGAATTGATTTCTTCTCTTTCTCATCTGAGTCTGAATGCTGCAGGGCCAGCATGCAGTCCAGGATCAATAAGACACGAGTCCTCTATTACAGACAACATAAAACATATTTTTGAGGCAGGGTGGGAGACTGAAAGTCTGGTACTCACAGGATGGAAAGATTGATGGATTCTGTAGTGAGAGAGCGGGTCCTTTTTTGGAAGCCCCACATCTTCCCTCTGTGCCATGAGTTCTTACTGACCACTGTCTAAGGGCAAAACCTGAACTGGCCTAGTTAATAAGGAGGGGTTACTGGTCCAGCTCTGCTTTCCTCAGTACTACACTGCTTCTGGGATTCCAGTTTCTACAACTGTCAAAAGGAATAGTAATATTGACTTCTAGAGAGCACATACAAAGAGTGATTCATGACCACAGCATTAAATCCAGGTCCCATTGGATGTCTGGCAATGCTTGAATATGTTAACATGAGATCTTCTGCCTCCCAGTCCTCAGATATGTTGGACCTGGATTGTTTCAGCCTATTTTGGCTTTACCTTCATTAGAATTGTGTAGGATCTGGGTTTTCAAAGACTTCTCAGCATGCAATGGTGGATTCTGGTTTTGTATCCTCTTGTAACTTCAAGCATGTGTTTTTAACCTCCCTGTGTGTAATCTAGAGGAACTCAATTGCAGATAAGGGTAACTAGAAGACCTCAGTTCCATAACCATATGGGAAAGTCCAATTGGTATCCCAACCCTGAGTGCTGTGCTAAAGAAACGTTTGTTGAAAGTGTAAAGGTTGAGGGCATGAGTGTGTGTGTGTGTGTGTGTGTGTGTGTGTGTGTGTAGTGGTGAAGTTTTGATTACCATAAAAGTCCATTACTGGACTGGTAAGAGAGCTCAGTTATTAAAGTACTTACTACATAAGCCTGAGGACCTGACTTTGATCCCAAGAACCCATGTAACAAAAGCCAGGCATGGTAACACATGCTGATAATACCCTTCTGGGGAGATGGAAACAGTTAGATCCCTGGGTCTCACTCACAAAACCTAATGTATTTGTTGAGCTCCAAGCCAATAAGAGTCCCTGTCTTACAAAAGCAAGGTAGATGGATCCTGAGGAATGATATTCAAAGCCATCCTTTGGCTATCAAATGTTCGTGTATGCACATGCCACACACACACACACACACACACACACACGCACACGCACACGCACACGCACACGCACACACACACACACACACACACATTTTAAGTAATCTATCACCAATATGAAAATGCAAGGTCATGGTATAAAAAAATAGCATGATTAGCACCAGGAAACATCAAATCACTGAATTTACAGGAGCTCTTCTAACTAAATCTCACATTAGTTACAATCTCCAGGCTCTATCTGTTCAGTTTCTACATCACAGAAAATTAAAGTACTCCTGGGTACTTCTAGAACAAAGTTTTCATTTTATACATGGGACAGAACAAAACAGAAGTTTTTAAAAAAAAGTGACTTAATGTCATACCATTCATTGTTAAAAGTCAGGACTTGGACTCATCTCTACAACTCCAAGCCAACTCTCTTTTAAGCATACACTATAAAAATCTGTTCACTATAAGCCTGAAAAAGAGTTCTCACCACACTGAGAAATGTATGAATTTGATTGTTGGGGTTTTTTTTAATTGAATGTAGCTATAGCCATTATAAAGCTTTGGGAAAAAAAAACAAAGAATAGAAAGAAAAAATATAGAGACCACTCCTTACATAAGCATCTAAACCCAATCACCATTAACAAAGTAGTACAGCCCCTCCCATCTTTGTTATAATATTCATATTTTATATAGCCATATACATATGTGATAAGCAACTGTACACCTGGACTAGTGTAGATTAAATGATGCCACCACTTTTTTTTTTTTTTTTACATTTTTATGTTGCCGTCTTCTCCAGCACCATTTGGCTTGCTACATAATTTGTTCCTTGTTCAGTGGGTTTACCAGTCTTTACAAACAAGCTCCACTTGTTGGATATTTAAGTTTTTTACAGTTATTTTAATGTATATAACAGCATAACAAATATCTTTATGTGAATTTGTGGTGCATAGATGATTCCTTTGCATAGATGCTAAGAAACAGAATCATTAATGTGCAGAGTTCCAATGAATGTTTTAAGGCTCTTCATGGTCAGGTAAATTGCTTTCAGAGAATCCTCATGCCAATTTTCAATACCACCCTACAATGTACTGGAGTGAGACAGTCTATCTTCAAAAAAATATTTATATCCAATATAGTGCAAAGAGCTGTGTGTCTGCAATGAAAACATGCACAAGATCTTTTTGAGTGGAGAGAGTGGGAGGTGTCCAGAGCCAGGAAACAATTGCTGATGACATGTTTCTGGGACCACAAAGTGAAATGGATAAGCAACAGTACAGAGAAATGTTTTACAAGCACAATTGGAAAGGCTCTTCATACATTGCTTTCTCTATAGATGGAAATTTATGAAGTTATTGAACTTTTCTAAAGATTTTTTTTTTTGTCTCTTCGGTCACAAAACAAATGGATTGAAGAGGCACTTAGATAAAATATCAGTGGAGAGGAAACAGTAGGAATTTGTCAGGCAGCTTGGAATTTGTGAGGAGAGGAGGAAGGGAAGGGAAGACACCCTTTCCAACCATATGTGATGGATACTGAGGGGCACCTTCTCTAAGCCCTTGTGACCCTTCTCCTGCCCCACTTCATGTTTAGGAAAGCTCTGGCCGGAGACATCAGCAAGCAAACTCCTCTGCACTCCCCTCTACTCCCACATCCTTCCCTGGAGCTCTCAACTCTCCCTGACCTCTCTGAACTTCACTTCCAAAGCTCTCCTGTGGATTCATTAGCAGCACAGAGCTCTAGGCAATGAGGCCCTAGAGAGGGAAACCTATCCACCTGGGCAGACAAACTGCCTTTTGCTGGGGCCCACCCTGCTTTTACTTTTGGTGGCAGCAGAGAGCAGAGTCCAGGGTGGGGGTAGGGTGGGGGTTGTACCTGCTTCTTTGCACTTAGATTGAGTATTGAAGACTATAGATTTTAAATATCACTAAGGTGGCCTCTCCTCTTATGTATATTCTATGTAAATAAAATGCCATGTTGCAGCCTAAGCATACCATGTGTGTTTCTTTTTTTCATTTTCAGGTTTGTTTGGTTTTGGGGTTTTTTTGGGAGGGTTGTTTATACTTCTTTTAGTAAGCATAAATCATGCAAAATATTTATCTTTGTTATATTATAGTTTTAGCCAAAGGTTTGTAGGAGACACTGGTATTTCCAAAGGCTAACACAGGAAGGGACTGAAGAATAATATATTTTAATGGGGATACTGATGTCGACTGAGCTATCACTTTATATCGAGATTAAAGACCTATATAGCGGGAACACGTGGAGTTCCTAGATCTTCAGAAAGCATGAAGAGAGTACAAAACTAGCCTCAGCACTGATCCTGTGTTCAAGGATAGCTTTTTCATGTCTATCATGTGTGACTGGGGAGAATGCACCAGCTCTCAAAAGAGCTAGACACAAGATCTTCTCAGGCTGTCATGTGGTACCCAGCTCATTCCAAGATGCTTAAAACGACCCAGTACCCAGCTCAAACACAAGGTCTTCTCAAGCTACCACGTGGTACCCATCTCATTCCAAGATGCTCAAAATGACCCTGGCACCCAGCTCAAAGGCTCATTCAACCCCCAGTGACCTGCTTCTACTCTCTCCTGGCACGCAGAGGACTTGCTAATGACACTCAAGTGTTGACACCCAATGAGGTGGGAGCTATGCACAGCTATCTCAAGTTCCTTTCACTGCATTTTTCTTAAGAAGTTGTGTCACCTCAATCCATACTCTCAAGGAATTTTCAGAATAGCCCTAGCCTGTCACTGACTCGAAAGTCTCCAAAATAGCTGGAGACTTTCTAATGTTCTTATGGAATCTGCTCTTCAGGCCAGCTGGGGTCTGATGTGTCCTAACTTCTGTATGCTTTGCTATTCTTTGCTAGCATCAGAGCCATATTCAAAAGGGGAAGGAAATCTTCTGGATCTTTGAAAACATTAAAGGAAACAGGAAATCAAAGGGCTCACATATGAGTTAGTGCTGAGGGCCAAGTACTCCACTGATCTGTCTAACTGAAGAAGGTCAGGAGCTGAAGAGAGGGGGCCCTGGGGAGATCCTCCCTAGATCCCAAACCTAAAGCATGCCCTAAAAGGGAGGAAGAGAGATTAAGAGAAGTGAGGACAACTTACACGTGGAGGGAGGGAATGCTTACAGATAGCAAAGCATTCTTTAGACCTCTGTTCATTCATAGTCAAGTACTTGATTATTAGACAGGTCAACTGAAACATCAGACAAGATCTCAAGGTGTTGTGGAATGTCATTCTGTACTCTGTGAATGTGTGTTGCTCTGATTTGGTTGATAAATAAAATGCTGATCAACCAGTAGCCAGCAGGAAGTATAGGCAGGATAAACAGACAAGGAGAATTCTGGGAAGAGGAAGGCTGGGTCAGAAGATGCCAGCCTGCTGTACAGGAAGAAGCATGTAATGGCACACAGGTAAAGCCATGGAATATGTGGCAACATGTACATGAACAGAAGTGGGCTGAGTTTAAGTGTAAGAGCTAGTCAGTAGTAAGCCTGAGCTAATGGCTGAGCAGTTTTAATTAAAATAAGTCTCTGTGTGTTTACTTGGGTCTGAGCAGCTGTGGACCAGGTGGGACACAGGAAAACTTCAGCTACATCAAGGAGCCACTGATTTCAAGGCTCATCTTCTTCCTTGAGTCATATAAAGTACACTAAACTGAAGGACAGTGGACAGTAGCAGGACTCTCTGGACTTAAATCTTCAGGGGAAGCAACATAGTCATTGTCCTTCCCAGACACCAAGCCCCAGGCTAGTAGCTAATGCAGCCTTCAAATCTAGGTAGTTCCACTCTAGGGGAGGTTTTTGAAACCCCATGACTGTGGTTTAGCCCAATTATTTATCAATAATTATAAAGATTAAGACTGGAAATTGCACCAGGTACTTAATCTCAGTAATTGCTAGCCCTGCGTTTTCTCTTATTTTGAAGGACCCACTGCCGTGCTTTCTCAAGATGGAACACTATCCTGTTCCCCTAGTCTTCACAGACCACATCTCATTCCTACAAATGTAACACCCATCCCAAAATGGTGGCCCTAGTTCTTCCCAAAGGCTAACTTTCATGCCTGGTCCAAATAGTCACAGTATTTCATCACCTCCCAGATCCCCACACAGAGGTCACTCTTACTCAGGGTCACAGCCAAGCTCCTATTTATTATTTATTTCTGATTTGGACATGTTGTCTAAGCATATTAAAATTGTAATATGAATGCCTCCAGTTAAGCTTCTTTCCATCTGGCTCACATCTCATTGCTCTTGGGTCCTATAACCTACAGTTATAACTATGGGCAAAATATGAAAGGCTGAACCAACATGTGGAAACATTCAAGTGACTCAATCTGTGCATGGTGAAATCATTGGTAGACCAGCGCACTGAACTTGTGTCTGACATGAGTGAGGGAGCACCCTCAGCTCATAACTAGCATGTCAATACTGGTCTCCTGTGATTCTGAGAGAGAAATTCTACACTAACCAATAAACGGTGACAATTTACATACTAGCACCTGACTCTAAGCTCTGGGGTCCTAGAACAAGTATATGTCTTGATGTATCTGCTCAACCTAATCTCTCTCTTTCTCTCTCTCTCTCTCTCTCTCTCTCTCTCTCTCTCTCTCTCTCTTTCTCTTTCTGTGTGTGTGTATGTGTGTGTGTGTGTGTGTGTGTATGTGAGCTTAATAATGGGATTGATACATTCTGAGAAATGTATTGTTAGACATTTTTAAACATCAGACTTTACTCATACACACAAACTAAGACAGCTAAACTGTAACGAGATGGTCATCATATACACAGTTCGAAACACTGTATGGAGTTTGTGCTATAACACTAGTTCTGCTTCTGCGGACTTAACCAACTGTGGGCTAAACGTATCTGGAAGAAAACTGTACCTGTGATAAACATGTAGACTTCTTTCTGGTAATTATTCCCTAAACAATGCAACAATTGTTTTACAGTATTTACATTGTATTAGGAATTATAAATAATTTAGAGATGATTTGAAGGCTATGGGAAGATGTGTGTAGACTGTATGCCAACACTAGGCAATTCCATCAAGGAACTAGGACTTTTGAAGGCTTTGATACTCACAAGGGCTCTTGAAACCTTTCCTTCATGTACACTAAGGGTGTTCTCTCCCTACCCCTCATATGTGTGCAGGTATGTCCACACATGCATGTATGCATGTTTCAGAAGGGTGTGGAAAGTCAGAGAGGTCAAAACAGTAGAAATGAGAACCAGAACTCTTTGAATATCCTATCTGGGCTCTGGATTCTCTATATAGACAGCAGGGCCAAAAGCCAGCCCTCTTTATCTCTGAGGGTAGTGCAATCTAAACAGACTTTTTCATTTAACTCTGCCTCTCTAAACCATGTCTTGAGTATAACATGTTAAGCCCATCCTGGCCCTAGAGTAGATACCGTATATATGCATATATATTTTTTAATTGAATAGAATCACGAGTCTCAAGAAATATCAAAAAGGGCAATGGAATCCAAACCAGGCTCCCTACAACCACAGCAGGCCCTGATAGAGATCTCATTAATACGCTTTCTGCTAATCCTCAGGAATTAGCAAATACAACTCTATCCTGCTATGAAATCCCTCCCCCGCCCCTCCAGGGCTCAACAGAAAACTCAGAAGAAGAGGGAAAGAAGCCGGGTTAAATGTAGCTTTGAAGCCAAGCATTCGGTAGCATCACTAATAAGCCCTCTCAGGCTTAATGGGGCTTTTGGAAGATTCCCCATTCCAAACTCCCCTATATGCCTTGCCATTTACTTCTTATAATTCCCTCTAGTAGATAATCAGGGTATCACATTCAAAGTCACTTGAGTTTGAACAGCTTTTCCAGTGTCCTCTGTATGCTTAAAAATTTCCTATCTGCTATGCCTGGGCTGCTCTGAGAACTCCCTGGTCCAGCACTGGTTGGCAAAGATTCAAACGTAAAGAGGTTCCCTGTGGAAAGACTCTTTGAAAGAAAATTCAAACACAATCCTTAGGAGCACTCAGCCAGCCACCCATCAACTACATAATAGCTCGTCCTCTCTGCCTTTGTATTATCTCACAAGGCTAGGACTCCTGAGGGGCTAGACAGGGTAGTGGACCAGAGGTCAATGCCAGTGTCTTCATGACAAATCCCAGGTATTCCTTGCAACCCTTCTGGGGCTCAGCCTCTCTGCCCCAGGTCAAGTCAGCCCCCAGCCATGCTCAACATATATGCATTCATCCTCCTTTTTTCTGTCTCTACCGTCTGCTCTCCTGTTTGCCCAGGTTATCTGTTTCTGCTTCTTTCTCCTTCAGGCTACCTTGCAGCAACTTTCTTATCTCTGCTTCTGTTCTTCCATCTCCTCCCCAGCCCTTAGGCAATATTCTTTTCATTGACTCTCATGATTCCAAAATGCCTATTGGCTGTGCCCATCTCTCATCCCTCAAAACAACATTCTATATTTATAATCATCAGGGACAAAGCCAATACACCGAGGACATTTGACCTTTAAAATCACTTCAGAGAGAAGTTGTTGCTTTTTTTTTTTTCCGCTTTCTCTCACAGAAACTTGAGATGATGTATGGCTCACAGTTTTTATTCACTGTTCCTTCCAGTCCATTCACCTATAAGACCCAGTAATGGGAAATTCCAAGAATTACTTACTTTTTTTTTTTTTTTAAGATCTTCTGGGAGAAAAGTCAGCAAACCAAGCCAAGAGATTCCTCTCTGACACACATTTCTATAACACTTATCCAGCAGGACCTTCTTTTTTCTGTGCCCTGGCCTTGCACCCCCAAGGCTTTGCCCTGGATTGCTGGGCAGGCCTGGGAGTGAGCTCTTTGTGAGGTGCAAGGTTGGGGAATTTCATCCAAGAGCCAACTGCAGCTGCAGAGCCACATGACACAGCTCCCAGCTCTGCTAAGTCAAGGGATCCCTTCCTCTGAGCCTCATCCTGGGGCCTTTCATGGTCCAGCCCAAAGTAGCTGCACAGCTGAGTGGAAAGGATGCCTTGCATTGGTCTTTCACATGAAGAGAGAAAAGGTTGGACAGCTTCAGGGAGGCTAGAGCTGCATCTGTTATTCTTTCTCTACCAAGAGAAGGTGTTTCCACCAGTGAGGGGTTAGTTGTTCCAGTACTGTAACTTTATTAATTTACAAGCAAGTCCCAGGATGTTTGAATGGGCAGTGTCCCCTGGGGGTTCATATGTTTCAAGAGTTGGTGCTGTTTGGAAGGTTGTGGAACATTTTGGAGGTGGAGTTTTGCTGGAGGAAATGGGTAACTGGAGACCAGCCTTGGGGGTTCACAGCCTATTCCCATTTCCTGTCTGGCCTCTGTTTAAAGAGCCCAGCTGCATACTCTTACCACTGTGCGACTGCCTGTTGCCTTGAGATTTCCCTCCATGATGGCTGCGGCACCTCAAACTGGGAACCAAAATGAACTCTTCCTGCCTTAAGTTGTCAGTTATGTGGTGATAGCAACAACAATAATGAAAACAAAGGATATTCATAGCTATGTCATTATCAGTCGAGTTAGTCTTTAGTAACACTAGCTAGAGCTGGTTTTTCATGGAGAGATGAAAGCTATTGCCTTCACTCTGTGTTGTGAGAACAGCCAGGCCCATACACACTTCTTGTAGGCACCAATTTCCAATCCACAGTTCTATTGTCAGAAATGTTGGGTCCTCCCACACTTTTCACAGGAGTCTTATTTTATGCAGATAATCTTACAGGAAGAATGAACACGGAAGTTATCCTCTCTACTTAGGTGTAATTACACACGAGAAAGGATACCACTACCTATAGTAGTAGATAAGCAGGCATCACCTAAACGGTTCTGAACAAACAGGGTGGTGACCACCAAATTTAATGGTATATGCTGGTGTCAAAGGTCCCAAACAATTGGAAAAGAAAGTGAAGGAAAGATCAGAAGATCCTGATCTTGGGGCACTTTGTCTATACTCCTTCCCTTGAATTAGGGGTAGGACTTCTGGGTAGGGACCCCTAACCAACCCAACAACAATCCATCAGTGTTGCGGGTTCAGAAAGGATAGAGGAAAGCACTCAGAAAAGATCAATAACAAGAATGTCGTATGAGCCTGGTGGCAGCTGGAACTGGGGCTGCAGGAAGACTTCTACCAATAACAAAGTCAGAGCTCAGAACAATGAGATTCAAGAAGTATCTGGGCTTCAGAAATGATGCCCTAAGACAGAAGGGCTCAGTAAGAAAAAAAATGAAGTGATCTTATATGGAAGGAAAATTCTAGAAGGAAGGAAAGCAGATTAGTGAAGTGGCTTTGTGTGGGAAACAGTGCAAGACAGCAGTGTAAAATGTGAACAGTGGGTGTTCTGGGTCAGAACGATATTGAATGCTGGCTCTTCATTTCCTAAGGATAAGACATCTGGAGGACTGTATGCATGGTTTTCCTTAATTGCATACTGGTAATAGTGAAAGTATCTTTTCTTAAAGGGCTGCTGTGATGGTTACATGATTAATATATGCAATGCACTTGAAATTGTTAGTGGTAATTGAAAAGTCATTAATGACTCTAGAAAGTCAAGCAGCAGAAAGAAAGTAGTCAAGAAAGACCACTAGTGTAGCAGGCTCAGAATGGATAGAGCAGTGGTTCTCAACCTTCCTAATGCTGCAACCATTTAATACAGTTCTTCATGTTGTGGTGACCCCAAACCACAAAATTATTTTTATTGCTTCTTCATAACTGTGATTGTGCTACTGTTATGAATCATAATATAAATATCTGCATTTTCTGAAGGTCTTAGGTGACCGTTGTGAAAGGGTCATTTGACTGCTGTGGGATGGACTGTATGTCAAATTGCTCTGATTGGTCAATAAATAAAACACTGATTGGCCAGTGGCCAGGCAGGAAGTATAGGCGGGACTAACAGAGAGGAGAACAGAGAAAACAGGAAGGCGGAGGGAGACACTGCCAGCTGCCACATGACAAGCAGCATGTGAAGATGCAGGTAAGCCACGAGCCACGTGGCAAGGTATAGATTTATGGAAATGGATCAATTTAAGCTATAAGAACAGTTAGTAAGAAGCCTGGAATGGCCATACAGTTTGTAAGCAATATAAGTCTTTGTGTTTACTTGGTTGGGTCTGAGCGGCTATGGGACTGGTGGGTGTCAGAGAGTTGTCCTGACTGTGGGCCAGGCAGGAAAACTCTAGCTACAAATGGTGCCCAACGTGTTGGCAAGAGTTTCCACCTAAAACCTGAGTAAAAAGATTCTAAAACAGAGCTAAAAACAGTTCCTAGTTGTCTCTTTCAAGTTAGCGGCAGCCTGCGTGTTTGAGCTACTACCTAGTATGGCGGGTTCCTCGTGTGCATGCTCGACCTGCAGTATGGCTATGGCGCGATTGAGGCCTCTGCAAGTGGCACATTAAGCTGTGTCATGGATTTAGCCTTTGCTAGTACAAAACAAAAAGAGGTTTCTGGGCTACACGCTGCTTTGATAGAAGCATAGACCCACTATTTCTGAGAGTTGATGGCTCCCAGAGCTGGCGGAAAACGTACCACCACCATGTTGGGAGGCTAAAGTGGATGGAGCCAGCAGCCACAGTGCCATTTCAGTCTTAGAATGCTGAAGTTTAAAGCAGTAGGTTCAAGGTAATATAAAAAATAAGCCGCGTAAAAATGGCTACCACACAGAGAATCTGGATTATGTTCTCTTTGATATTCGTAACTGAAGAAAAACATTTGATTGCAAAAGCTGTTGAGTTATGCCAAAATGTATATTTTAAAGGTACCTTGACTTCAAAATTTGGATATAAGGATATGTTGCTTTGGAAAGGAGGCTCTGCTTTTGTTTCCACAGAAAGCCAGAGGCTATGGATTTGTTCCAGATTAAGATACATCATGTTTGACCAGCCAAGACCCCCTGAAAGGTCTCCAATGACACCATGGCCCAGATGATCCAACATCCAGAACCGTTTCAAGGCAATTAGCTCAGACGATACATCCTCACGAACTACTCCATAATCTTAAAATTTTCTTTGTGTCCCCATAAGATACAGTGCCCCCCTCCAGCAGGAAGTAGTAAGAGAAGCTATGCCCAAATTCCCAAATATACCAAGCTGACTTTGGAGATGTGTAAAAGTTAAAAACTTCCTCTTTAAAAAAAAAAAAAAGAAAGAAAGAAAGAAAGAAAGAAAGAAAGAAAGAAAGAAAGAAAGGAAGGAAGGAAGAAAGAAAAAGAAAAAGAAAAGAAAAGGGGAAGTGCTGTGGGATGGTCTGTATGTCAAATTGCTCTGATTGGTCAATAAATAAAACACTAATTGGCCAGTGGCCAGGCAGGAAGTATAGGCGGGACTAACAGAGAGAACAGAGAAAACAGGAAGATGGAGGGAGACACTGCCAGCCGTCACCATGACAAGCAGCATGTGAAGATGCAGGTAAGCCATGAGCCACGTGGCAAGGTATAGATTTATGGAAATGGATTAATTTAAGCTATAAGAACAGTTAGTAAGAAGCCTGGAATGGCCATACAGTTTGTAAGCAATATAAGTCTCTGTGTTTACTTGGTTGGGTCTGAGCGGCTATGGGACTGGTGGATGTCAGAGATTTGTCCTGACTGTGGGCCAGGCAGGAAAACTCTAGCTACATTGACACCCACCCCCAGAGGGGTCATGACCCACAGGTTGAGAACCACTGGAATAGAGGGACAGGTAGAAAAAAAAAAGCAATTGTTATTTCTCTGCTGGGCAATATACACCCTGCACTAGCTGTGACCTGTGTTAGATCTCACCATGGAAGTGGAATGGTAGAACTACAGTTGGTGTTTATAAGGGAGAAATTTTCTAATGCATTTTATAGTAAAACTATACAAAACTATGTTCATTTTTGTTTGAGTTTGGTTTGATTTGGGATCTGTTGAGACAGGGTTTCACTGTGTAGCATTTGCTGACCTGGAGCTCACTAAGTAGACCAGGATGGTCTCAAACTCACAGAGATGCACCTGCCTCTGCTTCCCTAGCTAGGATTACAGGTGTGTGCCACCATGCCCAGGCAAGGTTATGGAATCCTTGTGCTCAAAGTAACTCTTATAAGTTGAGTTTGACCTTCTCAGAAGACCTTGACTTTGTACAACATTGTCCTGAGGCAACTATAACTCAAGAACCTAGATCAGAGGTGAAGGGCATGATGGATATGTACCCTCCCAGACTTCGTAGGTTGAAATCCTAAACCCTGGCTTGACAGTGTTAAAAAACGGGGCCTGTAGGGTGTGATTGGGTCATGAAAGTGGGACCCTCATAAATGGGATTTCTGCCCTTATACATAATGAGACTCTAAAGAGCTCCCTGGTCCTTCTACCATGTGAGGACCTAGAAGAACGAAACATGTGAAGCAGAGACCATATTTTCTCCAGACACCCAGTAAGCTGTTTCCTTGATGAGGGGCTGCTCAGTTTCCAGAACAAGAGTAACATGTTTGTTGTTAATAGACTAGCCAGTTCATAATAGTTCATGGTTGTGTCCTCCACTGACTCAGACTGCAGACTAGTAAGCATGACTGTACATGTTGGCATATGAGGGAGAACTGAGTGAGTTTTTGGATTATAGGTTGAACCCCAACATGTTGTCTCTTAGAAAGTCAACAACCTGACCCAGGACCCATGTCTCTGGAGATCACCTCAAGCAGTGTTGTAGTTTGAATCTAAACTGTCCCCAGCAGGTCTACGCTTTGAATGCTTGACCCTGACCTTGTAGAACTATTTTGGGAATCAGTGGAACTTCAGGAGGCAAAGCCTAGCCTATAGAATTAGTTCACTAAGGGTGGCCCTTTCTAGGTGATGCCTGGCCCTTCTTTCCCCCCTTGCTTTCTTTCTTGTCTCCCATGACACGAAAGGCCTCTCCTACATATTCCCACTGCCATGAACTAAGAAGCTAAGTCATGCATTCTTTGCCACAATGAACTAAACCCTTCCAAAACCACGAGCACAGAATAAAATGTTCCCTCCTTAACAAAAGCAATGAATGCAATTATAAAATGTTCCCTCCTTAACAAAAGTAATAAACACAATAGTAAGTCTGGTGTGTGTGCGCGCGCGTGTGTGTGTGTGTGTGTGTGTGTGTGTGTGTGTGTGTGTGTGTGTGTAGGCCAAAGTTTGATGCCAGGAGTCTCTCTCTTTTGCTTTCTAGCTTGTCTTTTGAGATTGGGTATCTCCCCAAACTTGAGGCTTATGTATTTAATTTTTGGCTAGCTTGGCTGACTAGAGAGTCTGCAGCATCTGTCTGTCTCTCCCTCAGCCCTGAGGCACCAGGAGTGCAGGCGTGCACCACGGCCAGCTTCTTACAGAGGTGCCAGAGACCCAGACTCAGGTACTCATGCTCTCACAGAAAGCATGTTACCCACTGCACCTCTTCCCCAGCCCCCAGGCTTTGTTTCCCGAACGTGTATCCATTTATATAATTGTCAAGCTGAGGAAGAAGGCTGGTGAGAAGATACAGACGAGCTGCAATAGTCTCTATTTCCCTCCTTCTCCACAGTTCACAGCCCATTGATCATGAACAAATAGGTTGTGGTTTCCCGTGTCAGCTGTGCTTTTAAACAGGAAACACTCTGCCTGCCTGGCCTCTCTTCTTCTTCCCTTCCACTCATATCCAGAAGACATAATGTAGGCAGACTTCTCTGTCTCACCAGCCACTCCCCAAATAATCACATAGAGACTTAATATTAATTACAAATGCTCATCCAATAGTGTAAGCTTGTTTTTAGCTAGCTCTTATAAGTTAAATTAACCCATTTCTAATAATCTATACACTGCCCCAAGGCTCGTTTACCTCATGTACGTACATCCCATCCTACTTGCTCTGCATCTCTTGGTGTCTCCTCTGACTCTACCCTTCTTCTCCTCACCATTCTCTCTGCCCCCAAAATCCTGCCTAGCCATCAGCCAATCAGCTTTTTATTAACAATGAGAGCAGCAGGTCTTCACAGTGTACAAAAGGATTATTCCACAGCAACATATCAATTCAAATATAACTCTTCCAGGAAGCCTTCCATGATGAGCATGTTAATCCTCAGCTGCCCCTCACCTCACATCCATTTTCTAACCTTCTGCTCTAAACTGTGCCCTGGTGGCTGATTCCCATAGGATGATCTACATAGGCCTTTTGACAGCTGGCTTTCATTTGGGTCTTACTTATGGAAGGATCTAGTAAGAGGCTAGAAGGGGGAAGTAAAAAATAACTAAAGTGTTCTTGCCTGCTCCTAGATCCTCATTGCAGGCAGGCAGCCACTCCTGCTTGGTTCTGGGAAAATCATTTCCCTTCTTGACCATTGAACTCCAGGGTGTAAGGATCTTACCAGGACTGCTAGATGCTAAGTGCCCCAGGATCTCCCTTTGTCTTTCCTAGCCTAGCTCAGGGCTCCATAAGTGTCAGGAAAGCTCGCTCAGCTGAACCATGTGCAATGATACTAACACTCTGCTGAGACACTGACCTCCAATCCCCTTCTTGGGCACTATTTTCTTTTAAAGACAGAGTCATGTTTACCTGGCAGGGGCAGTACCAGGATCACAAGGGTGGTTTTCCCAGGGCAAAACTTAACCATTGCACTCTGGATGTACCTGATGTGATTTCCCTAAATGTGGGAAACTCCACTGCATGATTTGTGGTAGGGGGCACTGAATTCACACTCTTCCCATAAAAAAAAAAAATAGGAAAGAAGGATGGGAGGGAGGGAGAAAGAAAGGAAGGAAGGGAGGGAGGGAAGGAGGGAGGGAGGGAGGGAGGGAGGGAGGGAGGGAGGGAGAGAGGGAGGTCTAGATAAAGACAGAGACAGAGAGACAGAAAGAAATAAAAGAAGAAGAAAGAAAGTCTCTCTATGTAGCCCTGGCTATCTTGGAACTCACTATGCAGACAAGGATGGCCTCGAACTCACTGAGATTTGTTGGGCATCCAAAGGACATTTTTATGTCCTTCCTTTTTGTTCCTGTGACATCTTCTGCTTACCTTGGTCACAGTCATTGTTACAGGCCATTACAAGGCTAGTTCACTTCGTCATCTCTCTCTGTATTATTATCATTTTAAAGTCAGGCTTTCCACTATTACACTTGTCATGTGGCATTCAGTACATCTCCATATCTGCTTATTCCATCTTACAGTCTCTGGATTAATGTTGATATGCCTGTCTCAAAAATAGCTACAGGGGGAGAGGTACAGGGAAAGAGCAAGTACCCAATAAACAATGATGATGGAACATGAAAATGTCTATGCACTGCAAAGTGATTTTGCATCTATTGGCTTAATTACAACTGCTTCATGAAAAATTGCATTCAGTAATAAATGATATTACCAGCTGCTGAGGAGTCTGCAAATCAGTCAAGCCAATGGACAACCTGGGTTCAAAAGATTTTAGCCTTTAGTCATTATTTTTCTAGTTTTGCAACATAGCATATTACTGAAACTCTCTGCCTTAAGCTCTTACCTATGAGCAGAAGAAAATAATGGTCCCCCACATCACAATGACTGCTAAGTAGTTGACATGAGAATAGAGGTCAGGTATCTAGTGAATGTCCTATAGAGTGGACAGTCTTGTTTGTGATAAACTCCTAATCTCCTGAAAGTCTAAAAAAATACTTCTGAACTTTGGAACAAAACAGTTTCCTCCCTTGGAATAAATGCCTTTGCATCTCCTGAATAAAGGTGAATGGTATTCCCTCATCAAAAATGCTTGAGTTAGGAGTCTCACAAAAATCCATCTCCTCCAAGCTGCACACTTCACATTTTCTTCACACTGATCTCATTATCATCAAAACATTCATTTGAGCATTTATGAAGCACAACCATATGACTATGTCTCTAAGACATGCTCTGTCTCCTCCATCACATAAGACAGAGTAAAATTCATATGAAGTCTCAAGTTCTAATTCTGAATGCCTCATAGTGTATTTGAATATGGTAGGTAAATGTTCTTATATTTTACTCATCTGTAAAGCTATAACAATAATGCCTGGTCATTAGTTTAAAGTAAAGAGAGTTTGAAGTGAAAACAAACTTCAATTAGTTGCTACATAGTAGCAATTCATAAACATCTTAGATCCTTTTCTTTATAATGGAGAGAAGGAAATGAAGGAAAAACTCATAGGTCATACGGAGGAGATCTCTCCCTTACTCTGTCTCATTCTATCAGCACATGTACCAGAAAGTTTCTGCAGTCAAGGTTCTTATCACTACTCTAGAGCCCAAGAGAGAAGCATAGAAATCCAGGTAAACATTAACCCTTGGCAAGCCCAGTCACCTTTCATCTTAAACACTTCAATTTGACAGCAGAATGAAACAAAGAGAAAGAAATGTCCAGTATAGGTTTTGTAAGTTTGAGCATATTGAGAACAAAATTCATTTAAGGTGATGACCCAGGATAGGTCCTAGGCCAAGCAGAAAACAGAAGGGATCCACGTGATGAGTAGACTCAAAGTCGGCTCAGGTAGGTCCACATGTTGGAGCCAGCTAAAGCAAGATGTTGAACTTGAGTCTGCTGACAGAGCACCTATTGAGAGGCATGACTAAATAATGTGAGACACTGGACTAAGATTACGTATATATGGGGAGAGAGAGGGAGAGAGTGAGAGAGAGAGAGAGAGAGAGAGAGAGAGAGAGAGAGAGAGAGAAATAATCATAAGGTGGGGTTGAAGGAACAGTTATGAGGCTGGGGTGTAATCATATACAAGGGGAATGAAGAGATAAACACATCTATTATGAGCAGTAGAAGCCAAGTTCCTCACTAGAAGAAGAAATAAGTTACATTATGCAAAAAAAAAGAAAGAAGCAGAGTAGATCATGGGGTGTCATGATTCATTGAAATGCAGTTAGAGCAGACGTTTTAAAGAATAATTGAATCAATGTAGCTGACAACAAATCATTGGATACTTCAAAGTAGCTATAGGAGATCATTTGGGGTATTCTCAGCACACACACACAAATGATGTGTTCAAGGTGCCAGTTAGCCAGTACTCTGAGTACTACATATTTAATATGTGTAGTCAAATGTCATTCTGTACCTCACAATACGTACAAGTATAATATGCCAAACAAAAACATGAATGAAGAATATAGGACTGGTGAGAAGACTTGGTGGATGAAGCACTTGCTGTGCAAGCATTAGGACTTGAGGCTGGATCTCCCATGCTCATGCGAAAGCTGAGTGTGGTGGCACAAAAACACCAGAGCTGCAGAGGTAGGGAGCAGTGAGACAGGTGGATTCTGAGAGTTCGCTGGCCAGCTAGTCTAGCCAAAATGAAAAGCCCAAGGTCAGCAAGAAACCTTGTCTCAAAAAAGTAAAGTGGAAAGCAAGCAATATTGAAAGACAACTGAAGTCAGTCTCTGGCCTCTACACACATAGTGGTAAGTTCACCTGCACATTCATGTGCACAGACATGTACACATCATACATATTCTGTGCATCCAATGTGATCAATGAAATAAATGATGAATAATCCATGATCTTTATATATAACACACAAAGGAAGAGGAAAGGAAGAGAGGAAGGAAGGAAGGAAATATAATATATGATATTGACTTGAGGTTTAGCTAGCAGTGTGAATTTCAGCCTTTAGTACGTTTATATAGACAATGGTATAGAGTGTGTTTATGTGTGTGTGTGTGTGTGTGTGTGTGTGTGTGTGTGTGTGTGTGTACATGCCACTAGCTCTGTTCTCTGAGGAATTTTGGAGTTATTGATACCCCTGAGGCAGTGTGCAATGCTAGTGTTCATTTCTTGACTTCCAAATACTGTTTTTCAGTTACATAAACTACAACTCCCTGAAGAATGGCTGAGTGCAAGAATAAGGTAAGAGAACATAATGCAAGTGTGTAGTATATAACTGTAGCACAAAGCAAGGAGACACTCCAAGAGTGATAATGACACTGCATGAGGACCCATGCCGTGAGCCAGCTTGAAGGTATTCCCACTGGCTAGAAATGATTTGTGCATCTAATCTGTGTATCAAAAATAAATGATGAAGGTGATTGTGGTGGTTTGAATGGAAAATGGTCCCATGAGCCTGTGTATTTGAATACTTGGTCCTTAGTTGGCAGCATTATTTGGGGAGGTTATGAAACTTTTGGACCTTGTTGAAGGAAATCCATCACTAGGAAGGGCTTTAAGACTTTATAGTTCAGTTCCACTTCCCGTTTTTCCTCTGTTCCAGATGCCTGCTGCCATGCCTCCCCTGCCATTGTGGACTCTGCCTCTGAAACTGTAGACAAACAAACTCTTTTGTAAGTCACCTTCACTCATGCTGTTTTGCCACAGCAACAAATATTAACTAACACCACAGTATTAGTTAGTAAATATTAACTAACACCTACTGAACAAAAGAGAAAACCACCATTCTATGCTCATAGAAATACATAAATAAAGAGTGTACTCAACAAAGACCTGGATACCACATAATTTTTAAAGAAATTCTCCCCAAATGCTTCTTAATTACATTGTGAGAAAATGTAACTCTACCAGGAAGGTGTTGTTCGAATCTTAGATGGTCTTTTAATAAAAAAAAAAAAAACCTGGTACCGGATATTGAGGTAAAAGCTGAAAAAGATCAGAGACGCAGAACAGCCAGCCACTAGTTCTTACCTCTACGAAACCGTCAGTCTAAAGAGAGTGAGTTTCTGTTTCCTCACACCTTATATACCTTTCTCTGCCCTGCCATATTACTTTCTGGGATTAAAGGCTTGTGTGCCACCACTGCCTGGCTCTGTTTTTTTGTTTTTTTTTTCTCCTATACAGGATCAGTTTCATGTAGCCCAGTGTGGCTTTGAACTCAAACAGATGCAGACAGAGCTCTTCCTCCTGAGTGCTAAGATTAAAGGTGTGTGCCACCACTGCTTGACCTCCATGTCTAATCTATTGGCTGTCTCTGTCCTCTGATCCTCGGGCAAGTTTATTAAGGTACACAATGTATCACCACAGGAAGGTATCTGTGAAACACCACTAAGTGGTAATAATCAAGTAATTATCCAAAAAGGAACAAATCAAAAACATGTGCCACATAATAAGATGTGTTAAGAAAATCCAAGCTTCATTGCAATGACTCCAAATCTAAATTTGAAGAAACTTTAGACAAGCCCCAGGTTAAGAGTGTGCTACAAGTTAACCTGACCACAATTTTCAATGAAAATCATGAAAGAAGAAGAAACTATTTAGGCAGAAAGAGACTAAAGAAACATATGTAAGTGCAACCCTGACATCTGAACTGTATCCTCTTATTGGAGGGTATAACTGGGAGGCAGCAAAAACCTTCTGAGTGTCTGAGGGCTAAAGAGTAACCAGGTCCCTCATGTCAGCTCTCTGGTTATGTGGTTGTTACAAATAATGCTTATAAGGCTAAAAGATGGCTCAGTGGTTAAGAGCACTTTTTACTCTTGCAGAGGACCCAGGTTCGGTTCCAAGCACCCACATGGAAACTCACAACCACCCATAACCCCCAATTCCAGGGTATCCAATGCGTTCTTCTGACCTTTGTGGACAGTAGGCATGCACATGGTTCACATACATATATGCATACATATATACATACAGGAAAAATATCCATGCCCTAAATAAAAATAAATATACCTATTAAAATAACAAATAGCATCTCCTTATGAAATATAACTGAAAATTTTAGAAGTAACAGGGCATAAAGTCAGCAACTTCCCCTCAAGTGTCTCAACTAAAACTGTTTTTTAATGCATGTACAAATTTTCTGCACAATTTCAGTGGTTAAAATATTTACACATTATTTTTATAAATCTCTAGCTGTAACTACCAAATCTACCATGGAAAGAGTGGTGATTCCCTAGTTTGCATTCCATTATATCTTAGAGGGTTTATTCCCCTCTTTTATTCCACTGTGCTAGTATGAGCTGGTGTTCTGTGTTTAATTTTATACTCTGTGTTGAGAATGTTCTGAATCAGAGGAGAAGGCCAAGAAGGCAGAGTGGGAGTGAAATAATATACTCCAGTGATTTTTATGGATTCACAGGACCCTGAAAATGCAAATACTTATTATTGTTGACCTCCCCAACTTTGCCCATAGCTAGAGGTACCATGGCTTCTTAAGAGGCTAGCTCAGTAATTGCTACTATAAACCATGTGCCGCAGCCCTCACCGGGACACACTTGGCTGGGGCTGCCAGCAAGACTCAAGAAAATCCTTGCCAGGCTCCATCAGCAGAGTGAACTCCAGATGAATGCCCCTTGGCAGGACAGAAACCTCAATCCAAATTTGTTTCCTTCAAACACAACTGCTAAACTTGGATCCAGAATCCTTTGTGAAGATGGAAGAATCACAGACATTTGTGGCACAGGCAAGGAAAAGGCTGGGTTTAAACTCAGAGGAAAACCGCAAACATCACAGTCTTCCTCTGCTAGAATTCATTCATGTCCTTGTAAGAAAATGGCATGGACTAGGTGGCTTATGAACCACAGAGAGTGATTGCTCATATATCGGCAGGCTGGAAGCTTACTATCAAGGTTGACATTTTTCTATCTTCTGAGGGGAAAGTCTATTCCTTCAGTCAGTGCCTTCTGGGTGTGTCTTCACACTGTGGAAAGGGTGAAGAGCTTTTTTGGGGTCTCCTTTATAAGGATGCTAATGCCACTCATGTAGGCTCTGTCACCATGGCCTCATGACCCCCTAAGGACTTCACTTCCAACCACCATCACCTTAGGAGTTAAGATTTCATTGTGTAAATTTGACATCCTCTGAACATACTAATTTTGATCTTTGCCCCTGGAGCCCGGATTCCAGAGGAGAAATCTATCTCCTGCTTCAGCTACTTCCAGGCCATCAGCTTAAGCTTAATGAATGCTTTGTGGCTTGCATAATCTTGTCATCTGAACATAATAGTTTCAGTCTTCAAAAGATGACCCAAGAAGGATAGACTTGGAACATTTTAAGGAAGTAAATTTAAGTCTGTTCAGTATATAATTTGGGCTTATTGGTATTTATTCTAGTTTTAGTTTTGGTTTTGGTTTTGTTTTAATCTTCATTTCAAGTTTCTGTACTGGACAGTCCTTCTAAGCCCCTGAGAATTGAGTTCATAGAGTTGCTATGTCATCACTATAGACTCAGACAGGGATGTGTTCAAGTCGCAGCTCTGCTAATCACAGGAAACAACTATTCTAAATTTTCTAAGTATAAATTTTCTCAACCCTGAGATGAGAATTTCACTAATATTATCTGGTATATAGAGCTGTGGGAGGTATTTTAAGATATTAAGCAGCTAAAATTACTTGACAGAAAACCAGTGAGCTATTTTTAAAGATTTATTTTATTTTATTTTATTTTATTTTATTTTATTTTATTTTATTTTATTTTATTTTATGTGTAAGTGTCTGCATGTATGCCTGTGTACCATTTGCATAACTGGTGACCACAGAAGTCCAAAGAGGATGTCAGAGTCCTTGGAACTGGAGGTACAGAAGGTTGTGTGCCACCATGTGGGTGCTGAGAGCTGAAGCCAGATCCTCTGCTAGAAAACAAATGCACTTAAATCATGAACCAGCTCTTTAGACAGATGCAATGTGTGTGATTAATGTCATTGCTATACTAGTTTATTAGTCAGGATACATTAGACTGCACTGAAGTAACAAATAAACCCTGAACTCTCAACATAATAAAAGCTTATTTCTCAGTGACCACTAGTATCTTGGTTTCTTTTCCTGTTTCTGTGATAAAACACTGTGATAGAAAACAACTTAAAGAAGAGGGAGTTGATTTGGGCTTACCATTCCAGGTTATCTATAATAGTCCATCATTCCAGAGAGGCCACAATGGCAGGAGACGGAGACCACAGTCAAGGAGAATGTTGAAGGTCTGCCTCTGTTCAGTTCCCTATCCCCAAGTCAGGGAATGATGACCTCCACAGTGGGCAGATGTTCCCACCTCAGTTAATGCAGTCAGGAAAATTCCTCCACAGTCATGCCCAGAGTTCCATCTCCCAAGAAGTCTAGATTCTGTCAAATTGACAATTAACACTAACCATCACACCAATGTAGTGAGCATCAGATAAACTTACTCTACCACACAGTTGAGACACCTGCAACAGTTTTCAATGTTGTGACAGTGCAGGGGTCTTAAATGTACCTAGCTGTGGCTTGTGTCCTTTTGATGGGCACTTAAGAAGTGGCACAAGGCAGGCTGCACCTATACATGCCCAGGGGGAAAAAGTACATGGGCCCACAACAGGATCTCTCCAAGCAGGAAGTCAGTGCCCAACAGTGAGCAAATATGATCATTTACCAGGTTCTAAGGACCTTCCATATCATAGTAGACACAGATCTGTATCATAGTAGACACAGATTTAAAAACAACCATGTATATGTCTCCAACCATAGAATAGTACAGCTCTTAGATAAGTTGCTGATGGTGGTTAACACAGAAACACAACTAGTTAAAGTGCAGATAATAATTGTCTGTGGAGTCCTCAGCCATTAATGGGATATCCGTATCATCCTCTCCCTACAAGGCTTAAAGAATATCATGGCAGAGTGTGGGATGACTCATCCTTAACAGGCTTGAGGGCCAGCCGGCCCAAACCAGTGAAAAAGATACTTTCTGAGAGTCAACCTGGCTCTGCATAAGGGCCTTAGCAACAGCAGCTGAGACATGATCTGGAGATGACTTGGACCAATGAGAGGCAGCCATGTTGTGCCAGCAGATTCATATTCATCCGACCTTCCCCCAGGGTAGGGTGGAGGGTATAAGGCTTACCTCTTCCTGAATAAACTGAGCTCATTGTTTCAACATTCTCCTGGAGTCTGTGTGGTTTGACTCTGTACCTACTTGGCCCCCTCCCCCAAAGGGAACAATAGCACAGGACCTACCACAGCAGAGGAGTGCAGAAAGGCTGTAAGAGCCAAAGGTTGGAGAGACCTGCTATGAAACAATGTCTTCTCAATGTGACAAGATGGATGCACTCAGAAACTCAAGGCAGCTGTAGTTTCCTGGACAGAAGTGGCATGAGAGTGAGGCAGGCAATATCCCATCATGGAAGAGGCTCATAAACCCCCACTCCTAGCCGAGAAGCTATTGACAGTTGGTGACTGATGGAGGAAGGAAAGTCAGTTTTCTCTGGGATATGGACCCTGGTTGGTCAACACGCTCCAGTGGATGGCCCTGCTGGTGGCCATGTCAGAGGAGCAGGAGATGGCAATTGACTGCAGGGTGTTAGCCCACTTGGAGGAAAATCCTGATGGGTGAATCTCAGATAGGCAAGGCCCCAAGACCACAGACTCCAGAATATCTTTTGCTTCTGTTGAGCTTTCACATGTTTGCTGCTGACATCTTTCTCTGGTATCTGGCATGGTGTGAATGGGTAAGGTGAAATTCCCACTGCCTGTAATGTAGTATGTTTATCTTATGGAAACATCCTGTTCTACTAGGCATTTTTACTTGTGGACTATTATGAAGATGATTTCTTCCTAAGTTGTACTGTCCAAGCTGTACTGTCCAGTTGATAATAATAATGTTAGTTAAGAGTTTTGATGATAAAAAATAAAATTAAGGAAGTGTCACACAGCTAGAACACACGAGTTTCTATTGAAGAGCCATATAGACTGTGGCTTAGGTTAACAATTAAGAAAAACAATTGAGTACGGTAGTCCAGCTAGCTTAAATTCTTTTAATTGTTGAGAGATGGGTTCATAGGTTTCAAAGTGCATAGTAGCTGGAAAAAAAGCTTGGAAAATAACTTAAAGTTGGATTAAGATGTTTTCATCAAATAGTTTTGAGGTGAAAAACCCAAGAAGATAATCTAAAGTTTTAAAAAGGCACATAGTTGAATGAGGAACTTGTTAAGGTTAGAGAACAAGAACAAAGCAGCCCAATTATCATTAGCTGATGTACTTTCCTTGCTAGTATTGGTTGATGACCAGAAGTGATGATTAATACCTTATACCAATTTTGCCCTCAATCTCCTGATATAAAAAATATTGATGAATGAATATGTACCCTAAAGATTTAAAGATTTAAAGGAGAGCTGACTGATTGTTTTTCATGTATAAAAGTTTAGGTTTGTGATTCCTTCAAGATTCCTTATAAGATTACCTTTCAAGATAAGTAATAAAGTGATTGGTCCTGTCCTTGTAACTGCAAAATGCAGCCTGCCAGTAAAAAAATGTCTTGCTTGCTTACACACTGTTAATTTATAACAAGTTGCTTGGGTATTAATGTATGTGGGTTCTTGGGATAATTTATTTTTCACCTGCAATACATAAAATATTTAATCATATAAGGAATATGGAAAATACGCTGTTTTTTACTTGTATTCATTGTAATCATTCACTTGAAAAACAGAATGGAACCACATTGTAACTTTTATATTGCCTGAAAGATTTTGTTGGGGTATGTAAGCTGTAAGGGAAAGAATAAAGGTAGAGTCAAAATGGGTTAGAAGAAAAACATCAAGAATGAGAGAGTTAGAAGGAAAACATCATGAATGAGTTAGGAGAACATCAAAGATGACAGAATTAGAAGGAAAACATCATGAATGAGAGAGTTAGGAGAACATCAAAAATGAGAGAATTAGAAGGAAAACATCAAGAGAGTTAGAAGGAGAAGGAAAACATCAAGAGAGACAGAAGGGACATTTCTGGGTAGAGATAAGAAAAGAGAGTATGGAACACAGAATGAAGAATACAGAAGAATAAAGGAGTAAACCATTGAGAGAGAGTGTGTGAGTGTTTTCCCCTAAGCCCCCATCAGATAAGAAGTCATAGTCTTTAAATTTTTAAAAATTTTTTCCTGCTTTCTTTTTTTTCTATAATTTTTTTTTATTCATTTTGCACACCAGCTACAGATCCATCTCTCATCCCTCCTCCCTCTCCCCCCACCCTTGCCTAGCCTTCCCTGCTCCCACTCTTGGCCTACCCTTCATCCCCTCCTCCAAAAGGGTAAGTTAGTACACACAAATTACATGGATTCCTTTTAACACCTGCACTGAGGGGGGCTAGCCTCCCAGGCATGGAAATGGCCCCACACTCATACATATGCAGACATCAGAAACTGGGCTTAGTGATTTTTTTTTTTAAGGATATGAGGTTGGAGGGATTGGGTTTTGAGGGATGGATTCGGGAAGAGTTAGGGACAGTTAGGAAGGAATAGAATCAAAATGTATTGTGCATGTATGAATGAATTCTCAATTAATAAAAATATTACTCTACAAAACTCAAAGAGCCACAATATAATCAGCCAGAAAAAAAAGAAGGCAGCTCTCTCCAGAGGAAGCAAAGAAAGGTTTCATGGTGAGTAAAACATATGAATCAGACCGTGGATAATATATGGGATTAGAACATAAGGACTTGGAGACAGGGAGGTATTCAACAAAGTATAATTTATGTGGACATCCCACATCCAGTTGCATGACTCATAATGTTTCTGAATGGAACCTAATTTTCTGAGAGAATTCAGAATGTCCACACAATTTCACTTAACACTAGCAAGAGACAAAGAAAGCCAAAATGGTGCTGCAGTACCTGACAGTGAGTTAAGAGGAATGTGAGCCGCTGGGAACCATTGTTGCTCATGTGTTGATACTTGCTTTTCAGCAGATTCAGAGGAAGCCTTGGGATTTCTGTGTTTTGTTTTTACAACAAATTATGCCAAGGACTTTGTTAACCAATCCGGACCCCCTGCAGGAGTCAGGTGTCTGCAAAGGATCTACCTGGGTCCTTCTACCATGTGTGCCATGGATGAAGGTTAATGATGTTCATTTCCGCAGATAGGAGCATTTGGGGAACAAACATAAGGACCTGAGTTCAGAGCCCCAACACGACCCATGAAAACATGCAGGCATGGCCAGGCGGGAACCTGTGATGCCATGCTGTGAGGGACAGAAATGGGAGAAACCCTAGAGCTAGCTGAGTCCTCAGTCCAGATGACACTGAGCTCTGGTTTCAGTGAGAGATCCTGTGTCAAGGAAGTAAGCTGGTGAATGATGGGTAACACACTGGATGTTTTCCTCGGGTATCAGCACACACACACACACACACACACACACACACACACACACACACACACACACAAGAGCTACTTCACTCACTTTGCCTCTGGCTGGAAAAGCTGGGGCTTGGACTTAGCAAGGAATGCTGATTTGAACAGAGTACTAATCTTGGTCTCTGCCTGTAGCATCCTCAAAATAATGAGACTTTACCTGAAGGCCCAGCCCTGAGATCAAGCGTTCCTGGCCTTTCTTGACTCGATCTTGAATGTTAAACAATGTCAAGTCCACCTTGTTCTGTTGGTCAAAACGAACCACGGTGTCTGGCCCAGATTCAAAGAGATGGAACTTAGGCCCTCTTTTTTGTTTGTTTGGGTTTTTTTGTTTTTTTTTGTTGTTGTTGTTGTTTTTTGAATGAGTGTCAAAAGTGTGCAGTCCCCTTTAATTAGCCACATTGGGCTTTGAAATGTTTAAAACATAAAGAACTATTTATTAGCTGCTTGAACCCTTTTCAGGGAAGAAGCAGGCATGAAATCTGATGGCAAGCAGGATGTAGCAGCCAGTCAGCTAGTCATGTGGGTTTTATGCTGGTGGCAAATAGTAGGGTAGATCCAAACAAGTCCTTCACTGTGTCCACATGCAGCGTAACACACGCATGTCCACCCCTGCTCTGGCAAGTCTGGTTTGATGGAAGGTCAATGAAATGGGTAGAAAGGGCTTTGGAAAATGTGGACTCGCGTATTCAGGTTCTGTATCCTCAGAGAACTGACAGTTAGGTAAGGGAAGGAAAACCTTGCCAGCACGCACAAGAAAAACTATAAGAGCATAAGACAGCATGGGATCAAGAAGTGCCTGTGAGGTTCTGATTATAAACACAACCAGGGCAGAAGAGCAGGCCCTTCAGACATGAGCTGTTTAGAAGGGAGAGGGATACAGGTGCATCAGACTGCCATTGAAAAGAGATGAAAATTTGCAGCTCCACAGGAATGTTGTGAAATCTTTCCTGAGGTGTTTACCCTCACTGCTGTTCCCTTTCAGGATGAGGCTTTGCTTGCACCTACCTTAGCTGGCTTGGGGGCTACTTAGTCTTTCCCCCAGAACTCAGCCCTGGCATGCCTCTTTATCAAAGGTGCATAGCAATCACTCATGTGTTATGCTAAGGCTGCATACTGACAGCAGGGCGCAGGCTTCTCTAGTCTTCATGCTTCCCTGCCCCCTTGGCTTCCCTGTGCTTGTAGGAGGCTGACTCTAACAAGCCCTGGAGCCTCTCCTCAGGCCTCCTCTTTGATCTCTCCTACCTGCTTCTGAGTGACAGCTTCTGGTGGTGGCATCACCTTTGTCTCAAACAGGGGGAGCTTGGTGTTTGGGGACCAGCTGCTGAAAGAGGCCTGCTGCTGCTGGCAATTGGCCAAACTCCTGAGCGAGCTCTCCAGTGGACTACAGTCCCTTTGACTCTGTTCTCAGCGGGTAGCAGGGCATGGGGGACAGGGGATGGGGGGGATCAGATTTGGAGGAGGCTGAAGTTCTCCCAATACAACAAGCAGAGAGACTAGGTACCCCAAGAGCACCCCTGAGCTCTGTGCTGCACCAACCTAGAGTCGATGATATACTTTAGAGTTTTACATTAACACCCCAGTCCATAGGGGGGGGGGGGGGGGAGTGGCTCCGAGACCATTTCCAAAGGGGACTGAAGTTTTCAAACCAGGCAAAAACTTCCCATTTGCCATCACAGGCAGGGGATGTACAGTGACTGTGAAGTTGCAGAGCTGGGGAGAGGGAGAAATGAGACTCCCCCAAAGCCTTTCTGGCCCGCGCTGTGCAAATGCTTCCCAGCTTGGATTAGTTGATTTCCCACATACCTGACAAAAAGCAGGCTAAGGGAGGAAGGCTCATTTCTTTTGCGCGGTGATTGGCAACTAGTGGTTCAGCCTTGTTCACATCTCTCCTGTAGAGGGCTTCCTCTAGAAGCACAGTCAGCCTTCAAAGGCTGCCTCCCAACTAACCACTTCCTCTAGCTAGGACCACCACCCCCCCATATAAAAGTTTCAGAGTCTACACAATCATCACCACCATTTGCAAACCAAGTTTTCAAATGCACCATCCTGTGCTGATATCCCACATGCAAACTCTAAACACCTGAGGTTTTGAGCCCTGCGTTGTCCCCCTTCATTCGAAGCCCAGGCTTTCTGTACCATGTACCTTGTCTGTTCTTGTCTCCACTGTTTTCATTTAGCCCCATCTGGGCCATAGTCCTTAGTAAGTTTGTGCTGTAATTTCTCTTTACTCGGATTTCCTTTCTTCCATGATCAAATGGAGATACCGGCTTTTGGTGGGTATTAGGGGCTGTACTTTTGTTATGGCTGAGACCAAATGCTTGACAAGAAGCAATTGAAAGGGTTTATCTGGGATCACAGTTGGAAGGGATACAATCTCCCATGGACTCAAAGGCACGGTGGCAGGAAGCTCCACGGCGGTGGGAACATGAGGCACCTGATCACATTGTGTCTGCAGTCAGGAAGCAAACAGAGATGAGACCAGGGGCTGGAGAGATGGCTCAGTGGTTAGGAGCAGTTGCTATTCTTACAGAGGACATGGGTTTTGTTACTAGCACCCATATGATAGCAAACAACCACGTGTACCTCCAATTCTAAAGAATTGACACCCTCTTCTGGCCTCCCTGGGCACAGTACACATGTGATACACAGACATGCATGCAAATAAAACACCAATGCACATTAAATGAAAAAATTTAGTGAGACCAAGCTATCCTCTAGGCCCTAGTGACCTGCTTCCTCCACTGAGGCTCTATTATTAATGTAACTTTCCCAAACAGTACCACCGGCTGGGGGACCAAGTGTTCAAACACATCAGCTTGTGGGAGACATTAAGATCACAACAGTGAGTGTGTGTGTGTGTGTGTGTGTGTGTGTGTGTATCATAGAAGCTTATTCTGTGATACACTAGAAGGGTCTCAGCATATTTTTACTCTTTCCCAGAGCTCTGTGGGGCTTTTCACACAGATAAATAATGAGCCAGGCATTGATTGGCGAAGAGGCTTGGCAAGTCCTTTGAATTTCCCTCACCTATTATACTGATTTTTCCCATTTCATGTGCATTGGGGCACACTGATTTGGCCCACTGGGCAAGTTAACTTGACTTCTCATTAACCTTTCTGGGAGGAGCTGGGGTTTCTCCACCCATTGCACATCGGCCACACACTGTGGCTTCTGAGAGCCACACATAATGCATCTGGATTTTCATGGGGGTACCATCTACTTTTAACCCTTGCCTGTCTGAACTTCACTATGATGCCTCCAATGCTCTTTGATACAGACCACAGGTCGGTGGGACCACGCTGAGGCATTTGGCTTTCTGTCTACAGATTTCCTACGGTTTGAAGTCGTTGAAATGAATACTTCTAAAAGATAGAGTCATCTCCCCCGCCCCCTCTCGCCAATACAGGACAGTATAGGAACTGCACACGTAAGCCCCACCCAGAACTGTGAGGTGTTCAGGAGCCTCTGTTAGATCTTGGGCTGTATTTGTCTCTCTAAGAAAAAGTGAGGCTCACAGTCAGGGCCCAGCTTCTTTCAGAGCCCGGGGTCACACGGACATACTATGAAGATGTGTTGAAAGGCGCTCAAAGCCACCCATCTGTACTGCCACCTGCCACTGGTGGCTTCTCGTGGACTCAGGAAGGCTGAGGAGGCCAGTGCTCCATCCTTCTCTTTTCTGAAGCTCCTTCTTCACAGGAAAGTAGAGCTTCCTCTAGATGCATCTAATTATCCATCCTCTGTTCAGCTGGGTAAATCGGAATGGCCTGACCTCCCCGAATCAGTTTCAGGGTTTTAAAGGATTGACAGCTCCAATTAGCCGTAATTAGAAAGGATTAAAACCACCCATTGGGCACGTTTTATAGATGCAGCCCACTTCTTGTATCTTCCCTGAGACAAGGGGCAGAACGGAGGGACCCTCACAGGAAACTCTGCATCTCAGGTTTTCCCTGTGTCTCTAAAAGGGACCCAAGAGAACCAGACCAGGGGAGCTGGCAGAGAAAGTGCGTCTTGCTCAATTGGCAGGCCTGTGGCTCTGCCTTGGTTTGCCTCCAGGTGGGTTTGGCAGTTGATAATGCAAGGAATGCTGAATCCTAAGGGGAGTGGTGGGTGAAGGGAGAAAGAGAGGGAGAGGGAGAGGGAGAGGGAGAGGGAGAGAGAGAGAGAGAGAGAGAGAGAGAGAGAGAGAGAGAGAGAGAGAGAGAAGGGAAAAGAATAAAAATACAAAACAAAGCCTAGACCTTAAAAGAGGGGAAATCATGGAGGCTATAATCCCTGCTGCAGAGGCTCAGGAGGAATGCAGGTGTAATGAATCTGGCTCCTGCCTGATTCTGCTTTTGTTTACCTAAGTTTGACAAAGCATATTTATGTAAATCTCGATGGTGGGGCTGCCGTTGGCTGTTCACTAATTTGCATCTGATTCCCCTTGTGTTAGCCAGGTTTCCAGCGTTCTGTTAATTTGATAAACAGTTGATTTCCCCTTCAAAGCTCTTTCATGTGGGCTTCTGCCTAAATTGTACCTGAGTGTCAGTGCCTGGAAGGTGTGACTCCCACGGGGAATTGAGGCTAGAAGGGAAATGGGGCAAGGTGCCCACACACCAGTCTACAGAGAACTGGAAGGTGTCTTGGAGATGATTGAACTCAGGCCACACCTTGTGTGTCCTGTCTGAGGAGCTTACCACACAGTAGCTTCATTTTCTCCCTGCAAAGGCTTGATGGAAAAAGAAACAGGGATTCTTATGTGATTTCATCTTCTCCATCTCTGCCTCAGCAACATCATCCCATTTTTAGCTTATCTTATGGATGGGCAAACCATGGCTGAAGGAGCTAAATTTCTGAGTCTTGCTCAGTGTCTGCGAGCCTGATAGGATCTCTGCTCAGAGAAGCAAAGAGATGAGGAGGACTCTATCCCTAAGAAGCATCTCTAGCAAGGACCCTGGAGGAGGCTGAGATCACACTCTGCCCCAGAAGAGGAAGAAATAAAGCAGGTAGCAGAGGCAGGGCCTAGACAATCCTGAGGAGAGAGAGAAGGCAGCACAAGACAGACATCTCAGCAGATGGCCAAGGGCTAGGTTGGGGGGTTTTATCCTATGATTCTGGAAGCCAAAGCCATTGCCTGTGAGAACCAGAGGCTTCCCAACAGCGGTTCTAGGGCAGCTCCAGTAGGTCTTCTGTCCAGTGTCCATTTGATCCAGCCGAGGGACATACCTCAGCTCTTTGTTTTCATGCTTGGCCCCCACATTCATGTTACACTATTGTTTTTTAGTGAGCTCTCCCTGCTTGCACTGGACCATCATACACACACACACACACACACACACACACACATAAAAGTACACAGGTATACACACAAGTAAGGGTACGTACACACTACCACACACACAAATACACACAGATGAGTCTGCATACATACATACATACATACTAACACATACAGGCAAATGTACACAGGTACACACACTAATGCACACACTCTGACACATATAAAGAGATGAATGAGTAATCATAGGTACATACACACTAACACATGCAAACAAGGGAATACACACAAGCATGCACACACTAACGTATATAAGTGAGTACACACAGGTGCACACACACTAACACATTGAAACAAGGAGTGCACACAGACACACACAAGTGAGTATACACGTGTATGCACACACATACACACAGGCGAATGTACACAAATGCATACATACTAACATACACAGGTAAGTGCACATACGCATACACACTTGCACATACACACATAATCTCTCTCTCTCTCTCTCTCTCTCTCTCACACACACACACACACACACACACACACACACACACACACACCCTGCCAACCTTCCTCCCACTCTTCCATCCTGAGCAGAGGAACCGGGTGCAGCCTCACGGCTGACTGACTGCCCCCCTGAGCCCAACCCACCTCCTCTGGCCCTTCTCCAACCTTGGTTTTATTAAGACATCCATCCAGTGAGTCTCCCACAGAAATAACACAGAGATGCAGCTGCTTTTAGCCACATCCAAGAGGCAAAGGAGGGAAACACAGACATTGTTATTCCTTCTGAAACTGCAGGAGTCTCCCTGGGCTAGGCTGGGGACTCAGCGAAGACCTTGTCTAGGCTGGGCATCTTCTCTCCAACAACATTCTGCTGGGACATCTGACCCCCCATTTTGAGTGATAATTGGCCTTTGGTAGGGACACAATGCAAACTGACAAGTCTTGGTGCATGAAGCCATGTCCTCCATTCAAAAGCTCTGGAAATTGCCAGCCTGTGTGGGTGCAGATGTCTCCTCATTCCTGGTCTGCATTGTCCTTGTTTCCTTTTTCAGAGGGAAGCAGACAGGAGCAACTGCAGGCTGCAGCCAGCCTCTCTGCAGGGTGCACCCACCCCTGCACTCACAGCCCCAAGCCAATCAAATCAGCACCTTGCTCAGAGTCCCCCGGGGTGGAGCTGTCCATCAGCACTCAGAGCAGCAGGAGCAAGCCTGCTTTCACTGGGCCACTTCATCCTTCTGGAATCTAAGCCTTTGCTTTCCTGGGAATAAGAGATAGAGGTCTCCACTGACCAAATCACAAGAGACCATGCTGGGATTAACCTTTTGCATTCCAAAGCCGTACCACTACACACAGACACACACACACTCCTAACTGACCTCATTGAGCTTTGATGTCTCTGTCTCACTGGCTCACTCTCTCTTTCTCTGTATATATGTGTGTGTGTGTGTGTGTGTGTGTGTGTGTGTGTGTGTGTGTGTGTATCTACCTCTTTCTGCCCCATCTCCTCCAACTGCCCCTCCATGCACCCCACACCCTGATGTTCAGTAGTAACACACATCTCCCCTCAAGCCCCCCTCTGTGTACAGGACCCTGAAGTTGAGGTGCTCTGGATAATTTGAGTTGGGAATTAAAACAACAACAACAACAAAAACAAAAACAAAACACAAAAAAACAGCCTGAAGCACAGCCTGCTCTGAAGATGTTTATAACCAAGATAAAATGATAAGCTCCAGCCATGTGGAGGAAAACCAGCCAGGGAATTCCTGTTCTGCCTCTAGCTATGTAACTTGGGGCAAAATGTCAACTAAACAGAAGCGAAGCACACTAATATATATGTATAAGACTGTTGTAATAAATACTGATTCTTCTAAGTTTGCTCAGCATGTAAGTTCAGGAGCTGGGACTAGCCACAGGCATGCAATCCCCACTACAGGTGACATGGGAAGATTTTTCAGGAATGAGACACCTCCCCTGATCCCACCTCCCAGCTCTGACTCATAGGCACGCCCATAAATTCATTCCACACCATGAATTGTGACCATAATTTGGGTAACTTCTCTTCTATCACATCAATCCTGCTTATCCCAGAATGCTACCGTCTGTGACGGCTGGGCTGCAGCCAAGCTGCCGGGGTCTGCATGGCCTCCCTAACCACACTCCCCAGGATGTCTCAAAGCTGTGGCTTTTACTGGCATCTTGCCACTTGTGGTTTCAGAGTGAGCACCATAGCACACTGAGTTTCCATGCAGAACACAAGTGTCAGTGGCCCACTGGGCTCTCTGTTCTCTGAAGATGGGAAGCCCTCCAGACAGTCTAAGAAGATGCTCCTCCCAACAGATGAAATGCCACACTTGAAAGGGACTCTCTGCCCTGTGCCTGCTTTGCTCCAGCTGAAACAAGGCCTCAAGCTATTTCCAAGGCTCTGCAACATAGGAACAAGAAGTATTTGTTCCACTGAAACCCATGCAGAGCAGAGATGGGAGCTAGCCCCACACTGGGCAGCTGCTTTGCTGCTCAGGCCACCTGCTCTCTCTGCCTCCTTCTTGGAGGCCTGTGGCAAGGGTGCAGCCCTTCTGCCCCGACTTAAACCCTCCCCGCCTTGGTACATGCAGTTTGTCATTTTTGCAAAAATCTAGGCTACCGATTGTAAGAAAATTAACTTCCCATGCTACTGACCTCATGACCCCCAAGCCACTCTTTGCATGCACTTGCCCAGCCCTGCTAGGGGGTGTCAGGAAGCAGATGCTACTGGGGGAGAGGGGGTGAATATATTTCAGTGGGCATGTCCTCACAGAAGAACTGATTCTGCTGAGGCTTCTGACCCTGCCAGGAAAGTATTGTTTTGGAGCCTTTCACAGAGATATAGACCATGTTTTCACTGCTTTACTGTGTTAAAGTGCCCTCTGATGTGTGTATGTGTGGGGGGGGGGGGAGGAGAACAGGTAGAGGAGGGGAGAGGAGGGGGAGGGGAGAGGAGGGGAGGACAAAGGAAGGGAGAGGAGGGGTAAAGGGAGAGGAAGGGAGAGGGAGGGGGGAGGGGGAGGGGAGAGAGGAAAAGAGGGAGGAGGGGAGAGGAGGGGAGGACAGGGAGGGGAGAGGGGGAAGAGGGGAGAGGAGAGGAATGGAGAGGAGAGGAGAGGAGAGGAGAGGAGAGGAGAGGAGAGGAGAGGAGAGGAGAGGAGAGGAGAGGAGAGGGGAGAGGAAGAGAGACAGGGACAGGGACAGAGAAGTCAGAGATACAAGAACATGTTAATTATAACCAAACACTAGGCAGTCACGGGTGCCACCATAAAACCAGGAACCAACTCTAGAAATGAAAATGCCTGTCTCTCTCACAGGTCCCTGGTTCAAGGCTTATGGCTTTCAGCTGTTGTTCCTATAAGGGTGTCCTGCCATGAGGGGTTGGCTGGTGGTCAGAGTTCACACGGGGAAGTAGTACAGCTCTATCTGTCCATCTGGTGTGGTACAGGGACTCCACTTTGGGGGACTGAGGAAGAAGGGTGAGGATTGCCAATGATGTCACCTGGGATTCTCTGAGACCCAGTGAACCTCAGTGGTCAGAGAAGAAAAATGACAGCTGCTGCCCACCCCATGCCTGCCTTCTGGAAATGTGGAGTCTTTGCAAGGTCAACCAAGGCAATTTCAACAGTGATGAGGAAGACAGTCCCTAGACTCATGAGGTCTGCCTGGGCATAGAGAGCAGGCTAGACTTCTTAGTCTATTAGTGGCTATGACCTAATTTAGTTTTGTGTTTGTTTGTTTACTTTCTGGCAGTGCCGGGGATTGAACCCAGGGCCTTGCACATGCTAGACAAATGCTTTGCCACCGAGCTATGTCCTCAGTGTGCTTTGGTTTGTTAGGTTGTTTTATTAGCCCAGACTAGGTGAAACTCGTTACATTACCAGGCTGTCTTTAAACTTCTGGCAATCCTTCTGTCTCAGCCTCTGAAGTGCTGGGGTTACAGGTGTCAGCCACCACCTCTAGTCCTGGCCTCCATCTATTGTCTGTGGGTGTGCAGATGGAGGGGGTGGAAGTTAACCTGTATGTGTAGGTGTTTGTGCACATACCCACATTCACACATACAAATGTGAGCATACATGCACACAGACACACACACACACACACACACACACACACCTATATACACAAAGGGAAAAGAAAATTATTTTCTACAGCAAATAATTGTCTTCCAGGGAGATTTGGCTCAAAGAAAGCACACACACACACACACACACACACACACACACACACACAGGTGTGTGTGTGTACAAGTGCATGTGTACACATGCCTTTGGAGACCAGAGGACAACCTTGGGAGTCCCTTCTTTCAAAGCTGCCCAGCCTTTATTATTTATTTATTTATTTGTTTGTTTGTTTATAGCCTAGACAGAGTCTCTCATTGGCCTAAAGCTAGGCAAGGAAGCCAGGCTGGCTTGCCCCCAAGCCCCAGTGATCCTCCTGTCTCCACCTCCCCTGGGCTAGGATTGCATAGCATGTACCACCATGCCTGTCTTTAGGTCTTCCTGGTTGAAGTGCTTAACTGACTGAGCTATCTCCCCAGCACCTTTCCCTCCGTCTCAAAGCATTCCTGACACTACACTCAGTTCTCCTGGCTTTCTTCCTGTCTTTCACAGGCACCTTCCAGCCTCATTCTCTAGCCAGACTCGTCCTGTGGGCTTGCCTGGCCTCTGCAAGCTCATTGCTTCCCCATTACACACGGCTTCTGCGTTGAAGGCTTGGTCCTCAGGTAGTGGCTCCAATCATTGGGAAGCAAATGGGCCATGCATTGGGCCTCTGACCTAATCGATGGCTAATTCCCTTGAGATATTCATGGTACGATCGCATTGCTGGGATATAGTAGGAAATAGAAGATGTGGCCTGATGGGAGGTTTTATCATGTTCCTGAGCTATCTGCCCAACCCTCCTTCCTGGCCACCATGAACTGAGCCGTATAACTTAGCCATGCCCTGCTACCATAACATTTGTGCTTTGCCATGAGGCAAAATAAATCTTCCTTTCTTAACTTGTTTTTCTTAGGCATTTGTCACAGTGAAAAAATAATGTAACACACTCCCAATGTAGGGCTGAGCTTGTGCTGACCCCAGCCACCAATCTATCTGCCAACTTGTATCTCCAAGCGTCAGAACCCAAACAACACAGATCCAAGGCTCACTCACCTCAACCTACCCCATTATCACCAAGACTCTGCTCAACACAGACAGACCTCTGTGCCCACCCCAGTAAAGCATCCCCTCTTAGCCCTCTCAGCAAATCATGAGTTAAAACCAATGACTATGGGGACATAGACTTTAGCCCAATACCACAGGAGACTTATAATAATTAGATCTGTCCAAAAATAGAATGTACTGCCTATCTTGGCAGCTCTTAAATGAAGACCAAGAACCAACTGGACACTGTAGAAGCGACACATAGTGAGTGGGCCCGTGGATGGGAGCTGCTGACGTCTATTATAACTGACAATCTGTACAATTTGCATCCTCCATGTTACGCCTTCCCATTTATATTGTGCAGAGCGATGATAAATACTTCCAGCGCTGTGACCATGAATCTCAATGACCAATGAAAAGATGTCATTAATCTACTATTAATAAGGCAGTTTCCTCAGATTCTTTCTTAGAATTAAATAGGGTTTGAAATTTTTAAATAATTAATTAACCGTGGAGATAGGTAAGTGGGTTCATTTTAGAATAATCTGCAAGAGAGTAAAGGTCTCCCGGTAAACTCGTATCTCCAATCAGAAATTCAATTAACCAGGACAAATATTCCCCAGCACAGTGACTCTGCCTTCTCACAGGGAGCCTGACTGGTTTTCCCTCTCTGGTTTTCAGCCACTTTATCTGAGGGTGGTTAAATTCTGTATCCATTTACATGTTTGTTTATAAAATACATCACAGACCGGGGGAAGAAAACCCGGCTAGTCTTGCCTGTTGTTCCCTGCTTCTAAAGTAATTTTGGGGGCGGGAGGAGGGAGTGAAGGGAAGGAAAAAGAAATAAGAAAGAAAGTAAGAAAAAAACCGAAGGGGCTGGTGGGAGAGGCCTAAACACTGCAATTTTCCAACCATTTTCATCCAAATTGTCTGCAATTTCCCTGTGGCCCAGACTCCAAATTGCGAGCGAATGCTGCAGCAGTAATCCCGGCTGGGGCCCGAGCGTTGTCCCAGTAATAACAGGCCGACTCACAACAGAGCGGGCAGATTCAGGCCCTGTGGAGGCAGAGTTCATGTTGAAAGTGGGGAAGGCTGCGGAAACGATCACCACATCCCTCATCGTGCTCTCTGGCCTTAGAAAAAGGACTCATCTGATGCACCTCCCCCCACTTGTTCTCTCCACGGTCACAGGTGAGAAATCCTGAATCCCAGGGGGATTTCCTGCTAAAAAGGCTTCTTCCCCTGTCGCCTTCTGTCTCACCAGGCTGGACAAGATGCTGAGAGGGGGAACCCATCTCTTTATCCAGGCACCACACATGTCCACATGGGAATAAGAGGAAGAAAACAGAAATAGCATCTAGAACATGTTATGATCTTTACCTGTGAAAATCAGCTCTGAGACCAGAGAGAATAAAAGCTATCTGTAAATGAACAGTAAAAAAAAAAAAAAAAAAAAAAAAAAAAATCACATTCTTAATGAGACGTGAATACCCCATAGCTTCATTAAAATTCATAATGAAGCTGATAATTAAACACATAAATACATGGCACGGCAGGCATTAAATCTAATTATTGCACCTCTGAAAATCAATTTGTGTGCATGTGGTTAATACGTGGTTGTCATTAATTACCAATGACAAGATCAATATGGAGCTGGTTCTTGGGTGACCCTCCACTCTGTCTGAGGAATGGGTCTATGCTAACTTCTTGGTGACATTGCGTTTCCTGGAAACATTGGTGCAGTTTCATCAAAAATTGTTTCAGACTAGGTCTGGTGGAGCATGCCTCTCATCAGAGCACTTAAGAGGCTAAGGCAGGAGAAGGGCAAGTTCAAGGTCAGCTTGGGCTCCTGAGTAAGCTCTAGGGCAGCCTAAGCAATTTAGTAAGACCTTATCTCCAATGATAGATATAAAAAGGGTTGAGGCTGTAGCCCAGTGGTAGAACACTTGCCCAGCCTATGTGAGGCTGTGGATACCATGTTTCCAGTATCAGAAAACAAAACTGAATTCTGTACAGACAGAAGAGTGCTAAGCTACATGATTTCTAGGTGGGATGCCTGGGGGCAATCCTGAGTCACCTGCTCTGCTCCAGCCCCTTTGGCTAGGAGTGAAAAGGATCCAGAGTGATATGGAGTCCAAGCTCTACTCTGCTGCCTCTTCCAGGTGAGAGGACTCATGAGTTATTTAATCCTAGCCCTGTCCTCATGTGCGACATGGGGGGGATTGATGAGGGCGCCACACACAGCATCCACACCATATTTTATCACCTTGTTTCTATGGAAAGGAGACTTTTCATTCATAGTTATAACAAAATTACTATATACACTCAATAAAAGTTATTATTATTATCCTTGCTTTGCTGAATGACCTTTCAAGGTTGTTGGGGGAATGGAGAATCAGCAAAAATGAAAAACAAATCAAAATTTTAAAAAGTGTTTCACCAAGTGAAAAGCGTGCTAGCACCTCAGGATGAATGTTCCTCCTGACAGAGAGATCGGAGGGTGTATCTCAGCTGTCCAGCTCATGGTGACTGTTTTTACTTGCACCAGGGCACCCCATGTAGACAGGAGAGGTAGCCCCTCCTGGGAGAGCACCTTGAATCCACCACATTCTAAGCCCAAATTCTGGATGAAGTGGGTGGTTCTCTACCTTAAAACACTTTAGAGTAACTGTTCATTATTCTTTAAAATGCATTTGCTGTATTTTGTGGTAGGGAAAATTCTACTTCTAGACTGAAAGCAGAACACACACACACACACACACACACACACACACACACCCCCTCTCTCTCACATGCAAATCTCTGCTTCCATGTCTTGGAGACTAAAGACAAGAGAAGTCAAGGCAAATTGTACTGAGTTCCCAGTTTACCAGGGAAATTGTCAGCAGCTAGCTGTTTGCTCCACCCCAAGTTCAGCCCCAGGTAGTCTCTGACAAGATCAGGAACCACACCTTCCCACTCCCAGGCATCCCTCCCCAACTCAGGTCTGGCACATGGACCAGGCTTCCCAGCGTGCTGTTTCCAAAGGGCACACATCCAAGCTAACAAGCAACAATGCACTAAGAGAGCTTGCAATTGCACAATGATCAAATTGGCTTTCCTGAAGAACCCAGAGATTAATGACGCCTCCCACTACCACCCAGTCACCCCCTGCCTGAGAAAAGTCTAGCTTGATTGTTCACTTCAGGAGAGGAAAATGAGACAGACGTAACATCACATGGAGCTAAAGCACTCCTCATAAATCATCCCTTCCGGACATGGCTCACTGGGGCTGCACACACTCCACCCGCCAGAGGATGGCGGAGACCTGGCTGACACATTTCTGCCTAGGCTCACAGGAGAACTATTCATTGTACAGCTAAGCTCATGCACAAAGCTTCCCAAGCCTGCAGTTTCTTTGGGAGTAATACATTGATAATGGGTTGGGCCTGGTTGATGGTGGTGTTTCCCCCCTCCAAAACAATGTGAGAAAATCCTTGCAGCATGATCTGCACTGTGAACACTGCAAGATTCGTTCTCTGTCTCTGTCTCTCTGTCTCTCTGTCTCTCTCCTCTCTCCTCTCTCTCTCTCTCTCTCTCTCTCTCTCTCTCTCTCTCTCTCTCTCTCTCTCTCTCTCTCCTCTCTCCCTCTATCCCCTCCTCCTTACCTCCTTCCTTTCTTCTCCCTCCCTCTCTGCCTCCTCCTTCCCTCTCACCTCTCCCTTACCCCCACCCCATCTGTACCTTTTTCATGGCTTGCTGCCATTTATGTAGCAAAAGTGTTTCCTTTTTAATTGATTGGGTGGTGCTGTGTCCTGATTCTGTAAAGAGACTCAGGCCTGGCATTGTTCAATAAAGCGCAGAATAGAAGGTGGGGTTGGGATGTGGCTAATTACCTCTGGCTCAAGAAAAAGGGCAAGCAAAGTCTCTTCATCAGATTTCATCAGAGACCTTTGCAGATTGCTAAATTAAAAGTATGCCTTGCCTGGATAAACAGGTTGGAATCAGGCAGTGGAGCATGGCCACTGGCAGTCAGCGGTGCATCTGCGGACATCACCTCCAATCTTGAGCTTCTGGGGGTGAGAGGAGAGAAAGGAGACAGGGGAAGGGTAAAACTACCCCTAGACCTCCCTGTCCACTGCTGTGGACATCTTTCTGTATGATGTAAATATGTACGGCTCCCGTTGGATCATAAATAAAGCTGTTTTGGTTCCTGGCAAGAAAGCTTACAGCCAATTGAGAAATTCAAGCAGAGACACAGAGAGAAGAAGGGTAGAGTCAAGAGAGACAGAGATGCCAGCCCGATGCCGAAGGAGCAACAAGATCCTAGCAGACCAGTAATGCCATGGCCACGTGGCAACATATAGATTAATAGGAATGGGTTAATTTAAAATGAAAGAACTAGCTAGCAAGAAGCTGAAGCCACAGGCCATACAGTTTGTAATTAATATAAGACTCTGTGTAATTATTTTATAAATGACTATGAGACCAAGTGGTGGAGAGATTTGTCCGGACTGCTGGGCACGGCAGGACCAGAAAAATTTCCATCTACAGTCCACCTCTCTGTAGACACAAACTTTAAAGTACAACCGGGTTGAGTAAAATCAGCCATTCACTGGACAGATACTGCAGAATTCCATCCAGATGAGGTACCTAAAATAGACTCATAGAAACAGAGCAAGATGATGGTTGTCAGGGCTCTGGGAAGGAGTACACAGAGAGATGCTTTTCAGCCACATAAATGCTCCATAATTGAGCCAGATGTAGTGATACTTGCTTGTAGCCCTAACTACTTTGGATACTGAAACGGGGCAATCACTTGAGTTAATGAGTTCAAGACCAGCCTGAGCAATACTTTAAGTCCCAGTGTCACTAACTAATTTTCAGTAATAGAAGATAACTAAATTCTGAAAAATCTTGTGAACAGTATTATGCCTATAGTTAACCATATATGGGGCATTTTGTTACAGAGGTCACTTTTATTTTATATGTTTTTATTGCAATAAGTAAAAAGGATCGTGTTAAGGAAAAAATGAAAAATAAGTAAATTATGGCCCCATAGAGAAGATCTGGCCCACAACACACATTTCACATGCTTTTAATGGTAGTATCTTAGCTACTTTTCTGTCACTATGAAGAGACACCATGACCAGGGCAACTTATAGAAGAAAGTATTTAATTGGGGCTCAAGGTTCCATGGGGTAGAGTTCATAATCATGACAGGGACCATGGTAGCAGGTAGGCAGACATGGTGCTGGTACAGAAGCTGAGAGCTCACATCTGATCCACAGGATTGAGGCAGAGAAAGAGAGCTAACTAGAATCAGCATGGGCTTTGGAAACCTCAAAGCCTACCCCCAGTAACACACCTTCTCAAGGCGGGGCCTCCTTGTCCTTCCCAAACAGTTCTACCAACCAGAGGCCAAATATTCAGACATGTGAGACTATGGGGTCATTCTTATTCAACCACCAAAGAGAGAAAAGAATAAACGTTCTATGGCATATGAGAATTATAGAAAATCCAATTTTCAATGAGGTGTGTAAAGTTTTATTGAGAACAGAGTGAGGCACTCACAAGAGATTGTATAGCCCATGGAGCCTAAAAGTTTTCCAATCCACAGTTTGCTGACCCTGCTTGTTGAGAAGCAAGTAGCAGCTACCAGGAATAGTGACTGCTTTGAACCCAGAGGTAGATGGTCAGAGTATATGCAGCTTCAATTGTGAAAAGGAAATAACCAAGCTTTATTTTGTGGATATTGTCCTGAAATTAAGTGGGATACAATGGGGGAAAAGCAACTTGGCACAATGCTTAGACTGCCATAGCTGATCAATAAATAAAGGAGAAGAAAGCAGAGAATAAATTGACAGGCAGCCTTAATCAAAAGTCAGTGTTGATTCCCTCTGCTCAAGATGGTTCCATGCCTTCCCAGCCAATCTTGTCCAGACCACTCTCCCCTCTTCTGAATGCCTTCCATGTTTTCCGGACTACATGGTGAGATTTTCTACAGGTTCTGGTTCATCTCCCTTCCAGCACATCAGGTCACATTGTCCTCCCTCTGTTGTTCAGTCTAGTTGATAAGATGCATGTCTGCCAGCCATGGATGAGGGGCACCGCTGCAGGTGCTCAGACCATATGCTACTGACCTTGGCTAAACCTCCAGAAAAGAGATGCTCCTGGAATTAAGATTGAACTTTCATAGCTTTGTTCACAGAGTAGAGCGGCAAAAAGCCTCCTAAGCTGTGAGGGTTATGCATGAGGCAAGGTAGGAAGACAGGTTTTGGGAATGGAGACATTAACCAGGGCTGAAGGATAGGAATTGGTGGCCAGTGAGTTAAGACACGGGGGTGCTGCACATAACAGAAAAGCAAGCTCAAATTAGATAAAAACAAAACAAACCTAAGAAAATAGACTACATTTCCTAGCTAACAAAAGCACTGAAATTGGGCTCCAGGCACACTAGGATGCAGATCTCATTTCTCTGAAAGTCTCTTTACCTCTCCCAATCTCTGAGTAAAGAGATTGGTTTTTGATAGGGTTTTCTCAAATCAAGATGGCTTCCTGCATTCCTCTGAACAGGAAGTTTCCTGTGTTCCCAGCCTGGTGAATAGGAGGTGAAATGAGACCTCCCTACTGTCATGGAACCATGGAATGAAAGCTGTTTCCTTCACTGTGATTAGAGCCACAAAGATCACATGATCACCTATACCCTGCCATCTTGAGCTCGTCTCTCCAAGAACTGACAACGAAATTGCAATGGCCGGTTTGGCTACAAAGATCCTCTGTAAAGTCTAGCTTCCTCCAATCTCACAGACTATGTAAAGAGGCAGATTTGATAATAAAATTGGGGTGTGGATAACTGTGGAGGCCCACAGAGGCTCCCTAGTAAGGTCTTACTCAAGATCAGCTCAGCAGGGCTCCATAATGGGATGACTTGGCCAAAGGTATGGTTACCAGGTGTTTTAAAGGATCTACACTTCTTGGTACTTTATAACTTGACCTTGAAAGGAGGAGATCTTTTGCCCCTCCCCTTGCTGATGTATAAAAATCCCATCTTGAATAAACTCGGGGTGACTGGGTATTGACCCAGAGCCCTCCCAAAGCTATCCTTTGTCTCTGTCTTTTTCTTCGTCTACGTTTATATTTCTTCCTATTATTTCTCAATTCCTCACTCTTCCATTCAAGAACCCTTCAAAGAAGTTGGGGCTGGTCCCCAACAGATGACAATTTATACCAAGGTTCAAACTTCAGATGATACCTTGAGAGGGGAAAGTGGATTCCTGAGGTTGTTCCCTGCTATAGCCTGCCTGTTTGTGAAGTCATAATATGCTCAGGAAAGGCTGAGCCAAAATGTTTAGGAGGAGACAGAAATAAGTTGCTGTAACCCAGATTTAACTTTGACTGTGCATCATAGACAAAAGTTAAATAAATAAATCTAAAGGGCCTCACTCAGCAACCTTGTTGGCCCAAAAGGTAGCTTCATTCTCTTAATTACTTCTGCCCCAGGAAATTGCTCCCTTCCTTCTCTCTTCCTTTCTATTGGGGCTTACTGAGAATAGTGCATTGTCTATATTTTTGTAGAAATGACAGAAATATTCCCTGTGCTTGGGTTAAGTAATTAAGATCTGCTGTGGGAGCACCAAGGAACCCCATAAAATGACTGTGTTCCTTGGTAAATGAATTACTTGGTGTTTAATTACTAAAAATTACTATCAATTACTAAATGTTACTGCAAATTACTTGCAGAATAGACACATTTGTTTGTGGCTATTAATGATTCCAATTACTCCTCATAGGTAATTGGTTTCTGCACGCAGACGGGCACCAACTGTCGAATAAGAGCTCAGAGAGAGAGATGCTACTCATCATTCCGTTTTGTTTTGTTTTTACCTCAAAGCTGAAGTTTTCAAATAAATACTGGAACCCCCTTTCCCCTAGGACTCTCTGATATTGATGTCACATATTGGACCCCAAAGGCTAAGAAGCCTTGGAAGGCTCTTCTAGCATTTGGTGGAGAAAGCTAGGCCCCAGAAGTTGATGGTTATAAAATCAAACAAGTAAATACTCCAGAGGCTGGGGGATGGCTCAATGGTTAAGAGCACTTTTTGCTCTTGCAGAGGATCCTAGTTAAGTTCCCAGCATCCACACGGTGTTCACAACCATCTATAAAATTCCAGTTCCAAGGGATCCTATGTCTCTTCCAGCCTCACAGGCACATGTACATATATGCAGGCAAAACACATGCACATAACATAAAACTAAATAAAGCTTAATTTAAGACACTAATACTCCAGTATAGATGAGTATCCTAAGCATACTGTTAAACCAAAGAGGATCGTCATAAAACACACACACACACACACACACACACACACACACACACAGAGACGGTGTGATCTTATTCCTAGGAAATGTCTCGAATTGAAAATTCCATAAGAATAGATCGTAATTAGTAATTGTCAAGGCTGAGGAATTGGGGGAACATTGGGACTGGGAGGAATGATTAGGGAGTATGTAATGACTGCTGGATTTATTTTGCTCTAAAACTAGATTACAGTGTACAACTTCAGATATATATTTTAAGTCCACTGAATTTTACAGTTTAATTTGGTAAGCTTTACAGCCTCTAAGTTATAACTCAATAAAGCTGTTAAACAAGTATTTTTAATCATGTGATTAGATGGCAGAAGAGTTGGATCAAGGAGTCCATGCTCCTTCGTCCCACTTTATTGCTCTTTCCACTGAACCATCCTCCTCCAGCATATGCCAGCCTTGTTGGGATGCACAACTCACGGGAGAAAACACTGGTCTTATTTATGAAGGGCTCATTTCAAGCTATTTGTGTATTATTAAGAGGGCATAAACTATATTCATTAAAGTAACATAAAAAGCAACAGTAAAATTCACCAAACAAAATGATGGCTTCACTGGGGTTCCCTTGGCAACACAAAACTTGTGGCAAGGATTTTCCAGTAGATGATTTATTTTTATTTTTTCCGTGTATACACTCATGGGGGGTTGCACCTGTGAGTGCAGGTGCATACGTGCATAGCGCATGTGGATGAAGGTCAGAGGTATCCATCTTAGACATCCATCTTAAGTACCTTCCACTTTTTCGTTTGAGACAGAGCCTCTTATTGGCCTGAAAGCATGCCATGTAGGCCAGGCCAACTGGGAACCTGCCTCTGTCCATCTCACCATCACTGAGATTACAGGCACCCACAACTGCACCCAGCTTTCTACTTTATATTTTATTTTGTTTTTGTTTTTTTTAGACAGGGTCTCACTAAACAGCCCTGGCTGGCTTAGAACTTGCTATGTAAACCAGTCTGTCCATGAACTCAGAGATCTGCCTGCCTCTGCCTCTGATTGAAGGTATGTACCACCGTGCTGGGCTTGCACCCAGGTTTACACATGGGTTCTGAGGCTCTAAACTCAGGTACCCAATGCCTGCAAGGCAAGTACTTTACTGAGTCATCTCCCCAACCTGGTAGTTGACCTTAAGTAGTGAATCCTCAGGCAGAAGGAATGGGAAGAGAAAAGAGGGACAAGAGAGGAAAAATGTCTGTCCCAGTGGCTGCTGTGGAGTTGACTCAGTGATTGCTAATGTAGCTGGAATGGAATTCCTGGAGGACTCTTGGAAGAGAATATTCTGCTTCAATGTTTTGCAAGATATAGAAATGAAAATATGGGTGCCCTGGTTCTCACTCGGGTAAAGGACTCCCCTGAGAATTGGCAGCTCCTGTTGTTCTCCCTAATGAGTGTTGGGGGCAGTGCAGCTAAGCAGGTTCCCATAGCACCTTTCAAGATGTAGATAGAGAAGTCCAAGTGTGGACAGCAGGAAGTAAGGCGGAAGCTAGGGACAGTCGTGATCCAGTCTCATGTCTGCACAATTGCCCGAACAAGGAGCTAAGTCAAGAGTAATAAGAGGGTGTATCAAAGTTGTCCTCTAAGATCTTTTCCTAGAAACAAATGCTCCATCCACAGTTTCAACTGATATCAAATTCAAGAAAAGCTGAATTGGAACTAGAGAGAAAACCTTCAGATTATAATGGAACTCACAAATGTCTCCAAGATTCCAGACTTCTACAGAATTCCAGCCTTGAACACTCTTGGCAAATATCATATTGGACAAAGGCTCTGCCTCTGCTTCTTTAGACATAAGCATTTCTGTATTTTTCTCATTCTCCAGCTTCCCTTAATAGCTTTAACTATTGACTAGCCAATCATTTTGTTTTTACATCTTTATTAGTATGTGTTTATTAGACAAAGCAATAGGTTTTATAATATGCAACCCTCCCCGTGTGTGTGTGTGTGTGTGTGTGTGTGTGTGTGTGTGTGTGTATGCACAAGCGTGCACAAACACTCATGCTTATACACCATAGCAGTCCTGTGGGAGTCAAAGGCCTCCGCTGTCAGTTTTCATCTTCTACCTTGTTGAAGTTTGCCTGCTGTACACCAGGCTAGCTGGTCTGCAAGCTTCCAAGGATCGTCCTGCCTCCACCTCCTATTATTTTAGGAGAGCTGGGAGTACAAACTCAAGCTTGACAGGTGTTCTGAGGAGCCAAAGACAGAGCCTCATATTTCTCCAGTAAACGAGTTACACAGAGTCATCTTCTAACTCCTTAGTAACATTTTTAATTTTTGTCCATGTGCCTTGACCATACTCAACTCCTTGTCACTCTTTCCTGGACACCTCTCTCTCACTACTCCTCTTCCTTTTCCCAAATAGTCTCCTTCACTGCCATGTCATACATGTGGTCTGTGTATATAGGACTCAAATGTGTATATATGTGTGTGTGTATATATATTCACATTTTTTAAACAGTAACGTTGATTTGTTTTGGTAGTTTGGGAGAGTGCATACTTTTTTGTTTTTGTTTTGTTTTGTTTTTGTTTGTTTGTTTATTTGTTTGAGACAGGGTTTCTCTTATGTAGCTTTGGAGCCTTTCCTGGAACTTACCCTGTAGCCCAGGCTGGCCTTGAACTCACAGAGATCTGCCTACCTCTGCCTCCCAAGTGCTGGGATTAAAGGTGTGCACCACCACTGTGCGGCCCAAGGGCATACATTTAACAATTCTTCTGTGTAGATAATGCTAATTTGAATTGGACTTACTCTTATATGTTACTGTTAGGATTCTTTTTCATAGCTTCAATGCTTGCCATAGTCTTTTGCTTTATGGTCTGGGCATAAGTTACAAAATGGCACTTTTATCCTTCTTTGTGCTATATTGTTGAATACCAGGAGTTAGTTGATTATATGTAATAATGTACTCTTTTCTTCAATTAATATTTTAATTAAAATATAATTATATTAGTTTCCTCTTTCTTTTCCTTCCTCCAATCCCTCCCATGTATACCCCCTTATTCTCAAATTCATGCCCTCTTTTTTCTTTGCATATATATAATATATAATATATATATGTATCATAGGCACATAAATACAAGTTGCTCAGTCTGTATAATACTACTTGCTTGTTTATGATTCAGGGTTGACCTTTGTTATTGGATAACCAGTTGTGGGGGAGCCTCTTCCCTCGAGAAGACTGTTTCTCTTGCTCTCAGCTTTCCTTGGTTGCCTGTGTTTCTTTGTCTAGCGTTGGGCTTCTCTGAGATCTCCCCTTTCATGTTGGCATGTTTATTGGTGTCGTCCTTGTTCAGGTCGTGTTTCGGGAATCACCTTGGTGAGACTTCCTGGGTGTGGTGTCCCTGACATTTCTAGCAGATACAATCTCACAGTAAACTTCCTATTCCTCCCTCTTAGAGGCTTTCTGCCCTCTCTTCAGCAATGTTCCCTGGACCTTAGGCACGGGAGTTGTGTTGTAGATGAATCGTTCGAGGAGGGGCACCACGTGATAAAGTTGTTCTCTGACCATATTTTACCCATTCACCTGTTGGTCATCTAGCCCAGTTCATGATTCAGCTACTGTGTGCCATGGAATGTCATTCTGTATGCTGTGAATGTGTGTTGCTCTGATTGGTTGATAAATAAAACACTGATTGACCAGTAGCCAGGCAGGAAGTATAGGCAGGGCAAGCAGAGAAGAGAATTCTGGGGAGAGGAGGGCTGAGTCAGGAGTCACCAGCCAGACACAGAGGAAGCAAGATGACAAGGCAGAACTGAGAAAAGGTACCAAGTCACGAGGCTAAACATAGATAAGAATTATGGGTTAATTTAAGTGTAAGAACTAGTCAGTAAGGCTGAGCTAATGGCTGAGCAGTTATAATTAATATAAGCTTCTGAGTAATTATTTTATAAGCAGGCCACGGGACTGTGGGGGCTTGGCAGGACCCAAGAAACTTCATCCTACAACTGTGAAAAAACACTAACCAATCTTATTTCCTTGAAATTTCTCTTTGGTTGAATAAACCATATACCAGATCAAGTTTTAATTTGCCTCTGACCCTCCTGCAGTCTGACATGTGACTGCATTTATACTAGTGTTTTTCCCGGACTGCCTCCTTCTGCTTCTCCATCTGTCTCCCTTGACGGAGCTGAGCAATTGGAGATCACACCACCAGAGACATGCTCAGTTTCCTGCCCTGTTGTAAGGCCTTGGCATGCCAGTCAGGAAGACACGCTCATTCATATTACAAGACCCTGGAGTATCTAGAGCTGGGATGTTCTTTCCAAGGTCAATCCCAAACCCCAAGTAACCATCATATTCTACTAACTAATGGGTACTGGGAAGGAACATGTAAATGCTGGAGCAAAGATAAATATGAGATCTAGTTTACAAAGTTGTAACATGGCTACTTGAATTGAACAAGGGAATATAATATATACTGGTGCAACAACCTTGGTTTCCCTGCCTTGACCCTTAGGGCAGAGGAGGGACAGGTCAATGGAAAAAGCAGTAGGATCAGGCAGTCCTTGGGGAAGAGTGGTCTTGCATGGGATATACCTTTCTCATCTATAAGCCAGAAAGAGACAGCCCAAGAGAATAAATATTCTGACCTCACTCCCTATTGTCCCATTGATGTCTCTTGTTGGCTAAACCCAGATGGGGCCCAAGGGTCAGCAGGCTTTTATTCAGTCTCTTGTGGTTAGTGTCTGTCCACAGACCAACCATAAGTGGTAGTTGGGAAAGGCGCTGGAGAGCAAATGAAGCAGCTGGAGTGTGAGCTGAGATTCAAACACAGCTCAGATTTCTAGCTCTCCAATGTGTTTTGTCCCTGAGGAGTACAAAGCTGCTTAAAGTGTGAGCAAATGGGACAGCTGCCCCGGCCCTGTATCCAACTAACAGCAACAAAACCTAAAACAGAAGCAGGAGTAGCATCTGTCAAAGCCAATGGATGCCATCCAATGTTCATCTCCATCAGGTCAGGCCAGCTTGATAACAATGTCCCCATTGCTAGTCCTAACAAAGACATGCATGCCTCTGGAGGGTTGGCTCATTGGAGAGATCAGTGCTAGGAAACAATTTCTTTGGAACCAATGATTGTATATTGAGTGAACATAACCATTCTCAAAATCTTCTCTAAAAAGCATAAAAGAAAATTTCTAAGTCTTCACTATACTGGACTAATTTGAATATGGTCCAGTCAAGAAAAAAAAAACGTTTGCGATAAATGCTTCTAAAATACATCTCAGATTTATGCTTTCATTATTCTAAAATAAATGAGACAGAACACAGAGATAAAAAACCAACCTGAGCAACCTGGGTTTTTCTGAGACCTAGAAACATTCAGCAGGTCAGATGCTGAAGAGGATGGCTCCTGGTTTTCCATGCCACATGCCCCAGTCCATACCAGGTACCAGACACTGCTGAGCACTTAACTAGCAGTGCGGAGACAGCCTCAATCATCCCAGCAACCTTTGCAAGCTTTGCATACCACAGTGCTATTTGGACTTTTATTTTTAAAAATTTTTTAATCTTATTTATTATTTCTCTGCCTCTTAATATTTCTCTCTGTCTCTCTGTCTCTGTCTCCCTGTCTCTGTCTCTGTCTCCCTGTCTCTGTCTTTGTTTCTCTGTCTCTGTCTCTCTCTGTCTCTCTGTCTTTCTGTCTCTGTCTCTCTGTCTCTGTCTCTCTCTGTCTCTCTGTCTCTGTCTCTCTCTGTCTCTCTCTCTCTCTCTCTCGTGTGTGTGTGTGTGTGTGTGTGTGTGTGTGTGTGTAATATATGAGGATATGTAGACACATTTGGAGGTCAGAGGACAACTTTCAGAAATCAGTTTTCTCCTCTCACTGTGAGTCCCAGGGATGGAACTGCCAGGCTTGTGTGGCAGGTGACTTTACCCACTGAGCCAGCAATGGCCCTAGACTTCTGTTTTATGAGCAAGAAAACTGGGGCTAGTTTGATACATGTGCTGCTCTCTGGACCAAGATCAAAAACGCTGAGTTGCTGTCCCCAACAGAGCAATGGAAAGGGCACTGTGGGGGTGACAATGTGGGTATGGGGGCAGATGTGGAGGACGATCAACAGGAGCTAGGCATCTGAAGAAGGCAGCAGAGACAAGCACCCTGGCTGCCCCTTCTGTCATCTCCCAGTGGCCTGCAAGCCTATACGCCTGTTTCTGCCTTACCCAGCTCTAAACAGCTGGCTTTCCTGCTTCTCTGAGCTCCAACCAGCACACACTTTGCACTCCCAGCAGAGTCTCTGTCCCAAGTAAAGGGTCTGTTTGAAAAGTAATTGTGTTTGTGAGGCTGGGACTTGCCATTTGTAATTGTTCCTTGTTTCCCCAGCCATTTTCCTTCTTCCTGTTTCCTGGGTTTGTTTCCCAGGAAGTGAACCCAGGAGTCTTCAGGCAAGTGACTGGAGGAGATAATGAGGCCCACAGGGCCACACAATTCAGCCAGACTCGGCCACTGTGCACAGCTACTTGCCTTGAGCAGCAATGCAGAATTGAAAGAACTTACTCCTTCCTAGGAGACTCTGAGCACAGTGGACTGTCTAAAAGATACATGCTCAGGCCTATGACATGAGAATGCCCCTGTCTCAGAACTTGCGACAGCTGAAGCCTACTCCAGTGATATCTATCTGCTATTTCTCGCCCATCTCCAGCTCTGTGAGTTCTTCAGATGTTTAATAATCAGGACTTACTTGCTCACATACTATGTGCAGGTTTGCCCTGGGTGCTCATTTTGACATATTCCCCTCAAAGGTAGGCAGAGTCCAGAGGCCCACAGAGGCCCACAGCACTCCACATCACCTCTGTGGGCCTGGTCCTAGAGAGAGAGAGTTGAGCCGTAGCAAAGCTAGTCCTCTGGCAACCTTTCGTCAAACTCCAGCCCTTGGCAGCAGAGCCTCTGCCTGCTGGAGCTCACTCTAGCTGGAGGGATGAGAGAATTGCTGTGCCATTATTCAGACAGCCCTCCCACAGTGACAGGCAGCAGCTGGTGGGTAAATGTCCCTGCATCCTCACCTCTCGGGCAGGTTAGATCTGAGATGCTTCCTCTGCCCTGGCTTCTAGACTTCCAAGATACCGGTGCAGAAAACCCAGTCATTATGACATGTTGTCCTTTCTCCATCTGCTCCCGACTCCCCTCCCAGAGCTGCTGGCCTTTCCTTCAAATGAGATAGATAGTACACCTGTGTCCTGGCTTAAGGTCTACTTCTTTGGTGGTCCGCCTTAAGGAGGTGGGATTAAAACAGAGATCATCATAATGGGATTCTGAAATTGCATCGCCTCCTGGCCAGCTATCAGGGTTTCTGTGACTAGTAATAATGGAAGTAAGGGAGGATACAATCAGGGTTGTGTAAACACCCTATGAAGGTGTTTGCAGACAGCCTTGCTGTTGACAATTGTGTTTAGAAATATTAAAGATATGATGAGTTCACTGCTCTGTTCACATCCCTCAGCAGGAAGCAGAATGGGAGCACTTTCTGGCACCTGGAATCCGGATGTCTGCACTTGAGTATCATATGAATTCGGCCCGATGAGGGGAAAGTAGCAAGCACTATGAGTACATTTCAAGGACATGAATGTAGATGTGACCAACTGTCTTTTTAAATAAGAAACACAGAACCAGTGCAAAGAAGAAAGCCAAGAGGTCAGAGCTAAGAGCTAAAACCTTACCCTTCCTCCTGCGTTGGTCCTACCTTTCCGAACGAGAGCTACTTTCTGTGTTAAAGTCCTTATATAGAATTTCTGTTCTGCCTTCTCATTGGTCGTAAACCCAACCACATGACCGCCTCGTCATGGCCTGTCTGTATAGACCTCCAGGTTTTCCATGATTGATATTGAGATTAAATGCATGTGTATCCAACATTGGCTGTATCCCTGAACACACAGAGACTTACCTAGCTCTGCCTACCAAGTGCTGGGATTACAATTGTATGCCACCACTGCCCTGCTTTCCTATGGCTTGCTAATAGCTCTGACCCCCGGGCAACTTTATTTATTAACATACAAATAACATTTTAATACAAATAAAATATCACCATACATGAATACTGGTGACTTGGAGGAAAACCTGCAAAGATCAGAAACCTATTACATCCCTGAGGATTCTCATGTGCTGAAGGGGTAGGGATGGGGGTGAATTCAGCCAGACCCAGTGAGATAGCTTTAGTGGATAAGAGTGCTTGCTGCCAAGCATGATGACCTGAGTATGGTCTCATAAACCCATATGGTGGAAAGAGAGAACTGACTCCTACTGTCTTCTACATAAGCTGCAGCACATGCTCACACATATATACATACAAATATACATACATGTAATTTATTTATTTAAAAATGTTAAAGGCCAGCAGTAGACAGTCATCTTTGTATTTTTTGATGGAAGCTTATTACTCTTAGGCATGACTATACATATATATACACACACACATATATATGTATATGTATATGCCAATTGATGACTCATCATATGTGTGTGTTTATGTATGTGTGTGTATGCATATATACACATAATAAGCCATCAAGAGACTGAGGAGATAGTATCACTCATGACCAGAACAAGAAGGACATTGGATTAGGATATGGTACAAGTGGTCCTGGGTTTGACACATATGATCCATAAGATTTCATGGTTAGGGGAGATACCCATCACAGATAAGGGTTCTGTGACACTCCTAGGAAGCCTAAGTTGTATAAGTTGATTTCTATGGTTCTGGAGAAAGACCCCATTACCTACCCAGAAGCATCATTCACAATTTTAAAAGCACTGTCTCCTCGCTAGGTGGCCACCAGTTTGCCGAAATAGAATGAGTGCTCCATGGTGACCATGGAATACCAGTGGTGTGTTACTGTTGGTGCTGCAGATAAGCTGGGTATTTCAGAAGATCTCCAAAGTTACAACAGAGAATGGGCATCTCAGCCTTACAATGGAGGGTTCCTTGGGTGCCCAGACCAGCTAGCTCTATCTTGTGTCTCTCAGCAGCTACTACAGTCCTATTCAGCTAATTGAGAACTGTAACACCCAGGCTTGGTTCATGCTAATTGAGAACTGTAACACCCAGGCTTGGTTCACGGAAAGGTTAGCTTGCTATTTTTCTCTGGATGTAAGATGAATCACTGCCGTAATATGACCCCCTCAGGAATAGCTTTGTGGGATAACAGTGGAAGAAATCCCTCCAATGGTAGTAAGAATGATGGGTGGAGTGATCTGCATTAAGGGAGAGTCTGTATGTGTACAGCTCAACAGTGGTACAAGGAATCAGAATATTTACGGAAATTGGGGGAGCTCTTTTGAATGATGGGAGCTAAAAACATCTGGGGAAAAGGCAGGTGAACTCCTTTTCTCACAGGAGAAGGCAAGTGTGTGGAGAATCACTCAACAGGCAAATGGACAAGGGTCCTCCCATCCAGTGGAGGTACACTGGCTCTTTTCCTGAGCAATGGTGTTGCTTGCACAATAGAGCCGTGGAACACTCCTGGAGCAGAGAGTTGGGGATCTTGGGGCTGTAGGGGATCCTGGTCACTGCCCATGACATGCACTACCCTAGTGAATCTCTGACCTGTGATAACAGAGATTGGTGCTAAGTCCAAGATAATGGAATCTTCAATAATATCACATGATCACTGGGTAGTAGATGGGCCAGACTTGGGTGCTAAACTTTGTCACTATGAAAGAATGCCTGAGAAAACAGGTAGGGCTGATTTAGGCTCACCATTTCAGAGACTTCAGTCATTGTGGGCTTGTTCCGGGTCTCTGGGCATGTGGAAAGGTAGAATATGGTGGTGAAGAAGCATGGTGGAAGACAGCCCTTCACCTCACAGCCATCAGGAAGCAGAGTAGACTGTGCCTGCATGAGAAAACAAAGTATCCTTCTTCCTCACCCTTTATGACATTTGACTCCCAGCCCATAGGGACAATTCTGCCCACATTCAGGTTAAGTCTTCCCTCCTTGGATAATCCTTTCTGGAAATGTGTCCCTAAGCAATCTTCTAGATACATCAACTATCAAATTGACAATCAAGATTGCTTATCACAGCTGGAGTCTTTGTGTCCTAGAGGGGACAATGACTCCAGACAAGATACTTCATGTATTTGAGTATCACATTGCCTTCCTACCCACAGAGTGTTTGTCAATCTTACCATATGAGGCCTAGCTGGAAAGTCCTCTGGCATCTCCTCAGATGCAGGGATCCACTTTAGATAAACAGAATTTGACTGTGTATACAAGACCCTAGGGAAATGACATTTAGATTCCACCCAAGGGATGCTGCTACTCTTTAATCTGAGCCCCATATCCACTGACACTGCAAATAGTGGCCAGTGGTCACCACTGCGGCCACCACCCACCATACCCACATGCAGGAATTTGTCCACAACCACCAGAGAATGGTAATACCTACTGCTTTGCCTCATCAGCTCTTGAGTGAAATGTAGGTGAGGTGTGTTTGACCACACCTGACTAGACCGCCCTACCTGCAAAGGAGGCTGGTAACACATAACCCTGTCAGAGTTCATAGTAGAAAAGGAGCTCTGAGAGATAGAAGCCCCCAGATATATCAAGTGTTAGATGCTAGGTTAGTTGCTGGGCAGCCAAAATCAATGGCACATGTCTAGCACCAACCTTCCTCTATACTCAGAACTCGGTGTATTTGTCGATGTAAGTAACCCTTAGCTTCAGGTTCTTCTGTTATGAAACAGGAGTGTATGACTGGTACAAAGCCACACAGGAAAGCAGAGGACTTAATCTTTCACAAACTAAATTATGTTGTATATAGTTAAGGCATACACGCACATAGTATAATGTTATAAGATATGTATTTAGCAAAATAGCCACAGTGCATAAATAAATTACCATGCCCACCATCTCCCATACTCACCCCATTCTCTCCTCTGCCTGATAATCTATTCACTTAATAGAAGTCCTGAATACAATACACTGTTATTTTCCTATTGTTTTTAGATCTTTCAGCTTGCTCATTCTACTCATTTGCTATTTGTGTCCTCTGACCTGGATTCCCCCCTCATTCCCTTCCTGTCACCCAGGCCCTGGTAACCAGCAATTCACCCTCTATCTCTGTTTGCTGATGTGTACAACCCAGCTGTCACCTCTCCTCTTGGTAAACCTTTAAAATAGGAGAAGACTGATTAATCACTTGTCAGGGGACATGCCACATTATTGTTTCTGTACCTGTCTTCTTTTGCTTAGCATACTATCGGTGTCCATCAGTCATTCCGCTGCAAGTCCGGGTCTCTATCTGATGACTCCGGGCTACCTTTGCATTGCTACTGACTCCCCTTTTTCCTTGCAAACACTGTGCTTGGCCTTGAGGGTACACTCCAAGTTTATTCCTATCCTTGTTGTTCAGAATGAGGAGCACAGGAACTCCACAGGGAACCCTCATCTCCCCAAGGTCACAGGCTCAAAGGTACCGAGGCCATACACAGGTCCTTTAGACATCTTTATGGACTGCCCTGTTTCCTACGATGCTTTGGGGGCTGTTTCCTGACCGCTCATTATGTCCTCTGCTGTATGTAAGTTCTGTGGCTAAGGTTCATATAACTGGGAGTGTATTTATGGCAGCCTATATTCTTTCCTAGGAAAATATTGATTTTTTTAAACAACAGAGTGACTGTAGAACCATTAAATCAGTCTAGTCTATCATAAACTTCAGTATTAACCAAAGAATACTTTCACCTTTTCTTTTATTCTCTCATGAGCCGTGGGGAATTGAAGTGTCCACACAAGCAGGACAGGGTCAGAGCCTGTGCTACTGTGCTGGAACAAAGCCCTAAAATTCCCATCTATTACCAGAAAAGTAATTATTCAATCTGCTCTTATTTGAAGGGTTGGCCTAGAGGAGTGAGGAGAGCTGAGTTTTACAACAAAATGTAAAAGTTCATGGTGCAGAATGTGAGAGGAAAGGGGAGTGGATTACACCAACGTTGGGGACCTGCCCTCCAGTCCCTGCCCAACCACAGGATGTGTGAACTCATTATCCGCCCCTTAAAGTCTTAGTTAGGAAAGTAGTCTGAGAGGTGAGGATTTCTTTTTTTCCTGTTTTGGAAAGATCTCTATCTTTCTTCTTTATTGATTGCTTGCTTTTCATTTTATATCCTTTCTCCCTTGCTTGAAATGAGAAAAATGAGCCCTTGCCACGGGCTTTAAACTTTACACCCAGACAATATCGCCCCCTTATCTAAGGCCGGGCCAGAAGCTTCAGCCCAGAGGACCCTGGGTAATGCTACAACAGATTATGTCATAAAATGAAGAGATAAGCAAAGGAACCAATCTAAAAGACGCTGCAAAATTTACCTTTCCACCACCCTCCACTTGCCTTTAAAAGAAGGCTTTAAATCAATCTGTCCCTGCCATAAATTCTCTTTCTAAAATTTGATAACAAGTGCAATATTTTCCTTGGAGATTGGGTTCTAACGAGATGAACGGACATTGGAGGGTGGGGAGCAAGCAGGGTTTAGCAAAGCAATAAAATGCCCTGATTGATCCTCGTTGGTGGGGTTGCTTGGAATTACTGCTATTTTGGGCGGGTAAGCATAATCCAGCCAAATCATAAATTTTGTTTCTTCCAGTAGACAGTCGAGTCGGTATCGATCTCAATTTGTTGTTCTGTTCTCGTGTAATTGCTCCCTGTGATTAAGACTCCAGGTTAAGAAGGGATTCTGGCTGGGCCAGGAGTATAAAGGGAATAACCGCAGAGCCAGAATTGACTCCAGGGCTCCACAGTGCATCCTGGGCTGGGGGAAGGGAGTTGGAAGCTCTCCGGATCCAGAGTTCCTGAGGCCAGGCTGACTACACACTCAGCTGTGACCTTAAGGTATCTGGCTCTTTCAGTCAATCCCCCTTCCATGGGTGCTGTGGTCCCTCTCTTGCTGCCCCTGTAACATTGTGCACTGGGAGTGAGATCCCTTAAACATACTCATGCTATGGGCCTCTTCAAGCTTTCCCAGTCTGAGAAGGGGCATGGCTCTGACTAAGCACTAAGTAGAGATATCTCTACCTCTGTCACCCAGACACCGAGCCTTCTAGCCCATGCTGGAGCCTGACAACTAACCCTTGATCAGAATTAGGCTCTGCATCCTAGAATTTGAGCAGCCAACATTATCTGACTTTGAGAGATAGATATTTACAGTCACATGGTTTGCCAAAACGCAAGCATAACCGCCCATTTCCACTCCCCAGCTAAGTGACTTTGAACGAGTGATCTAACCTTTCTTAGCCTCTATCTTTTCTTTGCAAACTGGAGACAATAACATTACTGCCTCCCCAACACGTTTCTGTGAGAATTTCAATGACATAACACAGGAAAGTATTTAGCATAAAAATATTAATTATTGAGCTGGGCATGTCAGCATACACCACAGTCTCAGCAGTTGGGAGGCAGAGGGAGGAGAGTCTGGAGTTTAAGGCTAACTTCAGTTTTGTAGCAAGTTCAAAGTCATCCTGCTCTACAGGAGACCCTGTCTCCAAGAAACAACAAAAAGAATATTATTATTATTATTATTATTATTATTATTATTATTATTTACCCTTGCAGTTCTAAATAGATACAGAAGCCTGTGGCATAGAAACATTCTAATAAAATGGTTTCATGATGTGAGAAAAATGAATATTTTGTAGCCTGGAATATCTTACTCAAACCATGGGAAATTTACTCGAAATAAGGTTATATGCCTTTAAATAGGAACTCCAATGACTCCTTGGCACTGCACTGCCAAACATCAGCTTGGCTTTATTCAGTTCCCAGCTTCTCAGAGCCGGGAATGGGAACTCCTCACTCCATGAACTCGGCGCTATCGCAGCTAAATCATTTAGATGTGCTCTGTCTGACTGCTGGCGGGGCTATTCGACTACATGCTTTAAAGGAAGCATTTCTCAAACCCAGACTGATTTTGTTTTTTCCCTTCCCTTTCTAGAACTTGGAGCTATGACTAGGGTGACGGTGAGGAAGGCAGCGGTCGAGCTAGCCTGGGCAAGCCAGAACAACCTCCTTGCTTGCATCTCTCTTCTCACTTCCTTCCCTCTCAGCCTAAAGTAAGGTTTCTGGGCTTGGGTTGGAGGACCACGCAGCTCTAACCTCAGGAGGAGGCCAGTGACTCTGCATCTAGCCCCCCTTAAACTGCGCTCCCTGACCCACTGCCCCAGATTCCTGAAATGGGTCCCTGCTCAGGACAGGACTTACCTCTAGCTCCACATTGAAGTAGGGTGAATTAATGAATTCGTGGTTTTTCTCATTGATAGGACAAAATTCTTACAAATACAATGTAAAGAAAATGGATTTATATGGGCTCACAGTTAAGGGGTATCAGGGAAGAGGTAGCCCACAGTGCAAGGCAGCTGGTGGCGTTGCATCTGTAGTCAGGACATTAAGGGGGTAACTAACTACTTTCTGATTGGATTTAAGGCCCACTCCACAGGAGGGAACTCATCCCTGGTGCTGTAAACTTGACCCAGACCTATGACTGGAAAGACTTTAGGAGAAAGCCTACTTTATTTTGCAAAGTGGACACAATCACAAACTGCCTTCTAAATCCTTACTTTTACACCCAGAGATTAGCACAGCTCTCCGTTCTCATGAGAGAAGCTTCTTTCTGCAGGGACTCTCACCTGGTCAAAGTGCAGAGAATAAGTGTTTGTGGAGTCCTGGGCCACAAATAGGACACCTGTATATTACATTCTTTCCCTCCAAGACTCAGGGACATCACAGAAGTAGGCATGGAAAGGGTTAGGGAACAGGTCGAGAGGACTTCTGTGCAACAGTGTCTTCTAGACAGGACAGGACTGATGCACTAAGAACATAAGGCTATGATTGCCTACACAAAACACACACAGGATCAAACCAGTCAGCGCCCCAGTATGACTGAGGGAGGGCACACTGACTCCTTAGAGGCTATTGCAGTTGATGGCTGCTGGAGGATGGAGAGCCAGTTTTATTCAGGGATAGGTCCAGTGGATGGTTCTACATGCATGTACATATGGGATGTTATAGCCAAGCACAGTGGATTAGGTTTTTTGTCTGTTTTAAGTAGACATGAAGTTAGGAGAGGATAAGGTGGGGCATCTAGGGGATATTAGTGAGGAATCTAAGAGGTTGGATATGATGAAAATACAATCTATAACTCCAGCTGCAAGGAATTCAATGACATCTTCTAAACATACCCACACACAGGCACTCATATACACTTCCTTTTGAGTTATTAGTCAAAGAAGTCAACTAGCTACTAGTTGTGCTACTAGTAGCAACTAGCTACTAGTACTACAAGTGACTGCTAGAGTAGTCACTTGCTCCCAGTAGAAGGTAAGTCCCTATTGCTGAAGAAATCATGCACTTCAGACACAGGAGTTGGAGGATTCAAACTGAGCCTGACCTGAAAATCCGCCCCCCCCCCCCGCTCCTCCTAGGACTAGCTTTCATAGTACCAGAAGGTGCTATGCAAGCTGCCAAAGGAGGAAAAATTCTTCCCAGTTGTGAAACCTACCTACCACAACAAAGACTGGCATGGCAAGATGTTTCTAATGGTGAGATAGTGGTACTCATATCTTGGTGGTAACCAACCGCTCCACAGCTGTCTAATTGTACTTAAGACCCACTCAATGTAAAGGAACTAATACCTAGTACTGGAAGCCTAGCAGCTACCTGTGCTAGGAACGTCACAGAAGAGAACCTACTACTGTCACTTCGCTAAACCACTATAATTCCTAGCTGTATTCTAAATACTCGTTCTTTACACCTAGAGATATGTGCAGCTCTCACACCTTATCAAAGAAGCTTTTCTTTGCAACAGATGGAGACCATTACAGAAAACCATATGTGGTCAAAAGGAAGGGAACAAATGATTGTGAGGTGCTCAGCCTCACCTGATACAGCTACAAATTTCCTGCTATCTTTGTTGCCCGGTCCAGGTTGCCTCAAGGATTGGGCAACATAGTCATCACCATCTTTGCTTCTACATGTCCTTAGCACTGTCTCACTTGTTGGCCAGCATCCTCACTGAAGGGCAGCAAAGACACAAATATAAGCCCAAGGTCAGACTGGGCATTGAGACAAAAGTATAAAAAAGTATAAAAAAGTATAAAAGACATGCTCTAGACTCTGTCCATAATCAACCTTGCCATAGGCACTTATCCCAGAAAAATAAAAACTCGGTTCACATAAATATTGGTACATGAGTGTTTGTAGTGATTGTATTTGCAATAGTCAAAACCTGGAAACAATCCAAATGTCTTTCGGTGGGTAAGTGGTTAAAGAAACTGTGAGACATCCAAACCAGGGACTGGAACTCAGTGACTAACAAGACTAAAGTGTTGATGTAGGCAACAATCAGCACTTTGGATGGATGTTGAGAAAATTACAACGAGAAAAAAGAAAGCCAGTTCCTGGAGTCACAAACTGTATGATTTCACTTATACAGCATTCCTGACATAGTAACATTATAGAGCTGGAAAAAAGAACAGTGATGGCTAGGCATTGGGTCACCAACAGAGGGAAAGTGCTGTGACTATAAAAAGGCAATTGTTCTGGGTCAGACTGGGGTGCCAATCACATACACCTTCCATGAGATTAAGCCACAGATCCCTAGACATACATAGGCATGGGAAATGGTGACATTTGAACATGATTGACAGGCTGAATCCTTGTCAATATTCTGGCTGTGAAATTGCACTGTAATGATGCAAGCTGTCCATATTGGGAGGAAGAGAGTAAAAGAAAGTCTAGCTGTTTCATCAGCTAGTAGTAGTGCTGAGTTGAGTTCCTATCTTCTGAGGACAGGTTTGACTTGTTCATCTTCTGGTCTCTATCTTCATATTTTAATGCAGTCTTTATTGGCATATACCACTTCTTTAGCTAGACAATAGGGCACTCACCCTGGTTTCTCTCTTAATCTTTTATCATTCTTCATATCTAGCTCACACAGGCCTCAGCATATTCAGGCTAAATTGAATTAAGTGATGCTCTCCTCTCAGGCCCATGGCAATACCTTGGATGTGCTCCTAACTGTTTGCTGAGTATATTGATGGTGTCTTTAATGTATTCTGACCTTGGAGCCAGTCAGGGCAGTGAGGCCACAAGGTGGTTATTACTTAAAAAGCAGAGAACCTTACTGAATCTTTTTCTCCTCCTTTTAAGACAGCAGCATGGCTAATTAGTCTGCATCTTTCATTAATTGTCCAGAGCTGTATTGGACAGAGGAGGGTCTACAATGGCAGAAAGGTGGAGCAGGCATTAGGGAGGTCACCTCAGTTCACACTGATAGCACCTCTGAGAATCTTCAGCACAGTCTCAAGGATGGGCCAGCAGCCCCTTCCTTCCCAGGAAAAACCAGTTCCAGGCAGTCAGAAAAGCCTGGCTTCAAAAACAAATAACATAGGTAAAAATCCAGACCGCACCACTGACCAGCCATGTGCTCCCCATGTTTACATGCAATCTCTCAGGATCTCAAAATTCTCTATAACATAGACAAGCCATTTAACACTTGGCATGCAACCACTGCTCTGAAACTGCCGACCCTTGCTAAGATTGGATGGTCTCAATCTCTGTAATGAACAACTATCCCCTCATTATATGTTTTGGATAAGTCCAGCTGTCCATTTTCTATATCTAGCATTCCTTGAGTAAAGTCAGTCACTATACCTTTCTGCTCTTATTTCCTGAATTGAAGGTTGCATTATTGAGGAGCACACAGAAGATGGACATTAGTTCACTTGCTGAAAGCCAGTACTCCTGGCTCTTTGTCCCAACCCCGGGAGGAACTGCTGATGAGAACCAGAAAATCTCACATGGTATTCTCAGGGGTCAAACTTGTCCACCCATAAAATAAGGTTTAAGAGGGCCAAAGGACCTCCTGTCACTGATTGAAATCCCACTATCACAGAAGATATTCTTTTAGATCTCAAAACTAGGTTACCCTTCAGGGCCTCAGTGCAAGTCACAGATTCCTGGAGATGCTCCTCTTGTAGGAGCTGTGATGTAGAGTGGTGGAAGGAGTGATGATGCTGAGCTTCATTGGTTTGAGTGAGGATGCTGCTGTGTGAGTTAGAAAAGAAGAAGGGGTATCTTCTATGTAGAAGAGGCATTATGGCCACTTACATAATTTGTAGTTTTCCCAGGAAGCCTAGAATATAGCGTGGGCCCGCCTGAGACTACAAGTAACATAGACCAGACCGCAATGGCTTTGCATGCAAAGCGAAGTTGAGAAAAATAGAACTTTCCAAACCAATGATGGCTCAATGTCCTTATCGAGTTAGGAATTGTGATGGTTAGTTTTAATGATCAACTCAACACAATCTAGAATCATCTGGAAATAGAGTCTCAATAAGGGAGTGTCTAGATCAGGGTAGCCTGAGGACATGTCTATTTTCATTATGTTAACTGAGGTGTGAAAGTGACACCACTCTCTGGGAAGGGATCCTGAACTTTTTAATAGTAAAATAAGAGAGCTAAAAAGTACAAAGCACAACGCAGTCTCTCTCTCTCACAATGCACTCTCTCTCTCTCTCTCTCTCTCTCTCTCTCTCTCTCTCTCTCTCTCTCTCATGTGTATGTGTGTGTGTGTGTATACGTACGTGTGTGGTGTTGTAGGGCTTGCACATGTATGTCAATATGTGTGTATGTGTGTGCACACCAGAGGTCAACCTCAGATGTCATTCCTGAAGTGTTGTTCACCTTCATTTTTGAGACAAGATCTCTCACCGGCCTGGAACTTGCCCAGTAAAATAGGCTAGTTGACCAGCTAGCCCCAGCAATCTCCCTTTCTATGCTTTCCTGGCAGTGAGATTACAACCCTGGCTCTCTGACTGTTGTTACGTGGGTTCTGGGGATTGAACTCAAGTGCTCACATTTGCACAGCAAGCATTTCACTGATTAGGTAATCTTCTAAGCCCCCAATATTTTTCTAAATAGTTTTTATTTGATATTTTCTTTTAGGCAGATGCCTTTGCTTTGTTTAAAGAATATCAAGAGAGGGAAAGCTTAGAGTTTGGGACATCTCTGCCCATCTTGTTCATCTCCCTTCCCCTACACCAAATCCCATCTTCAGAAAGGGAGACAGCAATCAGCTATTGAACTAGAAGCTGAACTTTCGCAGGAGGAAAAAGAACAAAATCATCCGAGCTGCTAGAGATCTCCCTTAGGAACCATACCCTCTTTGCTCAGCTCTCTTCTATAAAATGTAAGCTACATCCCCAAGGGGCTTATGGGAAAGAAAGCCTTCAGGCCTTGGCCACAGATTAAGCACACATTTTCTTTGAGATCTATGACTCTGCTGCTCATCTCTACACTAGCTTGGCATCATGGGCTATGGCTGTTGGGTGAGAAGATGCCAGAACAACGTAGGGATGGCTGGATGGCAGCCTGGGGCTTCCTTCTAAATCATCTCAGCCAATCAAGCGCTTAATGTTCTCTGTTTTTCAAGAATGTTGCACCTCAGTGCTGCCCATGTATCTTTCAAGTTTTATCTTCAGCATCTTATAAATCATCCATTAAATACCTCCCAACTAATACACACAGCCGTTGTTCGCAGCCAGAGCTGAAAAGTGCACAAATCAGTTTTACTGCATATTAGTCTTGCCCAGTAGGCTCTAAAAAATAATAATAATAAGAGAGAAACAAGAGGAAGGAAGTCAGCTCTGAGCAGCCCACCACAGCACAGCTGTGGCCTGGAGATGCTCAACAAAGAGGGATCAACAGCTACCTGCACCAGCACCCACACTCCAGGATCTCTTTCTAGTGTAAATGTCAGGGATGATGACCTCCAAGTGCAGTGGTCCATGGACAACATGCAGCTACACATAAACCTCCTGAGTATTGTTTTTGCCAAGGCAAGGTAGAAGTGCTTGTGCTGGTTTTGGAGAAGGCTATTGGTTAGAACTTCCACTGCAGCTGCAGATACCTTCTCTGCATGCCTGCACCTCCAGTTACATCACTGATGTGGGAACCATCTAATACCACTGATAGTGTATTGCTTTAAATGGGGTGATACACAAGAAAATACAGTATCATAACAACGTAGGTACTCAATAAAGAAAATGAGAGAAACCCTAATCTTCTTTCACCATAAACAAGCTAGACCCATGGACCCATGAAAGCTTAAGGAGGCATCAGGCTTGAACCTTCTGCTGCACCAGGTTATGTAAGAGTCTCACTACCCTTGAAAGAATCATATTAGCTGATCTATGGATTGGCAACAATATTTCTTTTCTATTCGGGTTGGAACCAGATTATGCCGACTAACTGGTGTTGGATGTATCTATATTTTTAGATAAAAGAGGATGACCAGGTGAAATAGTGAACACATTGAAACTAAACCTAGGTTCTAGCCAGACCCCAGTGTGGACTGGCTGTGTGATCACCTACCTGAGCCTTCATTTAAACAGCTTTACAAGGGGCTGCGAAGATGGCTCCTTCAGGTAACATGCTTGCTCTGCAAGCATGGGGCCCTGAGTTTGGACCTGTAGCACCCACAAACAACAACAATAAACATAGCAGCATGCACTAGTAACTTCAGCAGTGGGAGGAAGGGTAGAGTCAAGTAGATCCTAAGGCCCACTGGCCTTCCTGTCTGGCCAAACTGGTGAGTTCTATGTTTGGTGAGAGACCTTGTCTCAATAAATAAACAAACAAGAAAACAAACAAATAAATAAGGTGGCGAAACAGATGATGTCATCCTCTGATCTTCACATACACCCACATAGGTGAGCACATGCATATGCACACACATACATAGACCACACAACACACACACACACACACACACACACACACACACACACACACACACACACCAGATCATGTGACATGATCAGCGATTTAAAGAAAGTGTTTACTTCTGGAACTCTTTCTACCAAGTGAGATTCTGTGCAGGCTCAGTACAGACAACAACCACGGTGATTGCTTTGGTTAATGCTGCTTGAGGGGTCAGAAGCTCTGCACTGTTTCTTTCCCTGTCTTCCTTCTAGTGATCCATTGAGGCTCCTCTGTTTGTTCCCTAAGACACCTCAGAGGACAATTTGTAAATCAATGGCTGGGAGAGAACCTAAATCCCCATCACCATGGCAATTGCTCAATGGCTGTCTGGGTACCACAAAAAGCTCCACAGACAGCAGTAACAAGACTGGATAAGATGCGCAGAAAGGGACATCCATAGGTGAGAGCAGAGGTGTACCCAGCACAGGATCCCACCAAGGACCTATGGAGAGGAGGGGGCGGGGGCAGAAGGAAGAGAGCACACATGTGACACAGCATCTATTCCAACATAATCTGAAGTACAAGATACAGTCTAACCATAGGTTAAATGCTACATACAGATCTCTAGAACATTTCCATCTTCTACTTCTGAGACTTTACATTGCCATGGACAGTAACAATGCCCCCTCTTCCTCCCTCCTGCCCTGGACACCACTATTCTACTCTCTGATTCTGAGACCATTTTAGAGACCTCCTATAAGTAGCATCATGTAGTATATGTCCTTTAAGTTCATCTACACTGCCACACATGGCAGGATTTCTTTCTTTTTTTTAAGGTTGAGTAATATTCTGCTGTGCATATGTGAATTTGTCTGTTCATGCGATGTTTTCCTTTTTTTATTAAATTTTTTCTTTTATTTTACATGCCAACCACAGTTTTTCTTCCCTCTGTTCTTCCCATTCCCTCCCCCAACCTCCCATCTATCCCTCCCATCCAATCCTCTTCCCTTTAGAAAGGGGCAGGCCTCCCATGGAAGTCAACAAAGCATGTCATATTACATTTAGGAAGGGCCAAGCTCCTCCCCCTGCATGGGGAATAGGTTCCAAAAAGCCAGCTCATGGGCCAGGGACAGGTCCTGATCCTACTGCCAGAGGCCCCACAAATAGACCAAACTACACATCTGTCACCCACATGCAGAGGGCCTAGGTCAGTCCCATGCAGGCTCCCTAGCTGTTGGTCTAGAATCTGTGAGCTCCCATTAGCTTAGGTCAGCTGTCTCTGTTTTTTCCATCATGATCTTGACCCCTCTTGGTAATACAACCCCTTCTTCCTCTCTTCAACTTCAGGATCTCAGCCCAGGGTTTAGCTGTGGGTCTCTTCATCTGCTTCCATCAGTTACTGGATGAAGGCTCTCTGTTGACAATTAGAGTGGTTACCAATCTGATTATAGGAGAAGGCCAATTCAGGTACCTTCTCTACTACTACAAACAAAATGTCTTCCTATGTTGTATAATTAAAAAGTAGAGAAGTGTTGAGCTTTCCTCATTTATAATTCCATCTGGACAGAATGAACTCTCAAGCTCATTCCATGTCAACATCATTGCAGAAATCAGATACTGCTGTAGAAAGCCAACATGAGCAGAGAAAGTTCTGACTTGTTGCTATTTGGAATTACAAGGGACCCTAGTTCAGCCATGAACGTTTCTCTCCCGGGCTCTGTGATTATGATGTGTCCAGTGGTCCTCAGACTGCAAACAGCTTCTCCAGCAACCTGACCCCTGTGACCAGAGTGCCCTCTGTTGAATTAAAGTATTATTTTCATTAAATTTCTGGGAAAATACACACAGTGCACAGGAGGCTAAGAAGAGGTAGGTTGTCATGAAACAGCTTAAATTATCACATCATTCTACAGCTGTCACCCCCACATACAGGCTACACTTCCCAGACCACCAGGGAACGCTTGAAGCTAGGAATAGTACAAAACATATTGTTTGCTCAAGACATATATTCCTATGATAAAGTTTAATTTATAAATTAAGCATGGAAAGCAATTAACCAATTAACCATAAAATAGAACAATGTTAAAAATACACTGTAATAAAAGTTATTTAAATTTATGAATTTTTATTTCCAGCATTTTCTACTTACAACCATTGGATCCTAGTTGACTATAGGTAACTGAAGCTTTGGGTAGCACAGTCATGGGTAAAGGAGACTGCAGCTCCGGAAAAGGAATCAGCAGAGTTTGGGGAGCAGCACCTAGCTATAAAATTACACGTGGCCCTAAAATCACGTTCAACCTGACAGAAGACAGAGCAATTACAGGAACTCAGGGAATGTTCAAGCTATTATTACATATGATCTGTTTGTATCAAGGAAATGGAGGAGCTATACACCTGGAAGGGCTTACCTAGGACTTTGGAAAACCACCCTCTGTGGGGTGTGTATGTGTGAGCGCGTGCGTGCATGTGCGTGCACGCACTATTGTCCCAGAGAGAAAGCTATAAAGATGAAACCATATAGAACATGGGACTTCCAAAGAAATTGATTTTTAATAATAATAATAATAATAATAAAAAGGATGTGCATTGACAGTGGGAAGCACTGAGATGTGTCTGCACACATCCATGACAGGTTGGACTTGGGAAGAATTCTTCAAAGAGACTTCTCAGCATTCACTCAGCAGCTATTTATGTGTCAAGCCCCAAGCTAATCATTGCCGTGTGTTTTGTGCGTAAGCATCCTCATCTCTAAAAACATGAAGAGCCTCTAAAAGCAGAAGAATTGCAGGCACCTGTGAGGCTCTGCGCCTATTGACCTAGGAAAACTATCAAGGATGTTCAACCTGGGATGAATTTTGAGCCCAAAAGGTGGAGGAAATGATCTATATATTTACACAAAACAGTGAAGGAGAGATTCAACAGTGGGAGCTCTGGAGAATGGTATGATAACAAGAATAGAAATTTGTCTTGCACCAGGAAAAGAGCTCCAGCAGCGTGGATTCATAAAGATACTGTGTGATCCTCAGGGACTGAGGCTGTTTGTGTTTTCTGCTCTCTATCTTTCCAGCTGGAGGGGCAGTGATGGCCTGAGCCACATGTCACAAGCATCACAATGGACAGACACAGCCTTCCAGAAGCCTCACTCTGCTCCTCTGTCTCCATCTGTATGGCCAGAATCTAGTCATGTGACCAAACCTAGCTTCCAGGAAAAGGGAAAACTGCGGTCTCTGGGTTTCCTGGCTATTCCTACTGAAAATGTATCTAGATGAAAGCTAGAATCCTGTTTTTGGACAGTGAAAGGGGAAATTAAATATTTGTTGCATAAACAGTAAAGTCTGCCACATCCAGGAGAGAAACAGCCTTGACATAGTACACAGGAGACACTCAAAAGCTGTTCCCTGGTGTGAACTGAAGTGAATTGTTAAGAGACATAGAGGGAGGGCTGGAGACACGGATCGGATCGGTGATTACAGTGTCTGTCATGTAAACATGGTGACCTGAGTTTGAATTCTCAGAACCCGTGTGTATTAGTTACTTTTCTATTACTGTGATAAAACACCATGACCAAGGAAACTTACAAAAGAGTTATTTTGGCCTTTGGTTCCCGAGAGGTAAGAAGAGTCCATAATGGGGAAATCTACAGAGACAGCTGAACCAAGCTTGCAGGAACTCATGAACTTTAGACCAACAGCTCTGGAATGGGCACAGGACCAAATTAGGCCCTCTGCATATGGGAGACAGTTGTGTAGCTTGGTCTGTTTGAGGGGCCCCAAGCAGTGGGATTTGGATCTATCCCTGGTGCATGAGCTGGCTTTCTGGAGCCCATTACCTATGGTGGAACGCCTTGCTCAACTTTGATGCAGTGGGGAGGGACTTAGTCCTGCCTCAAATAAATGTACCAGGCTTTGCTGACTCCTCATGGGAGCCCTTACCCTTTTGGATGAGGGGAAGGAGGATGGGTTGGGGTGGGGGAGGCTGGGGAGGAGCAGAAGGAGGGATGGGAAGGGAATCTGTGGTTGATATATAGAATGAGTGGAAATTTTTCTTAAATTAAAAAAAAAAAAAAAAGAGTCCACGTTGGTAGGGTAGAGGCATGCACCTGGAGCAGTAAGTTGAGAGTTTACATATTCAATCACAGTAGGAAGCTTAGAGCAACCTGGGACATGGTTTGGAAACCTCAAAGCGAGCTCCCAGCAATACACTTTCTCCAGCAAGTCCACACCCACCCAAACATCACCAAACTAGTCAAACACCTGAACCAATGGGAGATGTTCCTATTCAGACCACCACACCAGTGCAGAAGTCCCTGAAGCCTGTGGATCTGCTATCCTGATGTACACAGGGGCAGGGAAACAAGAGACCCTGACTCAAAGAATGTGGAAGGTGAGGACCAACACCTGGGCCTGTCCTCTAACCTCCACTGTGGCATAGGTGTATGCTCCCCCCCCCCCAGAGATAAAAATTAATACCGCAAAAGAAAAATTTAACAAGTAAGGAGGAAGGTTAATGATCCCAAGGACTGTGAGTCAAAGTCCAGCACTGTAGCATCATGAAGTAACTCACTCAGAATTCAAAGTATCCTATCCAACTGCAGTCTAACTGACCCTGGGTTAGGTCACACTCCGCCCCGTTGTCTGCTTACCTTTGCCCACAGCCCCACAACCCCATAGGCACATGCATGGCAGCTCCCTTCTCCTTGATTGGGATCTGCTTCTTTCCTTCCTCCCTTCCTCCCTCCCTCCTTTCCTTCCTTCCTTCCTTCCTTCCTTCCTTCCTTCCTTTCCTGCTTAATTCCTTTCCTGCTTCCTTCCTTTCCTGCTTCGTTCCTTTCCTGCTTCATTCCTTCTTTCATTATCGTCCTCAGTAGAAATCAAAATTGGTGTTAGGGTGGGTGCAGGGATCTCCTGAGTTGCTCATCAGGTGACAAAATTTTAATGTCACTCAAAAAGGCAGCAAGCCATATTCATGTTTGGTCACTATGTAAGCTGAGCCGAGTGGAGTAGAAATGGATATTCTATCTGAGAAGCTGAAGGTAGGGAATGTAACCCAAGGTCTACAACCAAGCAGCTGGGTAGCCCTGCTTCTCCCTTCCCCCGGGGCCTCAGTTTCTTAGTGTTTGAATTAGAGGGATCTCAGTCCCCTTTCAACAAAAGATGCCTTCTGTTGTTGAGTTATATTACTAGTGCTTTGTCCCATGCAAAGGGACTTGGCCAAATCAAACTAGGTATTCTGCTCAGCACCACCCCACCACCCAAGTCCATTCTTTTTCCAGCTCTACATTTAGCTTCATGAAATGCTTCTTTAGCTAATCCCTGTGAGATTATACAACTAAATCCACTCATACCCTCCAAACTCCTCCCACCAACCCAGAGCTCCCCAGGCTAATGTGTTTTCAGGTTTGTATGTTTGCGAGTGCTGCCACCTCCTGGATGTTCTGTCTTTGGGCATTCTAGCTGGAGAATCAGCCCTTGTGCTCCCTGGGATCAGTGATCCATCACAGAAAATGCCTTTGTTTGTTATTTACACTGTCGTCCCCAGGACCCCATCTGTTACCCTGAACCCTCTTTCTGATGTAATTGAGATTTTTTAAAGTTAGATGCATGAGAGCCCCATGTGTAATCATTCACCTTACATGCCCAGCTCCAGGCTCTGGGCCAAGGTTCCACAAAGATAATAAATACCGGACACTAAAACTAGCTCGTCAGGCTAGTGCTCTGGGATGAGTGTTCTGGGAACCAGATGAGCATGAAGCTTGAGCCTAGCGGGTTTGTTCACAGCTCTTCCTGAAGTGGAAGTTGGGGGACTTTCACTTCCTTAATCCTGCTTGTAAGCCACCGGAAAGCCACAGAGAGCTGTAGGTGGCAGTTCTGTGCAATCCACGTCTATCTCAATCAGCATCATCCCCATCCACAATCACCTTTCACCCAGGAGGCCCATGTATTGGAGGGGTATGGTTATTATAAGGTAATAGTCATAGGCATATTTAAAATCCCAGAGAGCTACAACTGAGTAGAATGGTAGAAATCATCAAAGCTTATGGAATGCAGATGGAAACTACTCTGCCAGCCATTTTCCAAATTCAATCAGCCAGTTCTTGATTGAGCTGGAACAAGATCTGGGATCTCCCTATGTTCTCTTCCAGTACTGAATGGTACCTTCCAGCAAAGGCAGTGAGAACAGATGCAGTAGAAGGGTGTGCATGACAACCGAGTAAGGAAGCCTAATAGTTAACTTTACTAAGCAATTTGTTGTTCACTGAATTGAGTTTCCACATGTAAATCTTATATAAGATATTATATACAAAGCTCCTGGGTATATCGATGAAAATAACACATGCAAAGCCCTTAGAATGATGCCCTTCACACAGAAAAATGTTGACTGTGTTATCTATGTGTCACTAGATTTTGTTCTTCATAATACTAATAAGCCTATCTATGCATGTAGTCAAAATAATAGGCCAATAGATCAAAGTCATTCATCATTTAGAAAAAATAAGGGCTCTTATCATCTGATAAAGAAACAGGGCAGAAGTTCCAAGAATCACAGTTACCCAGACGACTGCAGCTCTTTAGCACTGAGCAATAGGGCCACCTCAGGTGCCGGTTCTGGGTCATAAAGATTATAGTCTATGAACTTGAATATTAAGGGTAGAATCTATATTCATTCTTCATTGGCCCATAAGCAGATTCTGGGATACAGGAAAATAAACCGATTTAGGAAGAATTACATAGCTATTTGCCAGGTACTGTTTCAAACGTTTCCCAATTGACCACCAAGCTCAGTCACAATGAGAAAGCAACAAAGAGAATGCCCACCAGTTAATAAAACGTCAACCACACACATGTATGTCCTCAGGCCACACCCACTCCCCATCTCCCCTGTCACTGTGGAGGAGCCTCCTAGGATCTCTACATTCCTCTCTTGTCATCCATATACCATCCTTCCGTACCTCTTCAAAGTCACGTTTTTTGGGCAATGCTCCCTTCTCTCTCCTCTAGTATCCAAGGTTATAAGAAAGCAGGGTGAAAATATATAGCTTTCCTACCACTGAAACTGAAACTTGCACCTGGAGATGGCACTCCCCTGCCTCCACTTACCCCCAATTCGCCCTTCATTTCTCTCCTTTGATCAGAGCTCATTGAAAGAGTTCTCTGTGTTCATGGCCCCAGTTTCTCTTCCCAGCACTTTTACTCAGTACCCCCAGCATACCATCAGAGCTGCCTTCTGGGCCTGCCCAGCTCTATCGCTTCAATGCTCAGCCTTCATCTTACCGGATCCATAATCAGCAGTGGCCACTTCCACCCTTGGCTTCCAGGGTGCCACATGCACATGGGTTTCCTTAGACCACTCTGATGAATCTGACAATTCCTGTTCAAACTTGTTAGTTCGAACCTCTGCATCAACTGCACATTTTGGTATCTGAACACATTCTATAACACCATCCATTAGCCAGGGAGTGTGTAAGCACATGGTTACCAGGGCCCTCTTTCAAATCTCCAGAATCATTTATCTAACAGCTTTAATATTCACCTTTATTGTGTTCAAAAGATAAACTTAAGTGTGTCCATTCATACCCCACAGATGAGACATTATTGACTCTAACTACCTTGAATCACTTCTCATCTTACTCAGCAGAAAGCCAGAGTACTTTGGACAGACTTATAAAAAAATTCTACTTGAATTATTTAGTGAACTGAGTAATAGTACCAGCTTCATGACCAATATTTTCTATGTACTAACAATGAAAAGTATGAATTTCTAAAAATTAAGAACTGTTTATAGTATCTTCAAAAACACACCATAAGCAGGGATAAGTTAAACAAAATATCTATGAAACACATTAAATTTTTGTAAAACATTGCTGATAGAACTAAAGAAGGCATAAAGAGCTGGGCTTGGTGACCTAAGCCTTTAATCCCCAAATTCAAGAGGAAATTACTAAAATTTGGAATCTTAAAAAGTAAGCAGAGATTTTGTGTGTGTGTGTGTGTGTATACATGTGTGTGTGTGCGTGTGTGTGTGTACGTGTGTGTGCGTGCATGCGTGTGTGTGTACGTGTGTGTGCGTGTGCATGTGCATGTGTGTACGTGTGTGTGCGTGTGCATGTGCGTGTGTGTGTGTGTGTGTGTGTGTGTGCGCGTGCGTGTGCGCAGGTGTAGGACAGTCTCAAGTGTCATTGCTTCAGAATCATTGCTTTTGTTTTGAGACAGGATCTCACATATTCTAGGCTAGCCTCAAAATTACTATGTATTCAAACAGGATCTTGAATTTCCCGTCCTCTTGCCTCCACTTCCACTCAATGATGGGGTCAAAAGATGGAAGGACCCTGAGACCCCGAATCACCACCACCTGGAGGACCATGTGCCAGACAGCATTTAGATGTTCTCATGCAGAAAAACAAAAGAAAAGAAAAACTCCGATTTTTAAGTTATAAAACACATTTGCTGCAGCGGATACCATTATTTTCATCAATAACCAGTACAATTGGTCATAGATATTTTTCTACTTAAGCAGTCTTTAATGAAGTTGTACATGATTCCTCTTCTCTTGCATCTTCTCAATCTTTTCTTCATTGGTTGTGTTTGCCCTACTCCTTCCCTACTTGATGAGACTTGGCTTCCCTTTCCAGAATTTTTTTTCAGTGTTAAACCTAGTGATAACCATCTTGCAGGGGCAGATGTCCACACGGACATTTGTGCCATTAGCCATTTCTAGATGTACCCATTCAGTATGGATGATATCTTTCATCCTGTACATCCGGACTACTTTTTTGACCTTAGTAGTATCCTCGGACAACCTGAACTTCAGCACCTTTCAAATTGGCATAGATCAAAGTTTACACTTTTGTCTCAGCTCTTTGGAAAGAAGGGAAGACATAATCTTCCTCCAAATGTGAGACGGTGCATTGAAATGCAGTTTATGATTCTTGCTTTGGTCAGAAGTCACAAAGGAATTAAACTTCATTTTGGTGGCTGCTACTTCAGTGATAGCCACAAAAGGGAAGGAGACAATAAATATTTTGAATGAATAGGTTGAAGGACAATGGTTAAAGTGTGCTCTCTATATAATCTGACATTGCACCAGGTACCCGTGTGTGCTGCACTGCATACCAATAATACAGTACCAGCTGATGCCTGCACCTGCTAGTTCAATTAGCAATTTCATAAATTAGGCTGTTTGGTGCAAAATAATCATGCACGAGCTTAATTAAAACTTTGTGCCTCAATGACAATTGCTGCTAGTACATTAAAGTTTAGCCTAACACTGAGTTTCAGAATGAAAACAAAATGAAATAATGATAATTTTTCCTACTTTCACTATTCATAAATACTGTTGACATAAAACAAAGCAGAAATCCTATTTAAAGCCACAAAATTAGATATCTGATGGAAATGTTTACAGGGTCCCCCAATGCATACATACTTAACTGTATGAGATGGAAGTATTATAGGCTCAATTACCCAGCAGATGCATTGTATTGGGATTCACAAATTTAAGAGGAACCCCACCTCCATCCCAGCACAGCCTAGCTTAGGACTTACCTTGATTCTTTTATGGCCACCAAGTGATGCATCAAGACTCTAGAATACAAAAATCAATAAGGGTGATTTTACTGTCCCTTCATCCATTCGACAAAAGCTCACCTATTCTCAAATAATAATTGCACTGGTACCAGTCTTTGCAAAAATCAAGATTGCACTAAATCAGGTCCTCTAAGGTGAAAAGATCCCAGAGTAACTTTCTTATACCCCAAAACAAGATTCTTTATGTGTGAGAGATCAATGGGGTAGGATGAATATCTTATCTCCTCTAGACAAAAACACCTAAGCCAGAGGTAGTGAGCAACCATCTTGTCTCTTATTTTATTTGAGTAAGGTTGTTGAAACCATATCAATCTTGTAAGACAAAAAGCAATAGCCATTATGATACTAGAAAGTCTATAGACAAAAGTTCATCCCCCTTTCTCTCTGTCTACACACACACACACACACACACACACACACACACACACTCATTCTGTTTCTTTATATTTATTTTAATATATATTAAATATATTATATTTATATTTAATATGAACATATTAAATATAATTTCCTTTAGATATTTGGGTGTTTTGCCTCCATGAATGTCTGTGTACCACATGCATGCATGCATAGTGTCCACTAGGAATAGAAGAGGGCATTGAATCCCCTGGAACAGAAGTTACAGATGGTTATGAGCTGCTGTGTGGATGCTGGAATTGAACATGGGTCCTCTAGAAGAGCAATTAGTACTCTTAACCACTAAGCCATTACATCAGTAAATTCTGAGGTCATGGACAATAAATAGTTCATATTTTTAATATTTTCCTGTACATGGTATTAAACATAGTAAATGTTTAGGGTGTGGTGTGTGTGTGTGTGTGTGTGTGTGTGTGTGTGTGTGTGTGTGTATATTCACTCACATTATTCCAGTGTTGGTTGCCTAATGTCCACAGCTCAGGAGAATTTACCAGTTTGCTGGTAGTGCTTTGGTGCACATTTTTTTTTCTTATTATTTGTGTGTTTGACTAAGATCTTTGGATTCTCTGAGAGGTGTCCGGGCATGTTGCTGGGCTGCTCTTGGGGTGATGTGTAAGACATGTATGCCTCAGTACTTACATAGGATAAGAGCAATTCAAGCAAACTAGTCTCATGACAAAGACAGTAACCTTCCTCAGTCAAGGCTGACCTCAGAAAGAAAGGAACAGTCAGAATTCATAGCTCGTGACTCCTTGGTCATCATGTTGAATGTGCAGTTCTTGTGTGACTCATGTCTAAGCAGAACAAAGTAGGATCCACAAAACTCGGTGTCTTGGAGGCCTTGTTTTTCTGTCCCTGCCTATGGGAGCTTTTGAGTCCATCCGAGAAGTTCTAGAGGCCCAAATGAAGACTTTTTTCTCATACCACCTGGAGACTGTCAAGTCTCACACCAGTGCCCGTGGTCTCATCTCCTTGGCCTTGTTGACAGTATAAAGCAAATGCACTACCCTCCATGCTGGTTGCTGCACCTTCCTGCTGTAGATGCTTCAGTCACTGCTGAGTCGAAAGATGAGGGAGGCCTCCTCCTCCAAGCTATTTCCATGCCTACATGGCCTTTATTCAGAAATGTGCAAGGTGCCCCCCTCTGCTAGTGATCCTTCCCAATCCCTGCCCACTCCCTGCTGCCCTCTGTCTGCCTGATAGCTCTTCTGCTTCCTAGGATATGTGGACCTTCTTCATTCCCATCCTAAGGAAAGAAGCTGCCCCCACCCAGGTACCCCCTCCTCCTGTTCTGTGGCTCTTTTCCACGGCCCTGTCTAACATGGTTTCATTTTTCTTCAGTCCACCAGTTTCACAAGTACAGTTGGATCTTTTTTTTTTTTTCTTTCTTATTTACTAGAAACACTCAATAAATCCTCAGTGTTTCAAATAAAGACCAGCTGCTAAACACCCTTTACAGCCAGGCTCTCAACAGCAGTGCTGGACCTCTGGGGAGAATGGAGTGTTTGTTAGTCTCCATCACTCTCCTCAGCTCCTGTCACCTCTCTGTTTCATCACTGAGGCTTCTATTAGATTTCAGCACCTGAGAAGTCTCCCTGCTGATCCTCCTGTAAATTAAGAGACCTTTAACCTGGAATCTCAGCATTCTACAAAGGAAGCTTCAGTACAGTGAAGCGCTGTTGCTCTGAGCAGGAGTGTGTGCACACGCATGGACACACTGGGAGGAGCCAGGTGGTAACAGGAAGCTAAAGACTCCCTGTGGTTCAGAGTGAGGGGGACCCTTTCTCGTCCCTGGCACTCACAGACCATGGGTATCTTCTGCTCTGTGACAGAAGGAAGGGACCATAAAGGAAAGCGGCCCTAGGTTTTGGCGGGAGTATTTCTCCTGTCCAATGCTTCCATTTCCAAAAATTTTGTTAGGAGGAAAACAAGTCATAGTTGAAGTTTTTAAAATGGCATTCACAAGTTTTTAGTAAACGCACATCCAAACCTTAAGCATATGTGTGTGTGTATACATATATATAATTTTATTTTATGTGTGCGTGTGTGTGTGTGTGTGTGTGTGTGTGTGTGTGTGTGTGTGTGTGCTTGAGTATATGTATGTGCACCACACATATGCAGGAGCCCTCAAAGGTCAAAAGAGGGCATTGAAATCCCCGGAACTGAAGTCACATGTGGTTGTGAACTACTATGTGAGTGCTGCAAACAGAACCAGTGTCTTCTTCAAGAGCAGTAAGCATTCTTAACCACCACCCCATCTTTCCAGGCCCTCACCATGAGTTTTTTATTCAGAAAATTAAACAGTAGTAATAGCATTACCAGGGCCACACTACTAATTCTAGATAATTTTTTGGGGGCGGGGGAGGGGGAGCAGGTGAGCATCGTTACAGTCTTGGGGAACAAATCCAAAACCTTGTAGATGAGTACTCCACCACTAAGCCTCACTACCAGTCACAATCATGGCAGTTACAAGAAAAGACTCCCTGCAAACAGACGTACCCAAAATTTCTATTCAAGTTAGTATTTGAGATCAAACAAACCCAAGGTCAGGTCAGCCTAGCCCACTACAAATAAATCTCCTCTCTGCCTTAGCTGTTGGGGAACAAGCTGACACTGGCCACTGGTGTCAGCAATGACTCAATTCAAGCAAAACTGATTCATGAGCAACCATGTGCACAAAGAAAAGGATAAATTGAGAATGGTTATTTGCGTTACAAAAGGAATGTCTCCAGCGAATAAAATGACCTACCATAGAACTCTTTCAACCAACAAACACTTCCATTACACGAAAATATGATCCTATTTGCCAAAATTCAAATTTAGACAACTTCTTAGTATTACTCAAGGAAATACACAGCTGCCTAAAAAACACCCAAGCAGTAGCCACCGGCTGAGTTCAATAGCAGAACCAAAGTGAATTTTATTCAGGCCTGGTGAAAAATGCCCCAAATCTATTTCAATGGTATTAAACTGATCTGAATTGATGGTTCTTGAAGAAAAATCTCACATAGAGACAACTGGGATAAATTTCCACTTCATTTGTTACATCTGGGAGCAGAAGGTGTGTTCTCAGGAGCAGAGACAGGAGGGAACTTGAGGACCATGCAAGGAGACTGGAGTTGACCCTGCCACCTGAAGCTGGATGGATGTCCATCCCAAACTGAACTTTGATGTCTATCTTTTTCTCCTTCCCCATGTAGAGTACACTTTGTCCAAACAAGGGCAGTCCCAGAAGGTCAGTATGGGCAGATGTGTGCCTTCCCACTGAACACATGGAATAGTGTGTATCACACAGAGACTCCTCTGCATTCTGGCTCTGAGCTAAGGGTGGACAGAGATCTACCAACCAAGGGGAGGCATGTGGGGTAAACATCCAGCCTTGAGCTCTTTGAAGGCCTGGGGCTCTGCCTCTGTGCTTCTGAGAGCTCAGCATACATGACGTCTAGGACAGACACCTGAAGATACAAATCACTTTCTGTTTCTCCGACCACTCACGTCATCAAGCCAATCTCCCTGCTAGTATCCCTGTGGTCCCAGCATCCACCAGCTTGGACCGGCCTGAAGGATCTCTGTATCTATTTGGACCACCTGGGCACCTCTTGGTGTGGGGGCTGATGATGCATCCTACCCCGGCCTCTCCTGCTGACTGCGCAGCCTCTGGCCAGGCACTGGTGAGACCTAATATTGAATTGTATTTTTCCCAGCTTCCTTCTCCTGGCACAGCCACTTCTTCACAGTCTTGGGCCAGAAGAAATCTTTTCATTATAGCTCACAGCTGTGATCCTCGGGTTAAAAGAAATTACTCATGAAAGGGCAGCCTGGGGTAGAAAGCACAGCATCAGAAAAACCCCAGGCTTCCAAGGGAGAAAGAACTTCAAGGATTTATTGACATGGGGGAGATCACAGCTCTGGCTTCAGGCCCAACGACTGACATTTGCGATAGATTTAGGCACCACAGTTTGGCTTAGAATTATTTTTAATTCAAACTAAGGGGTCTGAGTGGGGGGTTTTGATCTGAGTGGGGGGTTTGACCTGAGTGGGGTGGTGTTGTTGATGCCCAGGAAAAATTAAGATAGGTAGGTAATGAGAATGGTTTCCTTTTCCCTCTTCCCTGCTCCTCCCTCAACTCCCCCCACCATGCCTCCTCCTCTCTCCTTTCAAACCCACTCTGGTGGCTTTATTTGCCCCTCTTCCTCTTGCTACTCCGGCTCAATAAGATTCTTGAGAGTGGACTAGAGATGGGAAGAGCAGGACCACTCACAGCTGGGCTATCCAGGGGACCAGGGACTGTGCTCAGTTCAGAGCCTCAACTACTCACCAGTCTCAGATGTTCTGGCCAGTATTTAGTTACCAGCAGGTATCTGGGTCACAAAGGACAAAGGGAATCATATTGTATTAGATGTAAGATACTTCCTGGCATGTCTAGAGTCTTCCCTATAGTTCCCTACACCTATGGCTTTACTATCAGCCTGGGGTTCAACAACAGACATGAGGATGTGCAGGTTTGCATTTAACTGAGGAGGCTGTTGCCTTCTCTAGGAAATACTCTTAGCTCCAGCAACCACACCAAAGCCTACTGGGGGAGGAACCAAGCATGATATCGGGTCTGCTTCTATTTGCTATGAAAATCTTTTCTTTGGAGACAGACAAGCTGGTCTTATATTCCGTCTGTAGCAGAGGACAACCCTGAACTTCTGATCCTCCTGCTTCTGCCTCCCAAGTGCTGACATTACCAGCATGCACTGCCATGCAAGGTTTTATGGAGTGTTAGGGATCAAACCCAGGGCTTTGTGCATGCTAGCCAAGCACTCTACCAACTAAGCCATATCACCAGTTTAAAGTTAGAAATTATATTAAGGACAATTTATGTACCACAGGCCCTCCTTTTCCAGGTAAGGATGCAAAGCCTCATGAAGTAGCAGTGGTTTTACCAAAATCACACACTGATGGCAAGATAAGGGTTGGCCATAAAATATGTGTATAATACTGCTTACACCAGAGCATAGATCATACTTTATTTTTCTATTTCTTTTGGGATGATGTGTGGATCTACAGCCCTGATCAAGAATTTCAAAATAATATTAATTGAGCAATTGCTAATGTCAAGCATTGGACACATGCAGGGAGATCAAATGTGCTGCCACTGCACTGGGAGCTTTATACTTCGTTACCATTTTTAATAGGTAAAGTTCAAAGACATTAAGTGATTTGTCCAAGATCTCAAAACCCATGAGTAGGAAGGTTGGATTCAATTCCAGTCCAGTGAAGGGGTGGACTTGCTAGCGAGAAGAAGAATAAGCAGGCAAAGAGAGCAAGCTTCCTTTTTCTGTGTCCTTTATATAGGCTCCAACAGAAGGTGTGGCCCAGATTAAAGGTGGATCTTCCCACCTCAAACGATTTAATTAAGAAAAAATCCCTCACAGGTGTACCCAGCCATATGGGTTTTAGTTAATTCCAGATAAAGTCAAGCTGACAACCAAACACAGCCATCACAGAGTCCGCCCCTTGTCAGCTTGTCACACAATCATATCTCCTTGTCTCACGCTTAATTTTGAAAGAAAAACAATAACCCGGTGTGATGGCTCTTCCTGGTTGCCAACTTGATTACATCTGGAATTAACTAAAATTGATATGGCTGGGCATACCTATGAGGAGTGTTTTTTTTTCCTAATTAAATCATTTGGAATGGGCAAACTCACTTCTAATCTGGATCTTTGAGGTGGTAAAACCCACCTTTAATCTGGGCCCCATCTTCTTCTGGCAGCCTCTACCAAGGAGATGGAAGAAGGAAGCTTTTGGTCTCTCTGCTGTTTGCTCTCCCCTTGCTAACAAGTCCATTCCTTGTTCTTCTCTGAGATTCCAGCATATACTGAAGACCAGCTGAGACATCTAGACTTGTGAATCGAACAACTACTGGATTCTTGAAACTTCTATTGGTAGACAGCCATTGTTGGACTAGCTAGACCACAGCCTCTAATAAATCTATTTTATTCTAATAAACCCTAAATAAAGCCATTCTAATAAACCTAAAAAATCTAATAAGAAATCTAATAAAGCTATTTTAATAAATCCCCTTTCGCTCTCTATGTTCTGTTCCTCTAGATAACCCTGACTAATACACCAGGTCATAATTATGCCTAACATGATATAACTATCCACCTTACAACCACATATGTGTTATGAATTTAGAATATGTGGAAATGTCCCTTGAGGGGACATTTTTTTAGTATTTCAAACTTAAATATGAGACATCCAGCCTTATGGACAGAACAACTACAGAGTTCTTGGACTTTCTATTGGTAGAAAGCCATTGTTGGACAAGCTGGACCACAGACTGTAAGCTGTTCTAATAAAACCTTTATATATGTATGTATATAAGTATGTATGTGCATATGTATGTATATATGTTTGCATATATGCATATATATATATATATATATATATATATAGAGAGAGAGAGAGAGAGAGAGAGAGATTCTTTCTATAACCTCTGTTCCTCTAGAGAACCCTGACTAATACAGGATGCAATATTCATTTTGATTCACTATTTTCTCTGGCAGAGGCAACTCTAAAGTCTTCCATTTAGTCTTTCCAACCAAAATAGCCCTCGCTCCACAGGTCAGGGAAACCAATGTGAGAATTCTGCCAACTTATGAGTATTCTATCCCAATTATACATTCTGGGACTGGAAAAATAACCACAGGATGAGTTTTGGGACCCACTGGACCTACTATGAGTTGTACTTCAACCAAGACTCTATTAATCACCTGGTCTCCAGAAGCCCCTACTTTAACTGGAGCGCCACACTGTATCTTGGGATCTCCCAGAATCAACATCAACTCAGAACCAGTTTCCAATGGACTCTAGAAGGTCCGATTGTTTCCTTTCCCTCAATGTACAGTTACTCTTGTAAAAGGCTGTAAGTCCCTCTGGGGAAGGACTTGGAAAGGCTAACAGTAAACCTCTCAGGTATTTTATCAAGGTCCCTTCTTCAGGGGAACCTGGCCATCCCTTCAGTCAAGAGGGTCTCAGTCTGCAAACTGACTCATGTCTGCATATTGATTCATGGACCAATATTCCCTTTTGCCATGATCCAGTATAGACTTTCTTTCATTTGTTTTGAGAAATTTTCCACTTATACAGATAAAACAAAAATACAGTAGGCTTCTTATCTATTCCATGCCTGGAAACCCCATGATAAAAGTCCTTACCAGTCATGCCACCATAAAATTCCCTTCGCCTGTGCTCACCATTACAGGTCAGTTCATTACGGACATTGCTTTGTCTGTGCTATCCATTACGATAACTTTGGTCACCTTGCCCTGGGAGATTCAGTGTTGTCACTTGGCCCCTGCTATTTCAGGGCCCAGTTAAACCCATTTCACTTAATTAATTCAACTGAGCAGCAGCATCTACAACCGTAAGGTCTGGTACAAGGAAAATGGTAACAACAAAGTTCTTCAGATGTGCTGGTACCCCTTGCACCATTTTGCTTCTTATAGTTTTAGTGAAGGACATGTCTTCTTGTCCTTCTCCTTGTGGAATATTAGGTTTTTCACAGGTACCCACTCTAGCATTACAATTTCCCTGAGCCTTAAAATCCCTTTATCAACACTAAGCCAAGGGATATCAGGCATCTCCAAATTCTTTTCAGTAGGCCATCTTTTGACAAATGCTTTATCCAACCATTCAAGCAAACTTTTGACATCTTTCTAAACTGTGCATTTTCCCATATTAAACCTAGAATCTCCACTCAGTGGGCCCACATCAATAACTTAAGCTATATGAGGCCTTGTCTCAAAACTAAGGGATCAAATAATTCCTAGAACTGGAAATGTGTCTTAGTTAGGGTTTCTATTACAGTGAAGAGACACCTTGACCGCAACAACTCTTATAAAGAAAACATTTAATTGGGGCTGGCTTACAGTTCAGAGGTTTAGTCCATTATTGTCATGGTAGAAAGTATGGTAGCATGCAGGCAGACATTGTGCTCGAGAAGGAGCTGAGAGTTCTACATCCAGATTGGCAGGCAGCAGGAAGAGAATGCTACTCTGGGCCTAGCTTGAGCATCTGAGACCTCAAAGCCCACCCTCAGTGACACACTTTCTCCAACACCACACCTACTCCAACAAGGCCACACCTCTTAATAGTGCCAATCCCTGTGTGTCTATGGGGGCCATTTTCTTTAAAATCACAACAAGATGCTATTGACAGTCCAGGCCGTTTTCCCAATCTAGGAAAGAAAAGCCCATTTATGAGATGGATTTTATGTAACAGATGCTTCACCTTTATTATCTCATTGTCATTTCACAACAATATCTATGCAATAGATACTGCTATCAGTGTTTTGCTTGTAAGAAAGCTAAAATTCAAGACATTTACCAAATGACACTAAGTTAGTAGAGGACAATGCTGGAATCCAAACTGGATCTGATTTTTAGTTAAAATATTCTTTCATAATGCTCTTCTTTCATTTATGTATTCAAAAATATCAATTCATTAAAATATAGCATTAAATATGATAAAGTTGTTCTAATAGAATATATCTACTCATGTGAAAGATATCATAAAGAAGGAATAAAATAACAAAGATAGTATCAATGGATCTGAAGAAAAAGAGGAGGTTAATATGTCAAATCTTCATAGATGACATTTGAACTGGCATACTAATGGGAAGCATAAACCCATCCACAGGGACAGTCAGTATGTACCAGAGTCTAGGGCCCTCAATATTTCCCTTCCTTTTTTTCTTTCCTGTGGTCCTGTGTATGTTAGACAAGTCCTCTGCTACACAGCCAGATCCCTAGCTCTATTTTCACTTTTTATTTTGAGACATAGTCTCACTAAGTTGCCCAAGCCAGCCTTGAACTCACTCTCTAGCCCAGGCAGATCACGAACTTGTGATCTTTCTACACCAGCCTCTTGCAGCCAGGATGACAATCCTGCATCACTAAACCCAGCTCAATAAAATGGTCATGACTTTAAGGATTCTAGGCAGAGAAAGAGCGTAATGAGCACCAGCCAGGAGAATGAGCACCAGCCAGGCAAGCTCCTCCATCGTCTGGGCATGTATCTTCTTGCGTCTTCTAGGGTGTCAGAGAACTTTCCTGTGTGATCATGGATTAGGTGGTAAAATTATCTCTTTGGCTAGGGGGGACTTCCAAGTCTTTGGTGGTGGTTTGGAGCACTATAATGCTGCTAAGAGGCATGGAAGGATGCACTTGACAGCTTTGTGCAGCAGCAGCAGCAGCAACATGACATGGCCAATGGACTACATTGGTCCCTCTCACTCTGCTTCCTATGAATGTAACTAAGCTCCCTGAAAAGCCAGTCTGCAGTGCTGTTTGATAATGAACCCTTAGCATGCTTGTTAAATATTACTGTGGAGGATGCTAAGCACATCATAACCGCTTTGGGGGAAGTGAGGGGCCAAATGTTCAAGGTGGGTTGCTAAAGGACAAGGCTATATAGGATTCCAGGCAATGTCTGCATATCTGTTCCAATCCAGACAGAGGAAGGGGAGAAGAGCTGGGGTGGATGATGGACAGAAGCCCCATATTTCTTGGTTTCTGGGATATAAAATAAAACACTAAAATATTAGAGACAGATGATCCTAGAAATCATCTTGCCCAGCGTTCCCCAGGTATTTTCCAAAACTCATCCAACCATCCATATGCTCCAAGAAAAGGGAACAGGGAAGGTGTGGGGAGGAGGAAGAAGGCAAGAGAGAGAGAGACTGTCCCCATTCTCCAGCTGTTAGTTCTCCCTGTATGTTACCATAGTATATATTGGCTTGTCTTGCTGCTATAACAAAATACCTGACAACAGTGACTGAGGCAGGAAGTGTTTATTTGGACTCACAGTTTGAGAGATCAATTCATCATGGCAGCGAAGACACGATGACTGGAGGGTGAGGCATCTGGTCCCAAGGCCTCTGCATCAGAAAAAAAGAGAGAAATGAATATTCATCCTCAGCATCTGTGCTCCTTTTGTGCGGTCCAGGACCCCAGCCCATGGAATGGTGCCACCCACAGCTAAGATGGGTGTTTCCACTTAATCTAGATAATTCTATATACCTATGGTCATAAGCTTGTCTCCCAGCTGATTCTAGAGCCTGTAAAGCTGACATTGTTCCAACATGCATGGCAATATCACTAAGAAATGCCGCAGTGAAAAAACTCACCACTTTATTCTAATGCAAATTCTTTAAGGAAAAATGTGACTTGCCCAAGATCACAACACAAAACTTAGAATGAAAACCCAGGTCTTTTGATTCCAGCTAGGCACTCTATCTGTACTGTAGGGAGAGAATTTCTGTTTGGAAGGTTTTCCAAAAGCTCCCATCACTGACAAGTAACGGGCAAAAGTCAAGGTGAACTCATCAGCCTTGAGCATCAAAATGTTCCACATGATAATGACACGTGAAAATCTTAGAAACGAAGGGAATGAAATAGGGAAGATGTAGATAGGAAAAGGTGTTCTTACCCTTCAGCCTATAACTACTTATTAATAGGAAAATCAATTCATCTGTAAGGGCATCAACTGAGACTCTTTCCCCAACAGGGAACAGTTGGAAACAAGCTGGGAAGAGATGATGTGATAATGTTGTAAATGAGAGTTTTTACAAATCTGCGTTTAATTTAAAATTAATGGGATATATTTTATGAGCTAATTGAAAAAAAAATGATTGTTAAACACAAATTCACTGGTGTTTGGCAAGTAGGTAGCAAATACCCATTTTGTACATGTCAATTATTTCTCGATAAATGTATTTCTTTCCCTAACTGGCTGGTTCCAAGTCAACAAACAGGTTGTTGTCTGGTGAAATGATAAAGGCTCTGAAACGTCCTTGGATAGCAGGGCTTAGCACTCCTGGCCATCTCCCTGGAGATCACATACTTAGGGAAGATTCAGGCTAACTGCTGAAGACCAAGCCTTCCCTCTATGGTGTAAGCTCCCTCCAGCTAGCCTTGTCCTCACCAGTCAAGAGTCAGACTGATGCAACAACTAGACTTGATGCACACTGCGCCTTCTGTTAGAAATTCCCTTCTGGCGCACGCCTTTAAT